>NC_056745.1:1067275942-1067278442 GCF_019279795.1 Protopterus annectens | reverse complement strand
TAATTACAGAGTCCACCCAATCAAAAGTGAATGTGTGGACTTTAGCTAACACAAGGAATCGGAAAAAAAACTCTAGCTGCTAGTCTAGATGGTTGTGTGGAAGCTCAGTGTGGCTGCATCATAGTTGCTATCACAGAAGTAACAAGCCCTTATGGGAAATTAATATACAGATGCAAAAAAAGGAAACTAATGCAGTTTCCAAGTAAGAAGACAAAAGGTTAAGGAAAAACATGCAATGTTTAGGATATATCAGAAAAAGAGAGAGAGCAAGGAGGGCAATCAAAAACAATCGGATAACACTTTTATAGATACAAAAAAAAGCAAAGGACAACATAGGGTTGTCTAACTTGTCAGAGATTTGGGATGCATGGCTAGGCTTAAAAAGGCCCTTGTGGCCATTAGCCTAGTAAACACTTAAGAATCTACAAGGGATAATATGGCTCAATTAAATGTCTGAAGACTGGGCAGAAATACATGACAAAAAAGGCAGGGCTGTTAAATAGCATGACATTACAGTATAGCACTTCCTTAGTTGCTTTTGCCAGACTTTGGCAGATGTAGATAAATGATCAGATTTAGAAAGTCATAAGATGAGTAAGTAGTATAACAGTATTTTTCATCCATCTTATAGGGTGAAATATGTCAAGAGGCAAAGAATGCATAAGTAAGAATGAGGGAGTTCAGAAAGAGGACAGCACTAGCAGGTCAAACAAAGAAGCAGAGAAAAGAAACAACGCAGCATAGCAGTTGCACACAAAATGCTGCAGTGTGCAGTGCATCAACTATAAAAGCAAGCACAAGGCATCCATGAATGCTGGGGCAAAGAAGTTACATTTTTAGATAAATAGCAATATGTAAGGGAGAAATACAATTAAATGTTCATTATTCCACATAATGTACTTTTATGATAGGAAGTTATAATTATAAATACACCTCATGAGACAGACATTAATAAACATTTAGAGTTTTAAAATTTGAAAATTGCCTGTACTCATTGTGCAGAATCTATATCAAATATGTTAATTTAAAGCATGATTCCAACTGAAAAGTAACTAAGGAAGTAATATGCTGTAATGTCGAGTTGGTATATATATATATATATATATATATATATATATATATGCGTGTGTGTGGATCTACTTCACATCACCTAAAACGCATTTGACTGACTTTCATTTCACTGAGACCAAATCACCTAATTTTCAACATACTGAAAACTCATTTCACTGAATCTCATTTCACTGAATTGTAAGCCATAGACATGATGTGGGTTTCCATTCAGCTGTGATTTGCTTGTGATAAATAGAATTTCTGTAACTTACAGCGCTGACTGTCAGAATACCGATAGTCATATAGAAAGTAGTGTTGTAGGGTTTTTAAATGTGTGTATGTCTTTTTACATTTTTATGGGAAGTATCTAAAGAAATATGGCAAATGTTTTGTGTGTTCCCTGCAGTAGTGGCAGTGTGTAGAGTACTATAAGGAAAGTAAAAGGTATATATAGAAAGAAAATGTATCCCTGGGATTACGTCTGTTGCCCTACTAGACAGGGGTCCAGGGAAGTAAATAGTGTGCGAAGAAATAGCCAGGGAATTGTTATGGCTAGGCTTGTATAGGCCCTAGGGCCGATAGCCTAGTACCACCCTATGAACCTATGCCGTTTTCCCCACTGTAGTGCAATCCTGGAGTTAGTATATATATATATATATATATATATATATATATATATATATATATATATATAGTTAGTTGGTGGGGGGCATAGATCCCCACTTAGTTCATAGTTTCATAAGTTCATAGGTAGGTACTAGGCTATCAGCCCAAGGGCCTATGCAAGCCTAGCCAACAAGGTTCCCTGGCGTACGCCACCCAAGAAAGTTATTTTCCTGTGCCACTGATGAGCAGAGACACAGAAGTGATCCCCAGGGTGTATTTCCTATTTCCCATCCACTCATCAAGATTTTTCTTGAAGAGTGCTAATGAAGAACTTTGCTTGACATAGATGGGTAGCCTGTTCCAGAGTATGGGAAGTCTCTGGGATAGGAATATATCCCTCCAGCATGTCCTGTTTATTGTGGTGACAAGGTTTAGGTCCCCAGAGTGTGTAGCTCGGAGGGATTGGGATTTCTTTAGGTGTAGCATGTCCAACAGCTCTGGGTTTGACATAGCTTTATATGTTAGGCAGAGATCACCTCTGAGTAGGCGATATGCTACGGAGTAAAGCTGGAGTTTTTTGAGGCGGTCAGTGTAGGGCATTTATTTGACTCCAGTAATCTTCTTTGTGAGGTACTTCTGTGGCCTTTCCAGCTGCTGCAGATGTCTTGTGAGGTACATTCCAAAAGGGGCGTTGTACTCTATAATCGGTCTAATGAGTGATGAGTAGAGGGTAACGATGACCTCTTTTTTTCCTGGACGAGAACCCTTTTATGATGAGGTGTGCCACATAGAAGGACTTCCTGACTACTGTGGTGATGTGACTATCAAAGGAGAGACTACTTTC
>NC_056745.1:1067135942-1067273442 GCF_019279795.1 Protopterus annectens | reverse complement strand
AGTTGGTATATTTAAATAGCGAGGGGTGGGGGGATGCAGCCCCCCATGTGAGGGGTGCAGGGTGGCTTGCCCCCTGCTAGCACTGTTTAGTTTTCTTTTTTGTTTTTTTTTTTCACATTTTCAAACATTCAAATGTTTGATCATGTGGTCTCGGCCATATGAAAGTCGAACATTTCGGTGTTCGATTATGTGAAGTAGACCCATATTCATATATATATATATATATATATATATATATATATATATATATATATATATATATAGCAATTAACTATGGGGTTCCTTCTTAATGATACTTCTGTCATACTCCTTATATAACCATAATATGGATTAAACTCTTGACCTGAATTTAAACCTTGTAACTCTTTAGGCAACCATTGTCTTACCTTTGATTGCATGTTTCTGTACCATATAAACTAAAAGCCTGTCGCAACAATTCAGTAGAAATATGGGTAACAAATCTGTCACATCTGTCTTTAATGTAATTTTGCACTGGTATTTTAATATTTCCACAATATCTTTATTCAGAGCCAAATTTCTTACTATAACCCATCCTAGTAGTAGCACTGCTGTCATTAAAACCCTTTAAAGATGAATCCCTGATGTCTGGTGTATTCCTCCATCCCTGATCCCCATTTTGCTATAGTGTATTCCTGTTAAAGTAAACCCTGGTGCCTAGTGGTTCCCCCACCACATTTGTGTTTAGCAGTTGTACATGGTCCTTTTGGCAATATTTTTAAGCACAACAGGGTAGAGATAGCCATGTTGATCTTCACAGTTGAGTACCTTTTTGAATCATGCCTTCTTACAGGCAGTTCTATGGTGAGGACACATGGCTAATCAGCCTTTGCCACCTCTCCCACTGAATTCCTCACTAGCATTTGGCACAGCAGTGGGATCACCCATTTACAGTGCTGCATGTCTTTGTGGCGGAGGACCATGTAATAGTGCTTGCTGAGTCAGAGAAACGTACAGTGATTAATACACCTCTCTATATAAGCTGTATTATCTTAGTGAAGTCAGACAATTAACATTGTAGAGTTAAGTTATTCAGTAATACCTAGAAATTATGTATAAAAAATGGCCCTTTATTTCTGCATCTTTATCAAATGATGACTGTTAAAAATATTGCACCTCCTTCATTTTATCAGAAAGCTTATTCAAATAGCATCCAGAAGGAGTTACACATCCCTCCATAAGCATAACTCATCTCTTCTTGTCTATGCATGAAGTGAGTGCATGCTTCCTATTTCTGTTGTATTCAAACTGCTTTCTTGTTATGATAAACAGACTGGAAGAAAGTTTGTTCCCTATTGAAATATCACTAGTATATGCCTGAATCAAAGTCTGATATATTGTCCTTTTTGAACCATTATTACATTTTATCCTCATCTGTAGTCTTCTGTTAACTTTACTTTAAGACATATTCTCAAATGTACCCAAGACTTATTACCAGATTTTAAGTTTACGCGATATCTCTTTAGTATATAATCATCCCTCTTATTATAAGCATCAGGGCCAGGAAATTCAAACAAAAATACGCATTCTAATATCCACCATTAAGGCCCTGTGGTGTAAGAATCCTCAATCCAATGTCTTCCCCTAACCCTCAAACAGGCATGAGCATGTAACTGTCTACTAAACACTTCTCATCTATCATTTAATACAATGGACCTTTTGGCTTGTATCTAACTAGAGACTTGCAACAGTTGGAAAACCCACACAGTTTTCTCATCAGGAGAATTCAGGACATGGATACCCTGTCCTGCACTGATCCCTAAAGGCTCTGTCACTGTATTCAGTCTCCCATAAGTGGCAGAGGTGGTACCTTTGCCTGGCTTACATGGCTTCCTCAGACATAGCCCTGATGAATCTGTTGCACATGTGCAAAATAAACAACACCAGAAAAGCTAGATCCAGAGATTTGAACTTTGCTTGTGACATAAATAAAAAGTGCTGGTGAGACAGATATGTGTCCCACAGGATCCCTGCACAATGGAATAGGCTCCTTATCCATGTAAAGCAAAGTTCATCCCTGACCCTATTCAAATGAAACTATGACATCCCTCCTCTGGGCCAGTAATCAAGGAACTTGAATCCTCACCACTGACATTGGTGAGAGATGCACTTGGAACAAAGATAGATACACACAGTATTTCCAGATGCAGCTCTCTTCACCAAGCAATATCCCTTAGGAGCAAACAGGGAACACACTCAGTCCAGGTTTTCCTCTCTGTCTCTCCAGGCCCCCAGTAAGAATGCCCACTGGCACAACCATAGAGTTGAGTCCTCAGCCGAGTGTCCCAGGCCAAGTCTTCCACCACCATCTCTGAAACTAGTGCTATGTGTTCCTGCTCCGCTCCACGTAGCTGACACATACACTCTTTGAGAGTTAATTTTCAAAAACACACACACACACACACACACACACATACACACACACACACACACACACACACACACACACACACACACACACCTAGGAAAGGCTGGCACAGATTTACTAGCTATGCCTTCCACCCAGACTATACGGTAGATACTGCCACAAGGAAAGGCTCTTACAAGGGCACCCAATTGCACTGAATAAAATTAATACTAATACAAATGGTAATGTTGACCAAACAGCAAGGCTTTCAGGCTTGGCCACAGTGTCAGCAAATAAATATAAGTATTCTCAAAGGTTGAAATATTCTCAAAAAGACCAGCCACAATGAAAAGTATAAATACATTTAATAACAGATAATAAAAGAACATGAACATACTAAATATCTATTTACAATAACACCGGAGTTTCAATCACAGGAAATATTAAAATAACACAGATGAATAGATTCATCCAGATGCAGAAAAACAGTACTTAAATAATCTCGCTATATTTTCCTGATTGATCTAAAGAATTACTATTCTCTGCTTACTTACTAAAGGAAGGTAAGATGAAGTAGGTGAGTGATCCTTCTATGTCAACTTTCAAAAACAGACTGCTCTGAGACTTCTGTCTCATCTAGTATTAAAACAAAATTTCAGTGCTGGATTACAGAATGACATTAAATACATCTGGTCATCTGACTTCTGGTTCCCATACTACCCCCTTTACCAGAAACGGAAACAGAATCTCGCACATATATGTACCCATACACATAGAGAGAGCTTTGCTAAGATGTGTTATAGTATTTGGAAGCTATAAAACCATTCAACACTTCCACTGTTCAAGGGTAGCAATTAGTTCACTGCTAAGGAAAATGTAGCAGGATTCCTAGTCCTTGTTTTTACAGAAATGTTGTCTCTGGCTGCAATCAGAGCTGTAAGATACAATCTTTATGGCCTAAACCAGGTTATTTAATTTCAAACTATTTTTCAAAGTTAATTGAACTGAAATTGACCTCTTTTCTTCCAGTATTATCTGTTACAATATATTAATTTAAATAGTTACAATACAGTCTGACATACAGGTGTATTTCTTTTTCTGTCCAGCAGGACCCAATGTTGGAACATTTTTTAACACAAGCAACTTTACAAATACATTTTCAACACAAGCACCTGTACAAATTGGTTTGATATACAAATTACATATGATTCTTTATAAAACTCCAGCTAGCTATGCTGGCATATGTTACACATGCACTGCCCTACTTCTACTGTCATAGCTGGTAATATCTCACACCATCACAGAAACCATGGCAAATGGGTGGAAAATTGTACATTTACTACCAGTCTAGCTTCAATGTGCCTTATGGACAGAGGCCTTCAAAAAGAAAAGTATTATCCTAACTACCAGCCCCCCACGCAAATCCTTAGTCACCTCCCTCCTAACATGCCTCCTCCCTGTATAGACACCCATGATACTTTGGAGTCAAGTGGTTTGGGGTGTGCAGCTAGGTGAGTAAGGGCACTAGCGATCATTAGCCTAGTAACAACCTATGAACTTATGAAAATGAAATCATAATATTGTAAGGATCTTTGTGAAAAGAATACCCCTTAAGTCCCCCTAAAATGTACACACCCTTATCTCAAGTGCTTCTCACTGTATACCCTTAAATTTCCTGAATTAAAGTCATACCCTGTACTACAATTATTTCTAACCAAGTGTTCAATGCATGCCAAAGCTATTTATGAAAAATTACGAATGGCGGGAGCATAGTTATTAAGAAACCTCCATTTATAATGTTGACATTGAAAATCAGTAAACAATGTCCTACCCAGTTCAGTAACATACACATTCAGTATTTTTAACAGTCAGTCCTAAAGAAGGAAGGCCACTCCTGAAATGTATCTTTTCCAAATGACCTATACTCTGAGCCATCTGAAAACTGTAACAAATATTCCAACAAACACTTACCTTGCATGTCTCCCCCACCCACTACCTTCCAAATTCCTTTTGTTAACAAGGAGAGCCCACTGGACACACACTCTCTTTTCAGGGGCAGCCTTGGAAGAATGCCTGGTTAAGAGAGTTGTGCAAGGCCACACAGTAGCAAATGATGGCTGAGGGAGTCAAACCCTGTACCACGGCACATCATTTATATTTCTAGGATATTCATACTGCTTTCTTGCTAATATCAGACCCTTCCAACCAATCAGCCCAATCATTCCCTATTACCAGGACAGGAGTTAGACCAGAGAAGACATCATTCAAGTAGCCATTAGGAGTGGGTTGGCTTTTCGCAGTTGCATTGATATCCCCTGCATGCATTCAGCTAAGCTCTGGGGAGAGACATGCAATAAGAAAACTGCGCATACCACTCCCTGAATTCTACATGAAGCATTGCCTTCAAGCAGCCCTGGCCGTCTCCAAAACAGACACACAATAAGATAACTGTACAAACCACCCCCTGAATTCCACATGGAAAATTCCCTTCAAGCAGCCGTTCCCCTCACCAAGAAGCATTAGTAGTGCTTTTCCTAGTTCTGCCAGGGAAATTGCATTGACTCATGCACACAAATTTCTAGACCTCAAGAGAAGAGGTCTGCCCATACCCCTTCACCCCCCCCCCCACCACCAGGCTTCTCTCATTGCCAGGGTCACTAATCAAAGCATGGTTGCTTGAGTTACAGTTAGGGCTCCGTCCCGCTGCACCACAGACCCAGGCTGCTATACATGTAATAATCTATTATATAGTGCTCCACAATTAAACTTATCTTACTGACTGTCATTCAGGCCTTCATCTTAAAATGAAACCATGTACACACCTACCTTAATACTCTAGCAATCACTCCATCCATCATTCCACCTACACTTAATGTACACTAACAATACACTAACATATCCTGTAGCAATTCTGCCATACTACCATTACTAACAAATACTAAACCCAAACCTAGCTCTATTTAAGCAACTTTAGTTCAGTTAAGTACTATGCCCACTTCACTTCTTAATATGTCCCACCTTACTACTTGTACACATCCAATACTTCTGACAATCCGCATATTACTCACACATACTACCTCCTACCACAACATTCTATCCCACACATTACCTCACCATGCCAGTTCTACCACTTACTCCACATTCTCTACACCTCTCTCCTCCTCCATCACCACAACTACCATACATACATGCATCATTCTTCACACCCTTAAACCCATCCTACCCTCCCATCATACCAACAAAATATCCACCAAATATGACAAGTACATTAACTTTATCTGAACCAAAGCTAATATTGCAACTAGACTATCACTCATTGAAGACATTTCTGATAAAAATACCCACATATATAGTAATGATCATTCTCCTAACAAACTCCATATTCTTAGAGAAGCTAATGACCTGGTGATACTTAACATGAACGTCAGAAGCATTACCAAAAAAGTCCATGATCTTCATGCGAATCTTTCCCTATATTCCCCTGACCTCATATTACTAACTGAAACTTAGCTTAAACCGACATCTCCAATAATTAAATTCTTGCTCCAGGCTATAACATTCTACGTAATGATCGTACATCTAAAAAGGGAGGTGGTGAGCCTAGATGCTTAAAAATCGACTAAATGTGGAAAACCTGGATATATGTACACCACCCTTAGCCAATGCATAAATTCTGCTTGCAAAACTAAAAATTAACTCTAGGAAAAGTATAGCTATAATCGCTTGTTACATACAACCTGGCAACAACATAACCACTCTGGAGATCCTACTCAAATGGGTCTCTGATGACCTCCAACATAACCATCATCTTAGGGGACTTTAACACTGGTTAACTTGTAACTCTAGTTCTCCTACCAACTTCACCAACCTCCATGTATTTTCCCAGCTCATCCAATCTCCCACTAGAATTGACAAGTCCACTAAGAGATAGTCAGTACTTGACTGGATTCTAACAAACAGACCAATCCTTATCTGCAATTCAGGCTGTCTCCCCAACAGCCTGAGTGACCACTTACCCACATTTGCAATAAGTCATCATGCATATCAGGAAAAGCCCACCAATTACCAAACAATCAGAGACAAAAAAAAACTTCAATACAACTAGCTTTATTGAAACTCTCAAGGCCTGTAACTAGTCTCATCTTAAGTACCTTAAAGTAGATGAAGCTGTAGAGTATTTCAGTTCTACCTTCCTAGATGTCCTAGACTCCTTGGCCCCCCTTCAAGCCATCAGAGTTAAATCCAATCATGTCCCTTGGATGAGCAAAAACACTAGATCTCTACTAAAATCCAGAGATAAAGCCTGGGCCCTTTGGCACAAAACTGTTGCATGTATAGGCAAGCAGGTATTCCTTGAACTCCATACGAAAGCAATGTGCCAAAGCAAACAAAACTAGCGACTACCACAATATCCAATCTAGATATCAAAACAATCCCAAAAAATTTTCATCAGCAATTAACAACATTCTCCACCCTGAAAAATGAGGCACTCCCCCCAACCTTAACAGATACCTCACTTAATATTTCCACTCTATTTGACAAATTGTTCACCGAATTGATCCTCCCACTTGCTAACTCTCAAAGCTGTTTATCTTCAAACCTACCACCTGATCTCCGTATTAATAACAATGGCTTTATCTTCCACCCTGTTTCTACTGATAAAATTAGAAACCTCCTTAAGAAACTAAAACCTACCACCTTATCTGCTAACAAATTCCTTGCTGAATTCTTAAAAATAGCTGCTGATGCCATTGCATACCCATTATCCATTCTCATCAACCATTCTAAATCAGAAAACCTAGTCCCAGAGATCTGGAAAGTGTATCACATCATTCCATTCCATAAAGGGGGTAACTCAAAAGAGCTAACAAACTATCGGCCCATAGCCATACTCTCACCGCTGTCCAAAATACTGGAAAGATGTGTACACACACAAATTATGGATTACCTTAACATCCACAACCTTCTCACTAATATTCAACATGGCTTTAGGCCATACCATAGTACCACAACAGCCCTTATGTCATTTACTCATACAATAAACACCCTCAGAAATAATAGCAACTATGTCTCAGCCATCTTTCTTGACCTCTCTTAAGGCATTTGATATGGTTAACCATAACAAACTCATTAAATCCCTCTCAGAACTAAATCTTAGCAAACCCACCACTACCACTACCTGGTTTCAAAGTTACTTAACAAATAGACAACAAGAAGTATGATGGAAGCAAGAACTCTCTCCTATATTACCAGTTACAATGGGCATTCCCTGAGGCTCCATACTTGGTCCTTTACTTTTCTCTGTCTTTACTAACAAATTCCACAATTTTACTCTAGATGCTTCAGTCATCTAATACGCTGATGACTCAACACTAATCTGTTCCTCGCCTTCCCTCCAAAAACTGCAACTAAAGACACAGGCCTCTTTCCACTCTGTAGAAGAATGGCTTACTAACTCTCAGATAATATTAAACCCTAATAAAACTAAACTTCTCATATTCCAACTGACCAACCGCACCACTCATAGATTCAAAGAATGATACTAGGCTATTGGCCTTTAGGCCCTTATAAGACTAGCCAAGAATTTTGCCTCTGTTCCCTCAAAGTCAGCACCTGTTTCCTCTGTCAAGCAGGGACACAGGTGGGATCCCAGGGGTATATTTTCTGTTTCCCATCCAGTCATCCAGGTTCCTCTTACAGATGGCTAGAGAGGTACTCTGCTTGACATGGAGAGGGAGTCTATTCGACAGATGGAGGAGTCTTTGGGACACAAATCTATCCCACCAATAAGTTCTATTAATGTCACAGACCAGGTTAAGGCCTTGTGTGTGGATTGAGCGAGTGGAGTTTGTCTTATGGGTATGCAGCAACTCCATCAAGGCTGGGTCTGAAATGGCCTTGTATGCCAGATACAGGTCACCTCTGAGTAGTCTGTATGAGACTGAGTAGAGGGACAGGGCTTTTAGCCTATCTTTATAGGATAGGTGTTTGAGACCTTGGATTTTCCTGGTCAGGAACCTCTGTTGTCTCTCCAATCACATACATCCATTTTCACTATCACATCTAACAATAACACTACTATCTTTCCTGTCACTCACAGCAAACTTCTTGGAGTTGAGATAGACTGCAACATGAAGTTTGACATTAAAATTTCACTTACCATTAAGAAAGTTCATAAAAATTAGGGGGATTATATAAAAGTAAACAATTCCTCACAAACAGCACCAAGGCAAAAATAACCCAAACACACCTCCCTATCCTCACCAATCTCAGAAAATCAGATATAAATAAACTTGAGGTCTGCTATAACAAAATTGCAAAGTTCGACTCCAATAGCTGACATCTCACACATCACTGCTCAGTCCTAAAAAAACTCAACTGGCTAGAACTTCCCTAATTTCTCCACTACAACCAACTTATACTAATCCAAAAAAAAAAAAAAAATACTTTATTACCCTGAGAAAACCCCAGCATTACAAAACCTAATGCACCCTTACTCCAGTACTAAGGTCCTGCTCTCCAATAACAAACCCCTCCTTCAAGTCACTATAGCCAACAACTCTGCTGAAGCTTCCCTCTATTCGAAGTTTATAGCTAAAAAAAGGAACACTCTGCCCACTAATATAATAGCCACCACTTCCTTAACCCAGTTCAAAAAATGCCTAAAAACATACCTGGAAGATAATTGGATTTGCAATTGCAATTCGTCTGGCTAGACTACCTCCATCTTGCTCCTGCTCACTTAGAATAACTTCCTCTCCCATACTGTCAAGCAGTAAACCTTTTCCTTCAGCTTACAAGTTTCTTTCTTCAAACCATAATCTTCCTTCTAAACATAATAATTGTTCAATGGTTTAAATGCTATTTCTTAACAGATGCTCTATAACCATACTGCTTAATGTGTTCTTCCTCCAAACAGTGTAACTTATCCTATTTCATCTTAATCATTGGGTTATCATTTAAAGTATTATTATCATAAGAGGGCTTCTTGTAAATGTAAAATGTCATACTTCTGTACCTATAAAATTGTACTATATTAATCTTTGTTTTTATTATATGTGGAGCATTTCTCCCTGGGCCTCCACTGAAAAAGGACTTGTGTCCCATAACCCCATAACCAAATGTAAAATAAAATACAATAAATAAATGTACCTACATATTTCTGGTCTTCACCTATTCCTAAACATGGTGTTTTCTTAAAGAATATCTGCTTAAAAAATCAACATGTTCCTCAGAACCCTTTACTCCATTTTTCTTTTTTCTCTATTTCAATAAGTAATATTGAAAATCTATTTTAAAACTCATTCACTCCAATGAAGCTCAGGAAATTTGCACTGTAACTTCCAATGGGCAGAGCCTAAGTCTTTTGATTGAATCAACGGTACTTGTCTGTTAAACCCCTACCACGTCTTTGTGCTGCTGGGTTTCAGTGCTATTTTCTCATTCGTGCAGGACTGGCAAATGTGATGTGAAAAGTATCATTTTCATTAGGTAAGGTAACCTTTTTTTATTTTATTTGTCAGGAAGGCACTACTGCAGAGATGAATGTCTTGTCTGGTGCTGCACAATAGCAGTTTTTATAATGTGGAAAACGACTCCTTTCATTTGCATGTGAGGGCTGAGTCTGAATAAACCGGGAACTGTCAGCTTTGGCAAGACCGATATTTTTTTATTTGTATTTTAGTGCAGTACAACTCTGAAGACTTTTTGAGAGCACCTCGCATAGCTGAAATATACAGCTGTAATGTGATGTATACTTTATAAAGTTTGCAGTTGTTGATTTGACAGCAATACACATTAATCCTGAGACCTGGCCGACATCTTTCTCAGTACTGTGTGAAATGATACATGCTAAACATCACCCGATCCAGGCATATCCAGTACTATAAATGTTTTCACCTTCTTTCTTAATGGTATTCCCCTACATTAACCTTTTTCTACAGTGATTTGGGATTCTTTCTTAAATATTATACTGAAAAGGTAACTAGCTTCTGGCCGAAATATGTGTAAAAAAAAAAAACCTCCCGCAACTAGTAGGGGTTTAATGGTGGACTGCAGCTATTTCTGCAATGACCAAATGGTACTGTACAACTAACATAACAATAGACACTTGTTTGTCAGTTGTACAGAAGCATTTGTCACACAGAAACTTGTGTCTGGTACTGAAATACGAGCAAAATACAGCAGTGCGAAGATGTGGTAGGGGTTTAATGGAAAAGTACCAAATCAAATTATGTCCTCACATTTCAAACAAATGATGTTATGTGATCCTATCTCGCCTACATTCTGAATGATGGGTTCGGAGCCGATCCCTCGGCTCCGACTCGGCACGCTTATGCCAAAGAGCGAAGTCTCTTACTGGCTGAGCTTACCATATCCCAGGATGCACCACTACCAGTCCCCCAGATCTCGTTTGCCGCTAACAAGTGAAGACGTGGTCTCGAGCTGGCTGAGTTAAGTAGTGATTATTTCACTAGTTTTTCTGTCAGGTTTTTCTTCATTCTCTACAAAAAGCTGTTTTAACAGCTATTCTTGTGTTTTGAGTGTGTTTGACAAAATTCACTTGGTGAATTCTTGTGTTGTGAGTGTGGACTAGGAGTACCTCTTGTCTGGAAAGGCCTTTCCCGGTCTTTTTATTTGTAGGTGACTTCGGTTCTGTTTCAAATCATTTATATTTCTCTTCTTTAAAGAAGAACTAACTTGAGAAATTATTACATTTACAGAGTTTGTGCTGTGTTTGACTAACTCAGAGTATTGCGAGTGATAACTGTAAGCCTATTCTAGGTGTGTCACCAGTGTTCTTTACAGTTACTTTCTGAAAATTTCTATAATGTCTCAGAATCCTAGGCCTTCGGGCTTCAAGAAATGTGTAAAATGTAGCTTCAAAATGTCCATCACGGACGATCACTGCTATGTGTGTATTGCTTAGGGCAAAGCATTTACAGGAATCATGTAGTGTATGTCACGCTTTTTCCTCAAGGGTCCTCCAGGAGAGGAAAAATAAATTAATTCTTAAGGGATTAATTAAACCTTCTCGAAGAAGCTTTGGCATCCTCTCCTTCTCCGGCCAAAAAGAAAAGGGCGTCGGCTCCGACCAGTCCGTCGGATCCGATCGCTAAGAAACAAAGGCAGGCCTCTCCTTCGGCTCCAAGGACTTCGGAGCCGAGGTCGGAACGGTCTGCCTCGATGCCACCAGTATCGACTCCTCTGGCTTCGAGCCGATAGCTGGGGCATCGAGAGGCGGGTCATCTTCGTCGGCTCCACTGCTCTCGGAGCCGACAAAGGTTGCCCGCTCAGACACTTCCTCCTCGGCGCCGAAGTCCACCTCGGCACCGATGGAATCTGGTGTGTGTATTCCCTCGGCGCCGATACTCATCGAGTCGCCTCGAGCCGGTCCCCTAGCCCTTTGGGGCCGTTGGAGAGGCCGTCTCGGACCCGTTCTGTTTCCTCTCGGTCTTCGAGGATGTCAGATTCTGATATAGACAGGGTGCTCCAAAGACTGTTCCAGTCCCCAGTCTTCCAAAAATTTGTTTCGGTTCCGACCCAGTTGGCTTCGGAGCCGATGACCTTGGCCCACCCCATTGCCATTCCTCCTCCGACTGCTTCGGCTCCGCCGGAGCAGGTGCTGTTGGAGCCGATGGAGATCTCAGGGTCGGCTCCGACCCTTACTCCAACCCGGGCCTTCGGGTCCGAGTTTGGTACGCGGACGTCTTCGGCTGGACCCGGGGTGATGTTTGGGACCTATGCTTTCGGTTCCGAGCCTCCCCTCGGTGCTTCGGCTGCGGGTCTTCCGTCGACTATCACGGCTCCGGGGACCGGACACTCCCAGGATTCTGGGGGTCCGGCTTTCAGAGCCATGAGGAGTGCCTTGGCCAAGTCCTCTTCGGCCATCTCCCCGGCTTTACCAGCACCTTCCCTAGGCGTGGAGACTGGGTCTTTGGCAGTTCCCCTGTCCGTAGTCAGCGGAGCCCCGGGGCCTGAGGTTACCCCCAGTGGGGTTCCCTCCTCCTGAGGGTTCTTCTGAGCTGTCTTCGGAGGAACCCCAAGGAAGAGATTGTGCAAGAGGAAGCACGTGGACTCCCGAGTCTATTACTTCAGACACTGATCTGGATGATGCAGAGGGGTCCCCGAAGTCGTCCTCGGATGATGTCTCCTTTGCAGACATCTTAGAGATCCTCAAACAACGAGGCGGCTGGATATCCAAACCCCCCTCTACTGACGAGTCAGTGCTCCTCAAGGCCTTTGGGGCTCAGCCCTCCGCCTCCTGGGTGTGTCCGCCCTTGACGAGCTTCTGGATTTAGTTTGTCGAAGGCGTGGGAACATCCAGATACCGTGGAACCAGTCCCTTCTCGTCCAAATAAATTTTGTCTGCTCCCCGAGAAGGAGTTCCTCACTAAAGGCGTGGCTGTAGATGCCATGGTGGTGGCATCTGCTACACAACAGGACGTGGCAGAGGCTTCAACGTCCATCCATCCTCCTAATAAGGAGTCTAGGAGTATGGACAGGTACGGGAAGCGCACCCTGACTTCAGCGGCCTTTACTTTAAGGTCTCTGAATTATTTGGCACATTTTACCAGGCTTCAGAGGGATCTGGTCAAGGAGTTGTCAGATTCCTCTCGGTAACCTACCTGAGCAGCTAGCCCAGTCGGTTAGCTCTCAGTTGGCTATCCTTACGTCAATTTCTAACTCGTCCATGAGGCTCATTTCCTATGCGGCCGAAGGCGGGTAGAGCGGCAGGCACAGGCGTGGCTCTACGGAGACAAGCCTGGCTCCGCTTGTGTCAGTTTGCGGAGGCCTTCAAGTCTTCCTTCGACGCTCCCTTTGATGGGTCCTCCTTGTTTGGACCCAAGGTTAAAGACACCCTTACCGCTGTGAGCAGGGGGGAAAAATTTTATCTGCCGTAGGTGCCCGTTATTCCACTCCCTTTCGGCCTTACCCCAAGGCTAAAGGAGGGGAAAATGTGGTTCCGCAAATCCCGTAAGTTTTTCTCCCAACAGCAGGAAGATTTCCCTTCCAGAGGCAGAGGACGGGGAAATTTTTCAGGGAGACGCCGTCCCAGAGGCGGCAGAGGGCCCCGCAATTCTGGAGACCGCGAGTCCTTTTGTGGCTCTTCAGCCTCCCACACGTCATGAGGGATTGCCCGGCTGTGCTGCTCCGGAGCCAGTCGGGTGTCGTTTTGCCAAGCACCTAAAAGCCTGGGAGTCAATCACTCAGGACAGATGGGTGCTTCGGATCATTGCCGGAGGTTACACCATCCCATTCACATACTCGCCCCCACCGTCCAAAAGAATCCCGGACCCACCACCCAGTCAAAGGGAAATGGCAGCCGCAGAAGCTTTAAAGCTGCTAGAAAAGGAGTCATCCAACCGGTCCCCACAGACCAGATCGGATCAGGGAATTACTCCAGGTTCTTTTAGTGCCAAAAGACAGGGGACCTGAGACCAATATTGGATCTCAGCAGACTGAACCAATCCGTCACGAAATCCAAATTCCGAATGGTCACGTTACAATCCATTCTCCCATTGTTGGAGAAGGATGTTTGGATGTGCTCCATAGATCTCAAGGACGCCTATTATCACATACCGATACATCAGGCGTCCAGGAGGTATCTGCGCTTCAGCCTGGGAGTCAGTCATTACCAATTTTGCGCTCTGCCCTTTGGTCTCACCACAGGCCCCAGGGTGTTCACCAAGTGTTTGGCAGTAGTGACGGCTCACCTGAGAAGTCTTGGATTCCAAGTGTTTCCCTATCTGGACGACTGGCTCCTGACTGCCACCACCAGGCATCTACTAATGGACAACCTCAAAGCCACCATCTCCTGGGTGTTACCCTGGGGATTACATTCAATTGGTCAAAGTCTGTCTTGCTGCCCTCTCAACGCATAAAGTTCATAGGAGCAGAGATAGACTCAAGATTGATGCGTCTTTCTTCCTGCCGAAAGGATCCAAACTTTACAGGGCCAAGTTCAAGCTCTGATCTCGAGATCCAAAGCCCCAGCCAGGATGGTTCTACAAGTTCTAGGCTCAATGTCTGCCACGGTTCTTTTAGTCCCTCTGGCAAGATTGCACATGAGGATTCTTCAGTGGCTATTGTCAACGCAATGGTCCTTTCAGGATCTTCCCCTCAATCATCACATCATGATTACGGATATATGCAAAAGGGACCTTCGCTGGTGGCTTCAGACATCCAATTTGGATCAAGGAAACCCCTTTGTTCTTCCCTCTCCAGTGGTTACCCTGACAACAGATACCTCCCAGATAGGGTGGGGGGGGCATTGTCTGGGCAGGCTAGTTCAGGGCTCCTGGCTACCAGACGAAGCTCTTCTCCACATCAATGTGTTGGAGATGAGGGCTGTACTTCTATCCCTACAAGCCTTACACAAGTTTCTTCCTCAGGGCATCATCGCCATCCACACAGACAACATGTCGGTGGTTTGGTATCTGAACAAACAAGGAGGGACCAGATCATACCCCCTTTGCAGAGAGGCCATGAGAGTGTGGGAATGGGCTGTAGCTACCAACCGCTTCTTGGTAGCGACCCACATCCCGGGAAAGTCAAATATATTGGCAGACAAATTGAGCAGGACAATTCTCTCTCCTCACGAGTGGTCTCTAAACCACACAGTAGCAGCTCAGGTTTTCAGGAGATGGGGGACACCGTGCTGCGACCTATTTGCAACTCCATTAAACACCAAGTGCCAAAGGTTCTTCTCCTTGATCCCACATCAGGGAGTACCAGCCATGGATGCTCTAGCACAACCTTGGCCAACAGGGCTACTTTATGCCTTTCCTCCAATTCCGCTTCTTCCCAGAGTTATTCAAAAAGCCTCTCAACTGGGGTCTTCAATGATTCTGATTGCCCCGTACTGGCCTCGTCAGGTATGGTTTCCCTACCTGAAGAAGCATGCAGTGGACGATCCGTGGACTTTAGATCTGATTCCGGACTTGCTAATCCATCAGTCGGGACTTCGACATCAGTCTCTTCAATCTTTGAAATTGACAGCTTGGCTCCTCCACTTCCGACTTTAGTTAGAAGGCACACTCTAGACCCGGAAGTTGTTCACATTTTATCTTCGGCCCACAAACCCACCACTAACAAATTGTACCTTAGTAAGTGGAAGAGGTTTGCTATCTGGGCTCAACTCAAGGGCTTAGACCCTATCACTGCTCCTGTCCCAGAGGTCTTAAAATTTTTAACATCCTTGTTTAATCAGGGATCTTCTGTCTCAACTATTAAAGTCCAACTAGCGGCTATCTCTAAATTCCACGAATCCATGGATCCTCCTTTGATGAGCAGCAGACTTTGCAAAACTTTCATTAAAGGTGCGAGCCTATTAAGACCACCAATTTTTCATCCTGCACCTCCGTGGGATCTTGATTTGGTGCTTCGCATTAACATCCCCCTTTCGAACCGGCTGCTACATGCGAGTTAAAATATCTGTCTTGGAAAACTGCCTTCTTAGTTGCAATTACTTCGGCAAGAAGAGTTTGCTTCAAGCCCTGTCTATTAAGCCACCGTACTTGATTTTCCACAAGGATAGAGTATCACTTAGGCCTAATCCATCCTTTGTCCCAAAGGTCTGTTCTAGTTTCTGCCTCCAACAATCTCTAGAGCTACGTTTTCTTCCCAAAATTCTCCAATGAAGCAGAATACACTCTTCATAAATTGGATGTTCACAGGCAGTTACGCTTCTATTTAGACAGGACTCAGCAACTTCGTAAGTCAGACCAGTTGTTTGTGTCCTTCTCAGATAATAAACTGGGCCAAACCATCACAAAAGCTACTATCTCAAAATGGATCAGAGATTGCATAACTCAGACTTATTCTTCGAATAAGCAACTTACAACATCTATCAAGGCTCATTCTACCAGAGCTATGGCTACTTCTATAGCTTTTCATTCCAAGCTCGCTATATCGAAATCTGTGCTGCTACTTGGTCCAATCCGCACACTTTCATTTCACACTACAAATTGGATGTGGCATCTAGAGGACGAGCTTCATTTGGTTCCACGGTACTCAGGAGTGTTTTCCAGTGAGCCACCCAGGATTCAGGTGCTAGGACGCTGTCCCATCATTCAGAATGTAGGCGAGATAGGATCACATAACATCTTTTAGTTATGTACTCACCATAACTTCAGATGTTTGGGATCCATCTCGCCTACATTCCTAATACCCACCCTCCTTCCCCCTGCCTTGGAGATCAGAAGAGATTGAACGGTTTTGAGTTCTACTGTTTTATCTTGTTTCATCTGACGATGTTATATAAGCAGGGTATGCATGTGTGCATGTATGCGGACAAACTAGATCTGGGGGACTGGTGGTGGTGCATCCTGGGATATGGTAAGCTCAGCCAGTAAGAGACTTCGCTCTTTGGCATAAGCGTGCCGAGTCGGAGCCGAGGGATCGGCTCCGAACCCATCATTCAGAATGTAGGCGAGATGGATCCCAAACATCTGAAGTTATGGTGAGTACATAACTAAAAGTTCATATTTCTGGTACCATAGGGGTTATGAAAGAAGTATAAATGGCAAACTCTTCAACACAAACTATTTTTATAGTGGTAGTATTCTTTAGGTTCTAGGTCATAAACAGAATTTTGTAAGTCACAGTAAACAGTAACAATTACATTTGTAATATTTTGTAAACAACCTAGAATATCTCAGCAACTACTCAAGGTGTACACATATTGTCAGCAACATTTTATTTATCTAGGTGAGAACGTTCATATGAGGATAAGGAGTTCTGTCTGTGTACTTGGTTGTTGAGCTATTTAGCAAAATGTGAAAATTATATCTATAAAAATTGATATCATAAAAACAACAGTTAATATCTATTTACTTGCACTAGACAAGAGGTGAAATATTAATGCAATTGAGTTTGGCACTGTGTAAGCTTTAAGATGAATCTTTTAAAACCTTGTACATAGCATGATTTTGGAATTATTGGTGCAAATATGAACAAGCAACATTTGATGCCAAGAGGCATCAGTAGGAGTTTTTAGATGCACCTGGAGGTGTCACTCAGATGTAATGAGTTAAGTAGATACAGGATTCCTAGACAGCCTCCCAACCAGGAAACAGTACAGAATCTGAAAACTGAGAAGAAGAAACGATTTTCTGTATTTAGTTTCTACAAGTCTCTACAAGCTGTGGTTTCCCAGTTAATTCAACTTTTATCTGGTTATTGTTTGGGTAGTCAGATCAAAAAATGTCAGACCCACTATACACAGTTCATTTTTTTTTTTAATCACAGCTCACTTTACTATGCCCTACATGTATGCATTCTAAACATATAAACTAAGAACATTCTCATTTAAAATATCCTAATTATATACACACACACACAAACACATGCACACACACACACACACACACACACACACACACACACACACACACACACACACACACACACGCACGCACGCACACACACACACACACACACACACACACACATACACACGCACACACACATATCAGCATATCTTAACAAAAATCTGCTATTACTAGCAAGTAACTGGTTGTCTATGTGATTTGTGTCCATTTTCCGCAAAGACATTTGTCAATCCTCCGCAACCCTTAGTCCATATTCTCAATTTGTCTTTAATGTTTGCATGAGATTTCATTACTTCACAGTATATTGAAAGCTCAGGTGTAACATCTGTTTCTTCCAAAATATGATTCTGAACTTAGTGTCTTATTTAAATTCAAATCATGAACAACTAAAGTAGATCACTGTGCTTTTGGTTTCTTTTTTAATCAGAGTTATTTAATCCAGTCTGCATTTAAATTCCATTTCCAAATTAAAGCTACAATTCCTTTTACTTTTGACATTTTAATTACTAATAGTGCTTCTATTTTATTTATGAAAGCATTTCAGTCTAGTTTGTAGCAAACAGAAATGTAACAAAATAAGCCATTGTTCCATCTCTGTGGCAGTTTCAGTTGTCCAATTTTCCCCCTGTAAATCCATAGTTGATTAGATTGTCTCAGCAAATGCTCTGCCCTTGTTTAAGAATCCAGAATAACTCTCTTTTCGAAAAAAGAGCTGAAACTCATAGAAGAAACTTCCAAGTGCGAAAGACATAAACAATACTCATTAAAATCCACAATATATATATATGTATATATATATATATATATATATATATATATATGGTTTCACTTAATAAACGAGTATTGCTGATATATCGAATTTCAGCAATTCATGTCCATGAAGCCGAAACCTCTAAATAACGAAAGTGCATGATCGTGAATAGGACTATGTTGAATTCACAGTTATGCATTTTCGTTATCGTACGGAAGTGTTCGGCTGGAATGGTGTCTGCAGTTTAAGGTGAGTAAGTGTGTGTGAGTGTTTTTGTAACTTGCATGAGTGGGTCAGGGAAGGGAGATGGCGGTATGAGTGTGTGCGTTGGCTGTGTGTGTATTTTTTTTTTTTTTTACTGTTTGTGCGATCTTGGAGTTAGTATATATAAGTGGGGGGGGTGTGATGTTGTGTTGTTTTTCAGTATTTTGTAGTGTGGGTGTTATGGTTTGTGTGCTGTATGCTGTGTGTTCGATGTTGTGATTTCATGATTGTGAGGTGTCACTGTTTTAACGGTTTTGATTTTATACTGTCAAAATGCTGAAATTCGATGTTTCAGCATTTCGGCGATATCAAGTCAAACCATATATATCTATATATATATATATATATATATATATATATATATTTATATATATATATATATATATATATACACACACACACACACACACACACACACACACACATATATATATATATATATATATATATATATGTATATATATATATATATATATATATATATATATATATAGGGTCTATGTTAAATCCTCAAATGCTTAAAAAAGAAAACGATGATTTATTGAACCCATGTAAGTGAAAGCTTACAATCTTGAACACTTAGAACAGCGATTTTTTTCCCAAGGGAAAAAAAATATCGCTGTTCCACAAAAAAAAAACAAAAAAACAATTTAAAGCAATGTGCACCCCACGGCACCCCTACTTAAATATACCAACTCCAAGATCATACTACAGTCATGAAAATGGCAAAGTAACAGAAGCGGCCAAGCGATTTCTTTCCCAGGGAAATAATTTACTTATATGCCTTTTCGCTATTTTGCCTTTTCGTGCTTTCAATCTCAATCAAGACGCAATTGAAAGAATGTGTCTTCGATTATTTAATAGGAACCTTATATATATATATATATATATATATATATATATATATATATATATATATACTAGATATAGATATATAGCTATATATATAATATATAATACATAAAAAGTATATACACTATAGAGATAGATATAGATATTATATTATATATATATATATATGTATATATATATATATATATATATATATATATATATATATATAGATATATATATATAGATATATATAGATAAATATAGATATAGATAAATACAGATATAGATAAATATAGATATAGATAGACCTGGGGATTCAATAAACTCCATGTGGGCTTAGCATGTAGTCTACACATCATGCATTTCACTTACACAGATGCAAGTGAGGTTTTGTAGCAACAACAGTGTTGCTAGCCAGGAAACCATGTAAAGCAGCATGAACCCATTTACATATACAGACAAGTTTACCTATGGGCAAACTTGTTCTACAAGATTGCGTGCACAGCCAAAATGACCACCAGGGCTAAAATAAAGGCAATGAATGCAGTAGTAACACATTATAGAAAAGTGTACTCACTGCTATGTACAGTACAATAAATTCCTGCCATACTGAAATAAATGTTTTGTGGTGATCATCAAGGGTACATATACTGCAATATAAATACACTAGTCTGGGTAGTGTGTGTGTACTGAAAAGGGTGACAGTTATGAATGGTAGGAATGAAGAAGGAGAAGAGAACAAGTGAAACATAATAATGTACACCATATAAGGCCATGTCAATCTATGTACAAAGACAAGACAATTATAGCTTGAACAATAATCACATATATACATAATATAGTACGTACTGCTTTTTATACCTCCCAGTGTGGGTATATTTATATCATTACACAGTTATTGTATATTATGTGACTGTCACACAAGGTGACATAGCAATGGAGATGATTGGTAGTGATATAAACACCCTGACATGATCACTGAAAAGGACATTAGCAAGGACGGTATATACAATATGGGTTATGTGCATATTGTGAAGATGTGCAAAATTAGTTCCTTGAATATGAATGTAATGTCAGTATATGTCTCAGCCAATCGGTACACATAACAACAGGCTCATGGACAACAGTAGACAGAAGCATGGACAACCATGGACAATATTAGAATAATACAACCATTAATATGTGACATTGACATAAAATGTGCTATTGTGAGTTATTACACATGTTCTGCATGAACACATTTGTACAATTGTAACAATTTGTCAGTAATCAATAAGGGGAATCAAGCATGCCTTCCTCAAAAATGACCACTTTTGAGAGGTGTTAAGAGGGGCACTGTTACACCTGCAGTTTAAATTATGAGCAATCCTGCCTAGTTGGAAGGTTTGCACGACACATGTTGCCACAATCCACACTTGGAAAAATGTAACCCATGTGCATCAGTGTTGTCAATGAGCTGTATATTTACTAGGTGCATCACGGGAAGCCATATCACACATGCGCTTTGTATATCACCTTGAAGGGAAGTCTTCAGCTTCAACTCCTAATAGTTATACATACAAAGAGAACTTATCTATCACCCAAAATAGGCGTGGGAAGCTCACTGTGGCAAAAGTGATACTCATGAGTAAATCATCACTGGAAGATGTGTGCTGAGGTACATGGAAAAGTGCACATCATAGTCAATCACTGGTGTGATGAGGTCTGAGAACAATGGAATTATAATGTCTTTTGATGTGGATTGCTTGTCCATACTCAGCATTTGTGTTGCATACAAGGGATTTTTAACCACTGTGGTCACATGCTGGTGTAGGTTCAGCTGACTGCCTACCTGATTACTCAGGTAATGTACCACTTGGTTTACTTATAGGGACATACTGTTTATATTGTAATTAGACTGTGTATTTGCTTTCAAAAAGGAACTAATTATACTTTTTGCTTATCTAGTGTGTCTCCATGGCAGTAACAACAGTCATTTGTGTGTGTTAATACTTTCTGCAGTATATCAATAGCATTATAGGATTCAATAATTGTCCACAAATTGCAATCATCCAAAAAGATGGTAAGACAAAGGATGTCTAAGTTTGCCTTCACTTTTGAGAGTTAAATACTGAACAGAAAATGGCCTAGTATAGATCCCTGAGATATGGACCTGGTCACTGGAGTCTTGCTAGAGGTGACATCACACACTTTGGCATTATTGTGCCCTGTCTGTGATACATTTGTCTACATACTTGGTGTCGTAGGTATTTATGCCCACTTAAGACAGTTTCTCTGTAATACCTGAGTGTGGATTTGTGTTGAGTGCCTTGGTCAAGTCAAGTTGTGGGATGACAGTCTTTTCCTCATGCATGTTCTTGGTCACCTTTTTGAAAATGTCAGCCAGATGTAACAGACACGACACAGCCTTAGAAAATCAAAAATGGGTTGCATACACAGTTGGGAAATTATCTGTGTCCTCTTTGATAAGGTCCATGATGACTCTCTGGTCTGCCTCACAGATGAGGAGAGTCAGGATTATGGGTCTATAATTTCCTGCATCATGTGATGGCCTCCCTTTGCTCAAATGGATGACTGTTGCTGTAAACCCTTCTGCCAGAACATAGGCTATCTGGAGGATGTGTTTAAGTAGGATTCCAAGTGGGTCTGCTATGTCAGGTTTTAAGTTATTGTATAGGCAACATGGGATGTTGTCAGGGTCCATTGAGTCTGTGTTTTTAGCCTTAAAGAGTGCACAGATGAGCTGCTCTCCTGAAAAAATAAACTGAGTAATGTTTGTATGTATACTTTTGCTGATGGTTAGTGGGGAGAGGGGGATAAATTTTGAGATAAACTATCAGCTTGCAGATTGCCTATTTTCATCAAATACACCCAGCACAAAATCCAAAAGGACCATAAACTTTCCAAAAAAACAGTCAGGAACCAAGCAAATAGCTGCACTTTATTTTATTGCACTTCTTCATTGACAAAGAAGTGCAATAAAAGAAAGTGCAGCTATTCACTTGGTTTCTGACTGTTTTTATGGAAAGATTGCCTATTTTCTCCAGATGAGTATGGGTGGTGGCATCCACAAACAGCTCTGTGCTTATTTGTGTATTCCCCTTAATATTTCACACTTATTTAAAATTTTATTTTTGAAAACACATCCAAATACAACCTTGGGTATGCATCACATGCCACACAGTGGTACTGTTTATCCAGTCATACAATTGTACACATGTCATGTAATTACATCAATAACACATCATATGGCTATATGTTTTTCATTGGAAATCTGTGTGTGAGTGCCCTGATACCATATATGGACACATTACAAATGAGGTAGATATAGTTCATGCAGAACAGTTGCTGACACAAATGCTGATAGTCACACAATGCTGCTGAGGACCACCTCAATAATCCTTGGGAACAGAAACATAATTGTGCATACACTGAATTCCACAAGGTTGCAACTCAATCAAAACTTGTTATGTGTTTGTATATATAACAGCATTTCAACATGAGGATGAAACAAGACAAATGTGTCCATTTAATCAGCATGAAGTTATATTGCTGTCTGCCCCAGAGCATTTAATGATGGTGGGTATATACATGCACATGTACCATACTGCAAGTGCCTCTGTGATGGTTGAATGAGAACCACGTAGAATGTTGATATGTTCTACTACAACAACATATGCCTTACTAAACCATCAATATACATAGTATCATCCCATGTCAACAGTTCTCAGGAGGCATATTACTGCACTTGTTATGGAAGGAATATGAAATCAAATGTCAGCAGCAGCTATCAATACATTACCTCACATCAAGGGCTGCTGGACATCCACACCTCAACATAGCACATATGGATGATAGCAACACTGACATGTGAAATGTTCATAGGGTCATAGGACATTACTAGGCTAACGGCCAACATCACATAAAATGCTAGCCATTACTACACCACTTAAACCAAAATCGATAGGTGATGAAAATGAACTGTGCAGTAAACATGGTAATACATGCTAATTATCTCTTTCCATAGCACACTCCCAAAGAAATGGTTTGTGCGATCAACAGCAAAGTGTTTGTGCATGCAAGATTCACATTTAATGCATAAAACTTAAACTTGGGAATTATTTATGCATATATGCTAGGATAGAAATAGCTGACAGAAACTATGCTTTTCATAGTGAAGTTTATATTGGAAATGTGTCATAACATTTATGATATGAAGGAGTACTGCTATTGCCTTCCTCACTTACATGGAGTTAAGCAATGAGGAAATGCAGTTCTCTGCTTAAATGGGAAAATAGTAATATTACTATTGTTTGCCTTCCATTGTGCAAACATGCTAAGTGGTGAGGCATGGCCATCAGCACCTTGGACAGTACCGAGTGTAAGAATTACACCTGCTTCTTAGCTTTCCCTGTGGCAGCAGGTGTAAAAACAGTAAACTTAATTTTACAGCACAGATGGCACAGTGTTCGAATATAGGTCAATCTAATTTTTTACACACTGCGTCAAGATGGCATTACATATGTAAACGTGATAAATCCTGCAAATGTGAAAAGCAATAACTACAGTGAAGAATTTTATAAAAATAATTAGCAGTCAAGTGATTTATGTCAACAGTACACATATGGATTTGGTTTGTTATACATTCAGCAATGTAAATAACTGCTCAAGTAAATGTTTCAAAGTAATGGCTTTACTCTGCTTTAACTCTGTGTTCCTTCAGAGCAGTGAGTTTAATCAGTATTGCAGGGAGGTAAACATACTATTCCATAGGACATGAAGAGACATTCACTATTGTTGGCATTGGTGTATGATGCCAAACTCCATATAAATGCAGAGGACAAAAAGTGAAGGTCTTTATTGGGGATTTATTATTTATGTATATGGTGTGTGATTATATTTTTTGACCAGATTAAAAGTGTGAACATGGTTAGATAGGAAAGTGGTGATATGGAGAGAAAGCAGGGAGAAGAACAAAGGGGAAGCAATATAGGAATTGGCAGAAGGACATTAGGGAAGAACTATAGTTATCTACTTCTTCAACAGTGTAATATGAAGATATATATAAAATTGGATGAATTTGGACTGTCACCATGACACATATGGCTGACAGCAACGTAATCATGTTGAATAGCAAACTGGACTGTATCAAGTGTGTTGAAAAGACATGTGTGAAATGGAGAGCTATGTGTAGGATGATTTGTTTTGTGGGACAGGTGCCCATTTTTTTATTTTATTTCAGTAAGAGAGGAATGTTGGGTAAGGGACATAGGTATGTCAGGGTCAGGTAAGTGGGGTGGGTGAGGAAGTGGGTGCAGACAAACAGGACAAAGAAGACAGATATAGGGATTGTGAGGGACATAAAAAGTTGCTGAACCCCATGACTGGAAATAGGAAGGGGACATCGGAGGCCCATGCCCATCAAGCATGGGGACAGTGCGAATCTAGTCCTCACCTCAGAACTGTCATCACTGCACCCTTCCTCAGCTTCATGTTGGAATGCTTGACATTTTTGTTTTCTCAACATTCCAATGAGCATATTCTCCATGCAGTTGAGGCATATGTTCATAGGTTCATAGATAGGTACTAGGCTATCTGCCCTAGGGCATTTATAAGCCTAGCCAGAGTGTGTCAGCTTTCTCCACCCCATTGATTAATTAACTGAGCCTCTGTCAAGAAGAGCCAATGAAGTGATCACAGTTACCCATCCACTCATCAAGGTTTCTCTTGAAGAGTGTTAGTGAGGGGCTCTGCCTAATGTAGTTAGGAATTTTGTTCCAAAGAATGGGGAGTCTCTGTGACAGGAATCTATCCCTCCAGCATGTTCTACGTATTGTTGTGGCAAGGTTTAGCTCACTAGAGTGAGATGCTTGTAGTGACTTGGATTTCTTTAGGTGGAGCATGTCCATCAATTCTGAGTTGGACATGGCTTTGTAAGTCAGGCAGAGATCACCTCTGAGTAAGCGATATGTGGCTGAGTACAGCTGGAGTTTTTCCAGTTGGGCTGCATAGGACATATGTTTGAGGCCAGTAATCCTCTTGGTGAGGTACTTTTGTGGTCTTTCCAGCTGTTGGAAGTGTCTTGTGAGGTACATCCCAAATGGGGCATTGTACTCTATGATGGGTCTGATGAGTGACGAGTAGAGGGGCACTATAACCTCTTTATTTCTAGATGCGAACCCTTTAGTAATTAGATGGGCTACATAGAAGGATTTCCTAACTACTTTGGCAATATGATTGTCAAAGGAGAGATTACTATCTACCTGGGTCCCCAGATCTCTTATTACCTCTTCTGTATTAAGGGGGCTGCCACCTATGTGGTAATTCATGGGTGTTTTGTTTTTTCCAAACAGGATGACTATGCATTTTTTGGCATTTAGCTTGAGACCATGACTTTGACACCAGGCGTCCATCTCAGTAAGGCCCTTTTGGAGAATGTTCATGTCAGCCGGAGAGTCAATTATGGATGCCAGTTTGCAGTCATCAGCGAACTTGGTTAGCCATAGTCCTCCTGTGTTTGCCTGTACTTCTGAGAAGTATATGCCGAACAGTAGGGGTCCCAGGACCAAGCCTTGTGGGGCACCACTTGTGACTGGTTTAGAGTCGGACCTGGAGCCCGCTATTCTTACCGTGCGAGTTCTGTCTGAAAGTCAGTTGGCACCCCATCTCATGATGTAGGGGTTTATGCTCAGGCTGGTGAGTTTTTCTATAATTCACAAGTGGGGAATGGTATCAAAAGCCTTGGCGAGGTCAAGGTAGGCTGTGTGAACTACATACCCCTCATCTATGGCCTTGGTGAATGTCTCAAAGAAGTCAACCAGGTTTAGTAGGCATGATCTGCCCTTAACAAAGCCGAACTGGGTCAGGTCAAGTGTTTGGAGGTTCCCAATGTCTTTGTTAATGAGTTCCATGATGATGCACTTCATAGACTTGCAGACCAGGCTATTCAGGCTTATGGGGCGATAGTTACCAGGGTCAGTTGTGACCCTCCTTTGTGGAGCGGAATAACCATTGCTGTGCACCATTCTATGGGCACGTAGCCTGTGGAGAGGCTAAGGTTGAACAGTGTGTTTAGGTGTGGGGGTTAGTTTCTTCTGTAGTTAGTGCAAGATGCAGCCTGGGACACCATCTGGCCCCATTGATGCTGTGCTTTTGGCTTTTGAAAGGGCTGTTTTCGCCTGTGTGTCCGTGATTTCCAGGACACTACACTTTTCTGGTATTGTTGTGGGCCCTTTTAAGGGTGAGATGGGGGTAAAGTTTGCACTGAATCTATCTGCCAGGATGTTGGCAATATCAGTGCGTCCAGTATATTTTGTGCTATTTTGCACTAGCTCAGAGCATATCTGTGAGTTACCACTTAGATTCTTGACATAGCTAAAGAAGGCTTTGTGGTTATCTTTCGAATCCTTGGCTATTTTTCTTTCAAAGTTAGCCTTGGAGGATTTTATGAGGGACCTTAGTTTCTTACTGATACTGATCAGGGATGTCTTTCCTTCTTGGGATTTGCTTTTTTTCTGAACTAGTTTCCTCCTTCTATTGTATAGCCTGTTTATGGCAGGGGTCTAAGGTTTCCTTCTCTTAGGGGAGTGAATCTTGGTTTTGCTAGGGATGGCACAATCCATGCATCCTTGTAGGTGCTCATAGAGTGCATTTGTAAAGGTTCCTGCATCTTGGACACTGTTATCCTTTAGCGTGGGGGCTGTGAAACTTACCACCTCTGTCTTAAGTAAGGTGTAGTTTGCTATAGAAAAGTTTTTCACTGTGGTTTCCTTGGTTGGAGGTGGTGGTGTGGTGTGGACATCCAGAGTGATTAGTTTATGGTCTGATCTAACCAGTGATGGGTTGACCTCTGGTGTGGAACACCTGTTGCCCATGTTGGTGATAATCAGGTCCAATATGTTTTCACGTCTGGTAGGGGAGTTTACCAGCTGATCCAGGGCATTTGAGTTGACAAATTCCAGGAAGCGCTGGACCTGGGTGTTTGTACTTGAGTAGTTTTCCCAGTTAACAGTAGGGTAATTGAAATTGCTCAATATCAGGATGTTTGGTAGGACCTTCATGTTTTCCAGTGTCTCCAGGAAGGTGGAGTGGTGGTCCTGGGTCATGGAGGGTGAGCTGTAGCAGGCCACAATTTGCATTGCAGATTTGCCTGATGTTAGTTGCACATGGATGATCTCGGAGGTATCATGCTCCTCCACTAACCTGGAGGTATAGGTATCCTTGATGAATATAGATACACCCCCTCCTTTTGTGTTTCGGTCCATGTTCTGTGGCCAAAATGCGTAGTATGAGTTGTAGCCCGGTAGTGCTGGGCCCATTTGGCATGGGCCAATGTTACCTTCTACGATCTCATGCACAATGTCTACCAGCTGCTGGCAGTTGACAAATCCCTGCCACACCAATACTCCCAGAGGCTACCACTACACCAGCTGCCAGGATAATGCTACCTAATATTGAAGGCCAAGATAGTGCAAGGGCTGCAGAGGTAGTACTGCCAGGCTGTGTCCCAGATGTTCTTGGTGTTGGTACAACAGCAACTGGAGGGGATCAGACTGAGCCACACTGGTTGGCCAACAACCCTGTAGTTGAAATAATTTTGTCAGTTGTCAGAAAATTATGACATCAGAATATTGTGATCACACATATAAAAAAATAAAAAAAGATAGACAAGGGGTGGGATAAGAGAAAGTAAATAAAAAGATAATTAGAATCATTTTATGTCACATACAATCAATTACTACAATACAAATATATTTTACTTTTACGTTAACTACAGTTTTATAAATACCAAATAGGACTGATAATTGATCTAAATAATCCCTGCAATATGCATATATAGCACATATACTTTTAAAGATAATACAGATTAAGTTAACAACATGTAATTTATTCCAATTTTGTTGAAATTAATATTTACCATGTTTTTATTATTTTATTATATATTTGTTACATGTGGGATTTGAACCCATAGCATATGAATACACTATTACAGTTGACTCCTACAATTACCTTGAGCTATAGAATGAAACATGCATGCTTGATTTTACAGTTAAGGTATGTATGCTTAATTTGCTACTAATGTATATAACTCTAGTACTTTTAATACAATAATAATTAATTTGTGCACACATACCCCTTGCTTGTCTCAGTCTTTCTAAGCATTCAGGATGGGCCTCACTGTTTACTGAAATCTCTTGGGTAGCTGTAAAATAAAGAGGAGAGAAAAAGAGAAGAGCATTATGTGTATCAGTCGTGGCTATCTCCAACTTTGCATATGCATATAATATAAAGTATCTTTACCTGTATACTTACACAACTGTAGGATGTCAGCAGTCCAAAACTCATCCAGCCACTGGTTGAGTTATTTCTGCTTGCACTTTTTCAGGTCATTGTAATGGTGCCTGCATTGTTCTCCAGTGCACAGAATGCCAGTTGCACAGGAGACAACCTTGGCAAGACTAATTCAAGCCTCTGATTTTTACTGATATCCACTAAAGTCCCCCTGTAAAAGCCTATGTCTGTGGTGCTTTACAAGGAATCCAGTGAAGATTCTGGACTCCTGTACTCCCTATTTTTGATCACTAAATTGGGCACCTTCCTTCTTAGTTCCTGTGGTCTACACAGTCATACAGCAACAGTTAAAGTGTTTTCCTACCAAGTTGTGATATCGAGTTTTATGGCTAGTACACAAACCCAAACAAGTATGCCAACCACATTTGTGTGAAGTTATACAGAGAGCAGCACTGCCAAACAGAGAGGAAGGTAGTTTATGAAATAGGAAGGGTGATGTGACAGCTGACATATGTTAAGTGGTTGTATGTTGCTGTACCTGTTAGAAGACTTACCTTTTCAAGCATATATCAGGATCTATAAATTGCATGACTTGACACATATTTAGTTTGGCTTTACTCACTGAGAAAAGTAATTTGTAATATGTGGGATTCAAACCTATCTAAATCAGAGCATACATACTCTTCCCCATAGGTGTTTTTTCCTCCTTGCTACAGAAGAAGTATATATCAGATATGCTCATTAATTATATATACACACTAAAGAGCGAGTGGTTAACCATGTATGGGTGTGAACTGAGAAGATCCTGGTTTATACATTCATGTGTATATGACTATAATTGAAGTATAAAGTCCATCTCAGGCCAGAAAAGGCACTTTTAATTGTAGAAACATACCCTCAGTCACACATATAATTCATATGATACCCATTGCTCTACATAGTTCTCTTTTTATATAATTATCTTTATATTGTTCTTTAGTTTTAAAAAATAGATTGTAACAGCATTAATAAAATGTGGAGTATGCTCGATTAGAACCCTGTCTCACCTGTATTGTGGCCATGAATTTACACCAGTTTCTATAGGGAAGGCTGGGCAAACAAGTGTATTTTTTATGCTCTCTTCATATCAATGGCACTATGACGCACCTGATCATAAGTCCTGGCGCAACCCACTACGGCATTGATATCATTGACTATCTGGTTCCAAATGTGCATTCTGTCAGCCATAGCCACACATCCTATCTCAAGCAGAAAGGCACTGTTACACCTGAACACCTGCAGTATTACATTGTTTTCAGAATCACTGAAAGTGTGTTTATATGGATTTGTCCACTCTTGTGCCATAATCCTATGTAACATAAAACAGAGAATGATACAACACATAAATATCACATAACTAAATTCATGCTTATATACACACATTTTTCAACATTAAGCACTGGAGACACATATTTCAGTTATTAAAATTGGCAGCACTGCCAAATAGAGAGAAAGGTAGTTTATGAAATGGGAAGGGTAATGTCACAGTTGGCATAAGTTTATGGGTTGTATGCTGCTGTAGCTGTTAGAGGACTTGACTTTTCAGGCATATATTGAGGTCTATAAATTGTATGACTTGACACATATTTAGTGTGGCTTTACTCACTGATAAAAGTAATTTGTAATATGTGGGATTCAAACCTATGTAAATAAGAGCATACATACTCCTGTACATACATGTCCTTGGTCAGATGTGCTGCTGCTACTGAGCCACCACTTTCACTAATTAAAGAATTTCTGTCCACTGTCAGAGATCTGGAAAGCTCAGTGGAAACTGTACACCAACATGTGATTGATGTCAGTGCTGATGTGTCTGGGAGGACCAGTATGCTCCAGGAGGATCTTACTGGTAAGCTTACATATGGCAACTTTTAACATTTATTTATATAGTAAAATATTGAATATTTTAAGTAATTCTTCCAGTGGATATTTTTTATGAATCAGCTGATAAATTAATAGACTTAACAACACATTTGTTCATTACACATAGAATGAGGGTGGATGTGTACATACTCCTATGTGGTAGGCCGTGGGGTTGTGGTTCTGGGCATACTTATGAGGAGAGCTTGCCCAACAGATATCAGTCACATTCAGGTAGCAGCCAGCAGCACATCTGACCCAGGACATGGACATGCCAGTAACACTCCTGGCAGAGCCAGTTCTCATGGCTGGGGGCAATGACAATGAGTTGTTACCTCTTACCATGCATGGCTCACACCTGTCTGACATGCTAGGATATAGAACTAGCACAGAGATTGACTGTGTTCTTGCAGTCACTCACACACACATTTCACCTTGACTGTCCCTTCAGACATACACACATAACAGCTACATGAGTTGTTCGCGAGGCTTGGAGCTCATTCTGTCTCAGTGGCCATTTCATGTTATTCAAATTTCTGCTTGTCTGTCTTTCTTACTCACATGCACTCACTATCTTTTGTGTCAGACTTGGCCTTCTGCCCCCCCCCCCCCCAAACAATTCCCTGTGCAAATGATGATAACTGTGCCATATCCTTCATTCTAACTTTTGGATTCAGGGATAAATATGTCTTTTGTCTGATGCCCAGGATGCATTGCTGACCAAGTGCTTAGTATATATGTGTTTGTGATGCTCTTTTGAAAATTGTAGTGCTTTCTTACAGGTTTGTGCATTGTGTGCATCTTTGATGCATGAGGCCTATTATACGATAGAGATCGCATCTTTTGACATAAGTCAGTGACTTCACATATTGATGTCATTGCTGTAAAACTCATCCACCTTCTACTTAGGTACATTAGCAAGTAACAGTATCCAAGTATTCACTATTCATTTGTGTTCTTACCCATTTACTTTCCTGTTCCAGGTTCATCACTTATCTTAATGGTTCTACACTTGCAACTGTTTTAATCTGGGGCTGACTCTGTGTGATGCTGACAGTACACAGCCATTACATGGGTAAGATAAGGTTGTTGAGCATTGCCTGGCATCAATTTTACTGTATATATGTATGTATGCACATAGGATGAAAGTTGTGCCCCCTTAGGTGATGAGCATGTATACTAGCCATTGCTTCTTGGCCAGGCAAGGGCATATTGTGCTCTCCTACTTCTACCTACACCCACAGTGGCTGGTGGTCCCCCTCTGACTGCTCACCTGTGTGTGCCTGTGGTAACCTTGCCAGTGGTGGTGGGATGTGCACCCCTTCCCCTTGGTTTTCCTGTTGAAGCTGTTTTCTGAGGATAATACTGTGAAGGACAGCACAGACAATGAAATTTTCAGTACAAATATGGGGATTGTACTGCAGGGCTCCCCCTAATGTATCTATGCACTGGAACCATGACTACAGCAGCCAAAACACATGCTCTATGATATTTTCTGTTTGAGTGTGTGCCTCATTATAGCATTCTTTGCTGGGTGTGGGTGCATTTCTGATGGACATTATCAGCCATGATTCAAGTGCATACCCTACATCACCCAGTAAATAATATATCTTGGGATATCCCCCCTAGAAAACCTCTGATAGAGTTGAGAGTTTTGCCAGATATGGGAGTCATGGTAAGTGCTAGGGTTGCCAGCACACACATTCAGAATGATTTCCTTAGTGTTATACATGACCTGGCAGTTACTGAAGTGGAAGTCCTTTCTGTTTATATACATGCTTCCCTGTTCCCCAGGTGGTGCTTTGATTTCAATATGTGTGCAGTCAGGACTTCAGGAAAGTGTGTTACAGGGTAGAAATCTTGCATAGTTGTAGCTCTGATCTCAGGTGTATGGGTAAACTATATGTAGCCACTGTCATGTTGTAGCATAGCATTCAGGAATTGATGGAGGATCCTGTATGTTGATGCCTGTGACACCCCCAACATATCTCCTGTTGGTCTCTTGAAGGTTCCTGTAACTAGTATAGTATTCTAAGTGCTACACATACTGTAGTTTCCATGGGTATTGGTTTTCCTTGGTGTGCCCTTGCTCTCAGTTGAGGGTAACAGAGGTTGCAGTGTTCCGATAGGGTGTCTCTATCAACCCTGTAGTGCTCTACAATTCCACCTCATGCAGACCATGAAAAGTTAAATAAGGTCTAAACACCCATCTCCTTCTTGGCCAAGGTCTATTAACAGCAGCAGCATCATAGACTCGGGTCTGTTGCACATGCACATGCAGAAGAGCAACAGCAGCTCCTAATATTCTTTCTTTGTAAAGTAGTTCCCATGGCTGTGTTCCAATAGGTTTTGGAATTCAAGGCAAAAACCTGCACTGAGTGTACACAATTGCTTTATAGCTTGTTCAATAGTTCCTCCATCTTGGATTGGTTGATTAGCATACAATTCAGCTGCTTATGCTGTAATTAGCATGCCACAATATTTATAGTGTTTGCATGACTCTACATGGAGTGTAGAACCGCTTACTGAATAAAAATCAATGCGCTACCATAGGTGCTGTGACATACATACAGTTTTAGTCAGCTATGTAAGCTTTATTGAATCTGTACCAGATAGAATTATACCATCTCCAAGATCACACTACTGTGGGAAATGGACAAATTACTTTACCCCATTGTCTGCCGATCTCAGGAAAACCACAGAATGCACCAAAGCTTCACAGTGTAAGTGAATGAAACATAACTGTCAACTTACATTGCTGAAGTCCTGCAAGCCACTATTTATTTATTTATTTATTTAGGTATGTATGTATTTATTTATTTGTGTATTTATCAATTAAACAATGTAGTTATTTATTTCAATCTACTAAGTAGGTGGTTGTGCTACTGACACTGTCCCTTTCCAATCTCTACCCAGGTTCATGATTCCACACAGGTATAAAATATAGAGAGAGCAATTCACATTGAGAATAAGTAGTAAAAATCGAGGTTAATGCAGTAGCAGAGACTAGCATTACATACAGTAACAGCAGAAGCATTGCATTCTTCACATTATGTACAGAAAATATACATTATGTAAACCGTGGCACCTTGATGTTCCATAATGTTATAATATGATATCGTTTGCAATAATGGGAAGGCACAATTTGTAGGCAGGGATTCACATTGCTATTCTCTGATGACTCACACCAACTGAAGAGTTAAACTTTGATGAAATGCCACATTTATCAAACTTAGCAAAAACATATTCAAACAAAACCTTGATATACAAGCATACACATGCTGAGGTTGCAGAGAGCTTGGCCCCTGCATAAAAGGTTTGATTGTGCTTTTTTAGAGTTTTTTAGTTACACTTTTCAGACCATGATTTTCAGAAAAGTGTAATTTAATTTCTGTTACTTCAAACGTATTTAGGTAAAATATATATCAGTATATACAGACATACAAGTACATGCATACAAAAACACACACACACACACACACACACACACACACACACACACACACACACACACACACACACACACACACACACACACACTCAGACACAAAAGCACATACACACACACACACACACACACACACACAAACACACACACACACACACACACACACACACACACACACACACACACACACACACACACACATACACGCACACACACATGCACACACATCTGGCCCTTTCTTTAAATGTTTGCCTAAATCACAAAAAAACTAACATAAGTTATCTCTATCTGACTGCCACAGTGCGGTGACTAGGCATGAGCATGCACATACCCTTTCATTCCTATCTGGCAGTAGTGCATGTGTGCAGTCATGAATGTGCAGTTCACTGCCACATGAAGATTGTTCTTTTTCACATTGCCCTGTGGGTAACTTTGGCAAACTGCAATGCTACATGCTATATCTTTCTTTTCTTTATTGGGTGGAGGAGATGGTGCTTTCCAGATCTTCTATTATGTAAAAAAAAAATTCTCAGATTTGCTGTGTTTGGTAATTTCTTATTTAGTTTTCTGTAATGACAGTCAATGATAATTAAAAGAGGATTATGATCAGCAAAGGGATCATAACATGTTTATTATGTGTTTAATACATGGGTGTCATGAAATTCATCTCAAGAACAAAGCTTGAGAGGTGACTTTCTTAACATTCATGAAGAGAACACATAATAGTGAGTTATGATCAGTGAACCAATCATAATTATATTTCTTTGTAGTGCATGGAACTTTATCTGCTCCTTGTACTACTAGTTACAGAAAAAAAGAGAACAAGAAAACACTTTTGATGGCTTTCAAAGCCATAAAGCACTTGGGGAATACTGTCAGAAAGGCTGTGTAACACTTTCTGTTGCATTTTCATGTACCTTTTATGGCTATGAACAGTCCAGATTTTCACAGAATGTCTAGCTTTTTGCCTCATTTGTCTGGTCTGTTTCTCATAAAGTCCATGGTTGACAGTTTAGAGGATTGAAGTCACTGAGTAGTGATGTATATTTGAGTTTCAGTGTTTGTAACTTTATGAAAAGAATAAAAAAATAAACTTCTGGTGAACACACCCTGTTATTCCAGCTAATTTCTAAGTTTGTACGAGGAAGGGTCTCCATATCTTTTTGGAAAGCGGTACTGCTGCTGCCATTTACTGGTCAGTACTGGCAGATTTGACTGCCTACCACATGACCTAACCTTAATAACTTTAGCAGGAGGTGCTTAACAATTGTTATGGTCAGGTCACACTTCACTTTAATCCTTAACTGATTCATCTTTTTCTGAATTTTGGAGTGCAATCACCACACTCCATGTACTACACTGTTATTATAGTTAATTATGACTGTTTCCATCAAAGGCATCCATTTTAGTGAAAGTTAATCTTTTAGTCAGATTGTTCATGTCCATGTATTATCTATCTATCTATCTATCTATCTATCTATCTATCTATCTATCTATCTATCTATCTATCTATCTATCTATCCACCTTTCTGACTTTCTGTTGCATTTAAGATTACTCTATTTTATTTGTGTATTCAGGGGAGATGACTATCATTATGGACACCTCAGTCAATGTCAGTATTCACTAGATTTACCATAAGGCTATTTTTGTCAATTCAAAGTGAGATCAGAACTCAGCAACAGACAGGAAAACTAAAAGTGATTATGAAGCAGGATTTGTACAAGGTTGAAAGACTGTGCTAAAGGAATAATGTCAGGATTAAGAAAAGTGGCAAATGGAGTGCCACAGGGGACAGTCTTGGCTACTGTATTCTTCAGAATGTGCTTTGTCAGAGGAAGAGAGAACTAGATAAAACTCTTTACAAATGACGCAAAATTGGAGTATGAGATATATAGAGTATAAAAAAGCATTTGGAAAAGCTGACTAATTTTGCTGAAAGGTCGCACTTGAGATCTTTCACTGGAGTCTAAAACAAAGTACAAGGTACTGTTGCTAGCCTCCAGTAGCCTTGTTATAAAGTATAGCTTGGAGGAGTGGAACTGATTCATAGGTTCATAGGTGTGCGCTAGGCTAATGTCCCTGGAGACTTTACAAGCCTAGCTCATAGAAGTGCCCTGGCATCGTGCCACCAGACAAGTGCTCTGCTTGACATGTATGGGAAGTCTGTTCCAGAGCATGGGCAGTCTCTGGGTTATGAAGCTGTCCCCCCAGCATGTTCTGTTGATTGTGGTAATAAGGTTGAGATCTCTGGAGCCTGTGATGCAGAGGGATTGGGATTTCTTTAGATGTAGCATTTCTAACAGAGCTGGGTCACACGTGGCTTTGTAAGTCAAGCAGAGATTGCCTCTAAGTAGATGATATGAGACAACAGATCAGGAACAGGGCTGCTGATCTGACATGTAATGGTCCTACAGGAAAAAAGTGAGTGTGACAGCACCAGACAGAATACAGGAGTGCATCGTCAAAGGAATAGACTCCCAAAGTAAGAAGTTCATCAGACCATACACTGAGCATTGTATTTAGGTGTGGAGGCCATACAAGGAAAAGAACACCAGACTGCTGGAAGGAGTACAGAGGAAAAGTATCAGAGGGATGTGTGGGATGGAGGAGAAAGATATAAGCAGATGCAAGAGCTCTTCACAGTACAGACCAGCAGGGACAGGGAAGACCTAATATGGAAATGGAAGATCAAGTAAGGGAGATGTGAAGAGTTTGTCCTGAACAGGAAGGTCAGCAGAGGGAGGTGGGGGTGGGGTACAGGCTAGAGATTATAGGAAAAGTCTGTCTGATCTGAAGAGACACTTCATGGACAGAATTATGGACACATAATAAATTACTGGAATAGATGAAAAAGAGGCGCTGCAGGGAGCTACTCAAAAGAGCATGGGACAGGTGGAAGAGGGCTGATGGGAAGTTAGAATACTGAATGTACGTAAAGTGCAGACTAGATAGGCTTATTTGTGCTTCCTGTTCTCAGACAAATGTAATACAATACAATGTTCTTGATGCAGTGCTAACAGCTGAATAATAGTACAACTGCATTTGGACTGCAGTAAAGAGTCACAACCATCACATTTCTTTTGTGGTCCTCCAGTTCTGCATAACACATTTGCTCTTTCATACTCAGAAATGGCAGATTGTGAAAACAAGGCTAGTCAGAAGATTTCAGCTAAACATTGCAAGAATGATAAACATGCTGCACTTGCAGATGCAACGTTGACCGAATCACAAATTATATACTATAGATATAGATATATAAAGCTTGAGAATTTTATCTTGAACACAACATGCAGACTTTTCCATGACTCCATAAGAAACAGTACCTATTCCAGACTGATTTACTTTGTAGTAGTTATTGCAACTGCATTTGTTTAGATGTATCTTAACAGTATAAACTAAACATTATTGCAGAATAAATAGCTCAATCTATTGCAAGTAAAACAAAAAATACAAATTATTTGGCAGCAAATATTTTGAAATAGCAGTACTACAATGAATTCCTAATGAAGCAGAATAAGAAATTACTGAATCTGATATTGCTTGTCAGGGTAAATTTTACATTTCTATGAGGATATCTTAAAGGTTGCATGAAATGAAGTTTCTCCTGTGATCCATATCCATTTATAAAGGTGCAGCAACTCAGTTTGTCTCTTGAAATGCATTCTTTTCAGGCATTACAAATCCAATTTACCAGTGATATCCATTTAAATTAAAATCAAAGTGTAGCTTGTGTACAGTTCGCTGCAGGCACATTCATTGTGATGAAATAAGATCAGATATGGCAGCAGGTGATTATCCTTCTGATTTGTTCGAGGGATAACAATGTAGCTCTCTGATTTTAAGACTATTGTAAAAATATATTTTCTTACCTGTATGAAACATTTTATCATAGTATAAACAGGTTGTAACATAGTTCAAATTAATCCTTTGAATGCATAATAACATGCAGGACTTTAATTATACCACTCTGTTAATGAGGTCACCTAAAAATATAAGTTTTCTGAAGATTCTTTTCTTGCTAATCCTGGTTTTATATATGCTGAGTAAAAGAATGATATTCTTGAATGCATCACAATGAAGAAAATATGTCATTATTTATTCTGAAAGTTAAATGTTTCACTCAGTTGTTAGCATGTATTAGTTTCTGCACTAATACAGTGAAATTAACAATAAATGTATTTTAGAGTAACCATCGGATCAGCATCTCATTTTCTATTGACGTGAATTTTCCAGTAGAAATACTGACACTTAAGGAACTTTGCATGCATTAAAGATAGTACATATTGTAGATAAGGTATGATTTTAGTGACTGAAATATACTGTGATGCATTATGCACTATATTATGTATACATTATCCCATGGATTCATTAACGCCTGCAGTAAATGTACATTAAGTGTACACCATTCTGAATAAACAGACAATGCAAGCATAACTCACACCTTCTTCATCCTAATTTTAGTTTTCCTACTGGTTACTTTGCAGGCTTAAATATTCAGGGAGATCCATAAAGGTTACCACAAAGTGTAGACTACAAGTACACTTAGTGTAATCTTTCTGAGCGATTAGAAAGTATGAAGAATGTGGTAGGGATGTTCTTGTATACAGATCATTTACACTTTGTATAGGCATTAATGAATCTTGCCTTATAGTTATTTATTTCAATCTGTATACTTACACACATATATAAAGCTAATAAGCACCCAAACCACACACATTAGCACACACACACACACACACACACACACACACACACACACACACACACACACACACACACACACACACACACACACACACACACACACACACACATACACACACACATACACACACACACACACACACACACACACACACACACACACACACACACACACACACACACACACACACACACACACACACAGTTACACTTTGAATCTCAACGTTAACTGGTTAACGTTCAGTAATCCAAACTCTAATACTCATATTAATTTATATGGCTTTACAGAGCTAATCTCCTAACCTACTCATACAAACAACTCTCACACATCTAGTACTCTTATTGACTGGGTATTTGTATCTAATCCTTCCAAAAATCATAGCCCTAAAACCCTACCAAACACCATGAGTGATCACTGCCATATAAAAGTGCTTAGGTTCACTCCCCACTTCTCAAAACCTCCTACATTTATCACTTATCGTAAACTCTCTAACTTCCATCCAGAAACCTTTAATGCCCTCCTCTCTAAAGTAAACTGGAAATTCCTTACCCAACTCCCACTAGACGAAGCAGGCCTAGCTTTCAACTCCACCTTCCTTAGCATCTTAGACTCACTTGCTCTCCCTCACAAAGTCCGAATTAAGTCCACCATATCTCCGTGGCTTTCAAAAGCCACTCTTACCCTTATGATAACTAGAGACAAACTATGGAAAATGGTCACAAAGTAAGCTCTCTGTAGACTTACAAAAATATAAAGAACTCAGAAATCTGACATTAAACACATAAACAAAGATAAAAAGGACTTCTATAACAAACCTCCAACAGTCTTAAAATCTAATCCTAAATAATTCTGGAACTCTATTAACCAGATATTACATCCTGGTTATCTTAGCTCCCCCAATCCATGCCCAGATAAGATATCTGAAGAAACTGCCACTATCTTCAATACATATTTTATCAATTCAATATCTAACCTACTGAACCCTAACCCAAACTCCTCTACTACTAACATCTCCAACTTTTCTGAACCTACTCCTAATACTATCTCCTCAAATACCTTCTCCCTCAAACCTGTACCTACAATCTACATCAAAACTCTACTCTCTAAATTAAAACCATGTTCAGCATCAGCTGACAATATTCCTTCCAGTTTTCTTCTGCTAGCAGCTGACTCTGTGGCTCTCACTGTATCTATCCTAATTAATCACTCTATCTCTGAATCTAAGGTCCCTTCCATTTGGAAACAATGCTACACTCTACCTATACACAAAGGAGGTGACTCCTCAGATATCTTCAACTTTAGACCTATCGCTATCCTCTCCCCTCTCTCTAAAGTACTAGAAAAATGTATTCATAAACAAGTTATGCAGTATCTAATACAGGAAAATCTGCTTACACCCACTCAACACGACTTCAGACCCAAACATAGCACCGCTATAGCTCTATTATCCTTCCTCAACACAATCTCTATTGCCATGGATGACCATAAACTTATTTCTTGCCTATTCCTGGACCTCTCAAAAGCTTTTGACACTGTCTCACACTCTCTTCTGCTGCACAAACTGCATTACCTCAACTTCTCCTCTGATACTGTTGCATGGTTCTCCAACTACCTCCCTGATAGATCTCAATCAGTGAGATGGCAGTCTGCACTCTTCCCTCTTCTCCCTGTCAAAATGGGTATACCTCAAGGGTCTATCCTAGGGCCTTTACTTTTTAATATCTTTACTAATCAGCTCTATACCTCCTGCCCTCAGTCATCTTTAGTGTGATACGCAGATGACTCTAAAGTCGTCACCACAGACAAATCTCCCTCTAAGCTCTTCTCAGCTACTCAGGCATCTTTTAACTTAGTTGAAACATGGCTCTCCAACAACCAGCTCATCCTTAACCCTAAGAAAACAAAGCTGTTACTCTTCCTACCTAAAAAGTTCAACAATACTAAACCCTCCTTCTCCATACAGTCCCTGAATAACACTCCCATTCAGGTAGAATCCAGTACTAAGCTCTTAGGTGTAACCATCGACGATCAGTTTAAATTTGGCTTGTATGTTATAACTGTATGAAAAAGATACATTCAAAACTAGGGCTCCTTTACTGTAACAAGAAATTCCTTACCTCTGAAGCCAAGATTACTCTCTCTCTCTTACCTACCTTCTACCCAGTCTAATGTACAATTCTCAAATTCTCACAAACCTTAACTCAGCACTCCTGACCAAACTCAAATCTACCTACAACAAGGTAGCTAGATTTGCTACCCAACAAATCTATAAATCCCATTACTGTCTCTCTCTCTAAAACACCTAAACTGGCTTTAATTACCCCACCAGCTTCTTCTCTTTCAGCTCCAGATCATCCATTCTATCCTGTACCAGCCTTTCTACTGCCCAGCTCTATCCCCTCTCATCTCCCATTATTCTCCCTCCAGACCTCTCCGAAGCTCTAACCAAGACCTACTACAAATCTACAAACCCAAGTCTAAAGTTGGACATAACATGTACAGCTATCACCCCACTATTGCCTGGAATAGGGTCCCACTAAAAATTAGGATCCTTACACATCCTAAACATTTTAAGACAGCCATCAAAGAGCACTTTAAAAGTCACTGGTCCTGCCACTGCACTCTCCCTCCTTAACATCCCCTATGTCTCAGACCTTAATCTATTTCTGCCCTTAACTCACTCTTCTCACTAGCTCTCTCTAATCTTCCTTGACTACTCTTTCTACTGTCTTCAAAATCTATTAAGCAAATTGCCTCAGAGAAACATTCTATTGTAATTGTCTTGCCTTCATGCAACTACATCATGATAAAACTGTTTTTTTTAATCACTTACCACAAAAACTATACTCAATGAGATTTCTTTTTATACATCTTGAAATAGTTATGCTATACTCCTGATTATTGACACTGTATAACATTGTATTGCTACTTAATGCCTTGTAATAATCCTGTAACACTGCTGTTTAGTGCTAATTTATAATGAAAATTATATAATATGTTGGAGCTTTTCTCCCCGGGCCTCCGTTCAAAAAGGGATCTTCAGCTCAGTCGGACAATCCCGGTCAACAAATGTAAAATAGAAATAAATAATAAATAAAAATACTGAAATGTCGAATTTCAGTATCTCGAGACCAAATTTTTGAAATTGCAGTTGTGCGAAACTGCAATATCCTGAAGCTGGAAATGTTGAACCCACAGTTGTGATGGTACGTTAGGTAAGTGTTATTTTATAAAGGGTTTGGGGTAGGGTTTGTGTGTATGTGAGTGTGTTTTGAGTGTGTAGTGGTGTGTTTTCTGTGTTTTGGTGGTTAGTGCGACCTCAGAGTTAGTATATATAAATAGTGGGGGTGCAGGAGGGCTTGCCCCAACTGCTTCTAGTTAGGGTAGGTGTTTCTGTTTGTTTTTTTGTGTTTGTGTGTTTTGTTTTTGTTTATTGTAGTGTCAGGGAGGTGGGTGTTTTTATGTTTGTTTGTGTGGTGCAGTGTTTCATGGTTTTGACTTTCACAGTTGTGCTGTTTCGAGTTTATAAGGTTTTGGCTTTATAGTCTTGAGATATTGAAATTTGAAATTTCAGTATTTTGAGATTATAAAGTGAAAACACACACACACACACACACACATGCACCTGTGCATGAATACATACATAAAACAGCTATAAGCTTTACATCCTTACTGTTAGTGTTCCTCACACTAAGTATAAGCTCTAGTTATGGTTTCCCTTAATTACATCCTTATGGTGTAAAAGAAAAGTGAAAGTGAGTTCATTGTTATCAGACTTGGAAATCTGAACCATAGAGTAAATTATTGGTTTACTATCATAATTCCTAATGAAGGTCAGACAAACACGGGATGCCGAAATTTGGTTGGCTGAACCCGTGTTGATTAACCTTCATTCGTGCGAGTCATGGGTTAGCAAATGCAATGTGCATTCGCACATATGTGGTCTACCTTCTGACGAGTTCGCTGTATAGTACGGATCAGGAAGTTTGTCCTATTTCCCACTGTAGTGTGATCTCAGAGTTGGAATATATAGTTCGCAAGGGGGGTGTGGGGGTGCAGCCTCCCCATGGGGGGGGTGCAGGAGGGCTTGCTCCAATGCAAAAGCATCATGTAATGTCTTGTGCAGTGTAGGACTGCATTTTGGTAATGTTGAACAAGATCAAACTCACAAACGGAGGTGTGTTTGAGACATTTTGACCTTGTCGACATTACGTGTTCAGGGTTGTAGTTGACAATTCCAGTGATTCGCTGTTGTGGGTGTTGACTATGTGATAGTAAACCTAAATTTTTTACTATCTGACACAAGTCCCTGAAATTCTGCATTACTACAGCCCTTCCCATTGAACAGTCCATCCTGGGATAAACTCCATTTGGTAAGCATCCTTACTGGTTATAGGTTCCTGACCGTTCTATTCACCATAACGTTAGAAAACCTATTATGAGGTTGTACCTAAAGCAGCTAAGGATAATATCCCATAATCCAAGAGTGAGACACAGGATAGCCCTCAGTCAGTTGTTCCTGGTCTCCAACATAGTGTCTGTTACTATTAGGGCATAACTATTTCTGTTAACCTGCACAATCTGTGGTAAATGCTGTGTGACAAAACACATGCTGATATATGTTATAATCATTCTGCCTATCCTTTGACTGTTTCTAAGGTTGAATTCAAAAAGAGGCATAACTGTATTCAAGCATAAGGCAGTTTACACATTTGTATCCAGTACTTTTTGATGGCAACAAAAAGATAAATATCAATATAAGCACTTCACCTACAGTCTTTTTTTTTGCAAAAGGTGAGAGCTGTTCATGTATTCAGATACTAACAGCATCAGCAGATACTCATAAAATAAAGCCCTGATGTCAGTCACATATTCATGCTTGCCAAAGCTAATTGTCTTTCCTCACCTTTCCGCTGTGATCTTACTTCTTTCATTTTCACTTTCTCCAAGTCTTCCGTGTGTCCGAATATTCAATCTCCTCATGTTTTTTTACATTGAATAACCTTCCTCAATTTTTTACCATGTTCACCACTTGTTCTACATTGCTTTACCAACAGTCACTCACAAAATTGCACTGATGTTATTAGATATTAACCGTCCCCCTTATTTAATCTGAGTCCACTAATTTAGTGGTTTCAGTAACCCCTTTGTCCATAACCTTTCTTATTTGTTCTACATTTCTTCATCAACAGTGACATTATTAGATATTAACTCCCTCCTTATTTAGTCTCAATCCACTAATTTAGAGGTATCAGTGGCTCCCTCTGTCCATACATTTTCTTATTTTCTTCATATTTATTGCAAGAACTACTTTCATTTTACCTTACATCTCTGACATCCCCTTATTTCTTTTCCTTTGCACACCTCAAATACAGTGGTACATTTCTTACCCACCCTACGCATGTATCTTGAATTTCTTTAATAACTTCCACACCCACCACCTATTACTGTTAAGTACTGTTGACTGTTATATTCAGGTAAAGCCCATTATTTTAACACTGCCTTTCCTCTGATTTCTTGAGGCTACTAACCCCACTCAGTATATTTTTGTACTGTAAAAATAATTCATCACCTTTTGCCATTTATTTCCTTTGCAAAGGCATATCTTTTTGTTGTCCGTTAACAATGAGAACAGCTCCAGGCCATTTATCCCCCACCCCTCTAGAACAGCTAATAGTCCATCACAATTCTCTCTTCCTTCTTTAAAACATGAGAACATAAAAAGTGCACACTTTAATTATCAAGGCCTTCTCATTAAAACAGAAGACTATGAATCTTATGTTAACATTTACAAATCAGACATCCTTTCTATTGAATCTGTATAGAGTGTTCATAAAAGACTACACTATAGGCAATATTCACTTGTAGGAAAATTGTCACATATCTTAAGATTTCATTTCATTATTTGTTAACTGAGTAAGTAGGTTGGTCCATCTGGCCCATGATCTACACCACAGGAGCAAGAAGGCTAAATGCAACATACAAACACACTTATACACAGATAGATAAAAGATAGATAGTTAGATAGATAGATAGATAGATAGATCGATAAATCGATAGATAGATAGATATAAATATGTGTGCCTGATTGATTAAGCTGCAAATTGTCATGTATATATATATATATATATATATATATATATATATATATATATGTGTGTGTGTGTATACATATATATATATATATATATATATATATATATATATGTGTGTGTGTGTGTGTGTGTGTGTGTGTATACATATAGATATATATATATATATATATATATATATATATGTATATATATATATATATATATATATATATATATGTATATATATATATATATATATATATATATATATATATATATATATAGATATAGATATATAAAAATGGGTCAAACGCAGGGGTGTGGTTTAATGTTGACAGTGTGGATGGCTGAATGGTAAGTATGTTGAAGGTGTGTAATGTTAAAACAAGTAAGGGGGTTGGAGGGGGTGAAAGAGTGTGTGTGTGTGTGTGTGTGTGTGTGTGTGTGTGTGTGTGTGTGTGTGTGTGTGAGTCAGGGTTAGGGTGAGGGATGAGTGAAGGATGGGTGTTTTGTGTTTGTGTGCAAGTTTGTGTATTTAGGGTAAGGGTAAGAATTAGGTTAGGGGATACATCCAGCATTGTTTGTATGTGTTTGTGTATGTTTGTGTGTCTGAGTCTGTCTTGAGCAGTGGAAGTGTTATGGGAATGTTTTAATGACAGTAAGGTGTAGATTTATGGTTGGTGGAAGGGCCACAGCTAGGGTTAAGGTTAACACCCATTACTAAGATGTTACAAGGGGGAGGTTGTATATATGGTTTTCCTGCAGCTGTGGATTTCATTCACAACTGAGTTCAGCATCTACCAAGTTATATAACAGTTACACTTTCATTTATTTGGAGTTTACCTTTTGTTCATTGGTGTGAGACCATGGAATTAGCATTCATAAGTTAAGATGTGTAGCGTTAGAGATCCCACATTGTGTGAGTGGGGGCAAAGTCTCAAAGTAAATCATGCATTTTGTATTTCCATTCTTTTTTTGCTGTTGTTATTGTTTCCTTTTGTGATTGGTTTAGTTTCATTTAAAGTGTTCTTTGAAGTTTTGTATAGTTGAGATGTTAGTACTGATGAAACTGTCATTGATATAATTGAATGTCAAAAATATATTTTCTCAAAGAAAAAAGTAAACCAAGAAGTCAACAGCAATAATTTTGATTCTCTTGGTACCTCTGCCTTTCACCTTTAAGGGATAACAAAACTGCATAAACACCATTTCTTAAATAGTCACAATCTACTTAAATAATTAAACAATTAATTAATTAATTACATTATTGTCACAAAACCCTTTATGACATTATTAGACTTTTTAAACATTTTTTATGCACATAAATAAATCAGTCCACCTATAATAACCTCTCCCACCAACCCCATCACCAAACCCCACAATAAAATCACCATTTTTATTCAAAGATTCAACAGCACTTCTTGATTAAGTCCCCTGGGAAAGAGTGTACCATAATTAAAAATAAACATAGTCTCTAGTTGATTCAACTTCAGATGGAAATCCCCTCCCATTCCTCGAGGTTGTGCCAAAACACTAAAAAATAAAGAAGCTCCATCCCCAAAATGTTCAGAATGAAAATTTTGGGCCACAAGACTTTCCATTCTTAACATGAGCCAAATGTTCTAAAACCCATGTTTTCACCATTCTTTTGATCTGCCCAATGTACTACTTAGTTGTACTACAGTGACATCCCAAAATATAAATAACCCCACAAGATTTGCTATTAAATTTATTTTTAGCTACATATTTTAGATCATTAATCAAGGGCCCTGAGATATTTCAGATCCTGTTACACACATTACAATTACCACATGGAAATGAACCCACTACTTTTAAAGCAGGATGCTCTACCCTTATTGGTCTGTTAAGTAATTCCTTCAAATTACAATATCAACTGAAGGAAAATATAACCTTATCTGGGGAAATCTTACCCAGGAATTCATCTTGATTAACGCTCGAAAATATGTAGCTAAAAATAAATTTAATTATAAATCTTGTGGGGTTGTTTATATTAACATTGGGCAGACCAAAAGAATGGTAAAAACATGGGTTTTAGAACATTTAACTGATGTTAGGAATGGGAGGGAAAGTCTGTGGCCCAACATTTTCAGTATGAACATTTTGGAGATGGGGCTTCTTTATTTTTTAATGTTTTGTCACAACCTGAAGGAATGGGAGGGGATTTTCATCTGAAGTTGAATCAACTAGAGACTATATGGTAAAACAAGTCCTGCTGACTGTAAAGCTGTGCTCAACCACAAACCAAGTAGTAAGAACAAATATGTAGAACACAGCACCACTGAAAACCGATAAAAAGCAGATGGAAAAGAGCAGCGTAAAATCCAAATAGACATTTATTCGAACACAGGTGAGTGCTTTTGCGATAACACCGCTTCTTCAGACCATACAAAAAATCAGCAGCATTTCAAATATTTAAAATATAATCGGTTAAATGTCTACCAATAAAAACATTCAAATGCAATAACCATAAAAATTTTAAAGGTACAGCTTTCTTTTAAGACAGAAACCATAAAGGGCTATTGCCATAAAAACACACATAGCAGTATACTTATTTAAGAAGCTTTCTTTCTTTCAGTACTGGCTTAAGAGGTACTGATTCATTCAAATCTGCACCTCTATATGCTGACAGTTTAAGAATCCATCTTAATTCTTTCCCTTCTGTGACATAAGTTATATAACCCAACCTAAAACCTTCATAAATTACTTCTACTGCCATAAACTTGAACCAATGGTTAGTGCCTTTCTCTAGTATATGTTTAGCTAAGGCACTATAAGTATGGCCCTTATTGGCACAATACTAATGGTCTCTAATTCGTTCCTTAAGTCAACTATTAGTTTTTCCAATATAACATTTTGAACAAACCACACACTGTGCTAAATAAACTAAGTTTTTAGTGTCACAATTAGCTTTAACTTTAAAAACATAATGATTACCATTGTCTGGTTGTATAAATGCATTGGATACATCAAGTACATTTACCACAGATAGAGGTGCCAAAACTAGTTATTCTAATGCTAGGTTGCTTTAGTTTACTTGTATTAGGAAAACAAAGCTGTCTTTTCAACGATTTTTTATTTTTATAAACAAAATTTGGAGTTGCACTAACAAACTCATGTAGAATAGGGTCAGAAGATAAAATATGCCAAATTTTTGTAATGATATTTTTCATATCTATGCTGTCAGTACTAAAAGTCATATAATAAGCTACATTGCTATAACAATTATTATGAGCAGTCTTTCTTATGTTTTCTTTACATGAAAAAAGGGTGTCTACTACTTTGTCTGTCTAACTTAACCCTTTTATATTCTTTACTAACTTCAAAAGGTTTATAACCACGTTCGATAAACTCCATACTAGTGGAACACAAAGTTGTTTCAAATTCTTGTTCCTGGTCATGGAGCCTAGAAACTCTTAAAAGTTGACCTCTTACCACATTTTCAAAAATATGTGGTGGATGCATACTATTCCTTTCAAGATAACTATGTGTATAACATGGTTTTCTACATCTCTTAGTGTGCAGCTTTCCATCTATGCCCTTATGCAGGGTAACATCAAGGAAATCTATATAAGTGCAAGAATGTTTCATAGCAAACTTAAGAAATGATGTACTTGAATTTATAGCACTTAGAAAATTATTTCAACTTTCAAGGTCTCCTTTCCAAAAAATATATAAGTCATCAACAAAACGCTGATAGAATATTACTTGCACATTAACTAACCAAGAACCAAATGTCCACAAACAAAAAATAATCCAAGAAGATGAGGTCCAGCCAACAAGAGTTTATTGACAGTGGAAATAAACCACCATTGACCTAGGTTTTGTCCGTATGATCAGACTTCTTCAAAATACTAAAAACACCACAGCAACCACACTTAAACACACAATACAATAAAACAATTAATTAATTAACAATTCAATGAAATTGAATCGCTATAAAAACTTATAAAAAGTCTAACCAGTGTTACCGATCAGTACAACCCTACGAAATCCAAAATAAGATGAAATAGAATATACAGAATATATAAAATGTAAAATGTATGCCACAATTGTATGAAGATGATGTATGAAAGCAAAAAATTAAAAATAATAAAACTTGTATCCTACCAATAATACAAATGCCAAAAACTACAATAAATGTGTTGCTGTGGTGTTTTTAGTATTCTGAAGAAGTCTTTTTATACAGACGAAACCTAGGTCAATGGTGGTTTATTTTCGCTGTCAATAAACTCTTGTTGGCTGGACCTCGTCTTCTTGGATGTTTTACTTGCACATTACGTTGTTCATCATTTAAGATATTTACATTTTCCCAGTATGCCATGACAACATTGGAGTAGCTATTGGCACAGGATGTGCCCATAGCTACGCCAGAGGTCTGCAAGTAATATTGCTTCTCAAATAGAAAAACATTATATTCTAGTACCAGCTCTATAAGGTAGCAAATAAACTCTATTTTTTCATCAGTGAGAGAGCCTTCTTCTTTAAGAAATTTTTTTACATAGGAAAGATCTATTTGGTTAGGTATAAAAGTAAACAGAGATGTAACATCTAATGTTACCATAATCTCTGTACCAGTTTCAGCATAACTCTTAAGAAAAGAGTAAAAATCACTTAAGAAATGTTCTGTATCATGAAAAACAATAGCATACTTGTCTAAAATAGGTCTTAAATGTCTTTCTATGTATAAAGACGCCGGTTCGGTTAGCCATCCACCTCCAGCTACTATGGGTCTAAAAGCTGGAGTTACAAGATTTTTATGCATTTTCGGCAAACCATTCAATGTAGATGCAACAGGATGTTTTACTCTAAGAAACAGTTATTTCTAAAGAACTGTTCCAGTATCTTATAGTAGAGCATCCTGTTATACCTACAATGAATGGTTTGCTGAAAATACATAAAAATCCTGCAACTGCAGCTTTTATATAGGAACATTTTATATAGGAAAAACTAATAGGTGACTTAAGGAATGAATTAGAGACCATTATTATTGTGCCAATAAGGGCCATAGTTATAGTCCCTTAGCTAAACATATACTAGAGAAAGGCACTAACCACTGGTTCAGGTTTATGGCAGTAAAAGTGATTTATGAAAGTTTTAGGTTGGGTGATATAACTGTCACAGAAGGGAAAGAATTAAGATGAATTCTTAAACTATCAGCACATAAAGATGCAGGTTTGAATGAACCAGTACCTCTTAAGCCAGTTCTGAAAGAAAGAAAGATTCTTAAATAAGTATACTGCTATTTGTGTTTTTATGGCAATAGCCCTTTATGGTTTCTGTCTTAAAAGAAAGCTGTGCCTTTAAAATTTTTATGGCTATTGTATTTGAATGTTTTTTATTAGTAGACATTTAATTGATTGCATTTTAAATATTTGAGATTATGCTGATTTTTTGTATGGTATGAAGAAGCAATTTTATCGTGAAAGCGCTCACCTGTGTTCGAATAAGTCTATTTGGATTTTACACTACTCTTTCCATCTGCTTTTTATTGGTTTGGTGTGGTACTGTGTTCTACATTTTTGTTCCAACTAGAAACTATGTTTATTTTTAATTATAGTAGCCTCTTCCCCAGGGGACTTAATCAAGAAGTGCTGTTGAATTTTTGAATAAAAATGGTGATTTTATTGTGGGGTTTGTGTTGGGGTTGGTGGGAGAGGATATTATAGGTGGATTGATCTATTTATGTGGATAAAAATGTTAAAAAAAGTTGAATAATGTTATAAAGGGTTTTGTAGCAATAATGTATTTAAGTGTTAATTGATTAATTATTCAGTTAGATTGTGACTATTTAAGTAATGGTGTTTATGCAGTTTTGTTATCCCTTGAAGGTAAAAGGCTGAGGAACCAGGAGAATAAAAAATATTGCTTTTGGATTCCCAGTTTGTTTTTTTCAATGATTTTTTTTTTTTTTTGATTTTATTCGTTGATTTTTTTGATGCAGTTGTTGTTGGCTTAATATATTTTCTCACCCTAAACTTCTGTATAAACTGTCATGGCTTGGACTATCCCCATATTCATTACTGTCATTAAAGATCTATTTATCTGACAGGCTTCAGTCTGTAAAATGGCAGAATACTCTCTTGACATACCTGCAAGTCTCCAATTGTGTTGCTCAAGACTCTACTCTTCATACCCCTCTTTAATATCTTTAACAATTATCTCCATAACTTCATCTAGCTTCTCTTATACAATATGCTAGTATTTGCATCTAATAACTTGCCTAATCTCCTCCATATCACTCAAGAAGTTTATTCCTCAGTTGAGAAATGGCCTCATAGTTCCCAGCTACTACTTAACCATTAAAAAAAAGTTACTGCTATTTTTCTGCAAAGCACACATGCCTGGTAAAGTAAATAGCAATATCTTTTCAGTAAATAAAATTGGAAATTGAAGTAGTCTCCCATACAAAACTTCTTGGAGTGATTATAAATGATAACCTTATGTTTGATCTGCATGTTCAAAATAACATAAAAACTACTCATCAAAAATTAAAAATGCTTTACAGACATGAAAGCTTCCTTATGAACAGCACCAAAACCACTCTTGCCACTACCTACCTTCTCCAGTTTATTTTATACAGTGTATCCATCATATCCGGCCTTCAAGCTACAGTTAAAAATGAGGTGGAGACATGTCACCTCACAGCAAGAGGTTCTCTGGTTCAATTCTTGGCTGGGGTGCCTTCTGTGTGGAGTCTGCATCTTCTGCCTGTGTTTGTGTGGGTATCCTTTTGGTGCTTTGGTTTCCTCCCACATTCCAAAGACATGCAGCAGGTGGATTGGGCACTCTAAATTGGTCCTAGGTGGGTGTGTGCGAGTGTGTGGTATAGATGAACTACCGTGGCAGGGCTAGCCACCTGGCGGTGTAAACCTTGGCTCTAGATGATTATCATTGTTGAAATGACACACTGACTGTCATGTGCAAAAAATGGGAAAAGGGGTTGAGGATGGATGGATGGATCGATGGATGGATGGATGGATGGATGGATGGATGGATGGATGGATGGATGGATGGATGGATGCTAGAATAAGGCTGCACAAGTTATCACCAACAAGCAATACTGCAGCCACCACTGTATTGCCCTTAAGGCTTTGAACTGGCTCAAACTGCCTCACTACTTAGATTACATACAGCTTAACTCCACACACATCATTCACAAAACAGATGACTGCCCTGCTTTTATTCGTATTCTTCAGTCTTATCACCATAACAGAATGCTTTGATGTAATGAACAACATCTTCACAGTACATATAGACCCCACAAATCCTCTGCCAAAGTCTCTACTCATACTCTGTCACTAAAAATGGAATTCTATCCCACTGCAAATTGGATTTACCACTAACATCTCAAATTCCAAACAAGTACTAAAGGACTACCTAAATATAAATTGGCTGTGCTCCTGCACTACCCTAGGCTGAACTAGTCCCTCCCTCCATCTACCCTCAACACACTTTGACATATGTCTAGAGAGAAGGAATTAGTAAAATCTATTTCTTAGACAAAGAACAAATGTATTTGTGTCTAGGAAATATTATCTACTCATCCGTGTTCCAAATAGTGTACTCAGTGTTTTTAATGTTTTTAACTCTGTGAATTGCAGCTTGTGAATGCTTTAGCTATTGACAATGTTCTGTTACAACTTGTTATAGCTGTCCAAATATTTGCACAATGTATGCAGAGGGTCACACTGTATGAACTGAAGATTAATTTTTACTTAGTTAATTTGTTGTTCTTCTGTATTAAGCTTTGTGATAACTTTATTTAACTGTACCATATTATGTCAGAGTAGATCTTTTCTCCCTGAGCCTCTGCTGAAAGTGGGATTTTATCCTAGATGGATTTTCCCAGTATGGACATTTCAAATAAATCAAATAATATAAAATATCATTGATTTTTTTATACAATTGATAAACATACCACAAATTAGTAGATTTTTATCACACTGCTATGACTTCCAAGTTGGATCTGGCTTTAGTGATGTAATTTATATGTAACAAGCTGAATTGCTGATACTATTCCCATCTTTAGCAGGCATCATCCTCCCTCGCTTCAGTACTCAAAAACTGATTTTCTTTGCCATTATTTCTGTTTCATTCACACTGTTCAGTATCATATTACAGAGAGATAATAATGTCCTAGATATCTTTCTAGAGGTATTCTTTCTAAACACTGTCAGCTAGAACTTCTACATCCATTTTGTAAAACCTAAATTTGTCTCTCAGCATTATGTGTTTGTCATCTAACATGTACTCAGCTTAAAACCCTGAGCTAAAAATAGGAGTTATGATATTATATCCAGCAACACTCACAGTTTGTAATGAGGTAGAGCAAGGCTGTATAAATAAAAAGATTTACAATAAGACTTCTTTTAATAAGGATCTTATCAATTTGTTCTTCCAGGATAATATCTGCTAAGTCACTGCTGCAAAAAAATGACCTATGAAAAGAAGCTTCTATTTGAAAAAAAAGCAGTCAAGTTTCCTGTTTAACCAGGCTTAATGTAGCTTAATAAAACCATTATAATAATAAAGATTTACAGAGAGAAGATGCTATGAAACATATAGTTACAATTATATAATGTCATTATTTAAATATAAGGGCAAATACTAATATAAATAGTGAAAAACAGATTTAAAAAAAAATGAAGACAGCCTTCTGAATGCTCTGCATGAAATCTATGATTAATCTGACTTTACCAAATTATTTTGGTTCAGGGAATCTCTCAAATACACAAACTTTTTACACTGAATAGTGTTATATCCTCTTAGCTTTTTGTGATAACAGAGTAAGACAAAGTAATTGCTCCAAATAGTATCATGAATGTTATCCAGAGCTAGCTGAGTGTTTGTTTTTATAAATATACTTAATAAATCATTATTGATAGGTAATGTTCCATACAGTTGGAAGGTTATTCATGTTAATTTGACATGATCTCTATCATCAATGTGCAGGACTTGAGGTTTGGGCCTAATTTTCAGGCATCGTCTGTGTGAAGTTTGCATTCTTTCCTACAGTCTGCTTTGTTTTTTGTTTTTTTCCCTTTGGGTACCCCAGTTTTCTTTCACTTCCACAAAACATGTTGATTAATTGGCTAAACCTAACCAGTCATGTGTGTATTGGAGCTGTTTCCATAGTATAAGATGAAATTAACTGAAACAGTAGTGTACAGTAGCGTACAGGGCTAGGAACAAGTCCTACTTAAGTCGGACAATTTTTATTGCTGTAATAACTAGATTTTTTTTTAGAGTTTTTGCATGCAAAAGCTTCTAACTAGATGAATAACTTACTAACAGTGCTACAGTCAGGGCAGCTAACATATCTGCCAATGCTTGGCTTGTTTGATGCATTTTATAGCATTTGTTTACAATAAGGGCACAAATCGTAAGGGATTGTGGGAACAAATGGGAGGTTTCCTAATTCAACAATGCGCAAACTGACCATGCCTAATGTGTTCAGTAAAAAGATTACAGATGCATACATTAGGAACCTCACATTAGATTGACACACATGGAAAAAAAGTTACTGTCAGTTAAAAGACACAAAATTGAAGCACCACTGGAATGGTTTACATTAGCATGTGCTCAGGCTGTGATATCTTCTACATGTGGAAGACCACGTGGAAGCTGCCACAGCATATTTCCAAACATTAGTGCGCTATTAAACAGAAGGGTGAAAACAATGTTCTTTATAAATGTACATTATTTTGTGATAAATGGAAACAAAGGCTTTTTCTGTGTTAGAAAAGCTTTCACATTTTAACAGGAAGATAGAAAAGACAGTATTATATTGGCAGCTTAATTTAAATTCCACTCCTGCCCCAGTTCTAAGCAAATGCACAAACTTCAAGTGTATCCTTAAACTAAAGTTCCTTAAGACTTTAATGGATTCTAAAGCTTCTCAACACCACCAATGCATGTATCTAATTACTGCTTTTATGTTTCACGTACTGTGTGGTTTGTATTGTTTTTCAAGACACTTTGGGTTGATATGGTTTGGTACTTCAGTAGTATTATTTTATTTTATTATTTATATATATATATATATATTTAAATCTGAGAAGTACATATCATAAGGACAGAAAATGTTTTTACTATTATGCAGCTGTGATTGGCAGGAATTATTTATTTAATAAGTTACATGTTTTATATCAGACAACGACATTCTAAAGGCGTCTCCAGGTTTAAGTGGTTGAGGTGAAAGCTCTTAATGCTTTTAAATACAAAGTATTTTTATTTTGTACATCCTGGTTTAATGGCAGTTTATTTTTAGTTTTTATATTTTGTACTTTGACAGAACATGTATTACAATTGCAATGACATAGAGAAGATTAGAATGACATCCACACAAGAATGATATGCATGTTCATGTAATGTTCCATACCTTTTTCATCTGGCATTTATCATGGAGGATTAAGGCTTTGCATAATAATAAGATGCTTCCTAGAATCCAGGGTTTGGATTTGCTCAGCTCCTATTTGCCAACTTTTTGACTCCGAGAAAGACATATAACCAGACAGTGCTCTGGAGTAATCAGAAAAAAAATGAGCTGGGTTCCTTAATGGTGCACTGGACCACAAGCCTAAACGCTACCTGTGAATCTGTAAGAGTAATGGTGAATCTGATTTAATTGAAAAGAGCAAAGCAAGAGTCATTTAATTAAAAGTTACAGAAAAATCAGTCTTGTTGATATTGCCAAAGTAATGGATCATTGTGTTTTAGGTATTTCTGGAAAGAATCTTTAAGAGCTAAATATACAAGACTTCAATCAGCATACATTATATGTTTTTAAAAAATCTGCCACAACAAGTTTTCATTATTTTTACAATCTGGTCATCAAGACTGTGAGATTAATGCTACCTACAGTACTAGTCTATATGGATATGTCCAAAGCATTTAGCCTATTGTCTAAGAGCAGGTCTGGCTTGTTAAATCATCAGGTTCTTATTTATAACATTCCAGGCATGTCATAAACATAAAAGTCAGTAGTATATGGTAAAAAAGATTCAAATGTGGCTTGCTAGAAAACCATTCAGAATCAATGATAATAATATTATAAGGGATAGTTACTTTAGTACATGATGAGAAAGACTGAAAACAAAAAATGATAGTAGCAGAGGCTAAAGTGTATAGTCAGTATTACTGAAGCAATGAAAATAAATGAACTACATCTTAAAGAAGCCAAGGTAAAGAGACAAGCCCCATGGCTAAAGTATTTAAGAACACAAAGAGCTGTACTCAGATAAATAAGCAACGGACAACAACATTAGTTTTAGTACAGCCAGAGTACAACTTAGATCCATCTTGTGTCTGACTCATTATATTTTATTAATGTATTATCCCTTGTTGACTGGCTTAGTCCCACTAGGGCAGTGGCTTCTTTTCAGAGGAGATGCAAGCTCATATACATACTGAATTGGGGAAAACTTGGCCATAGTGCCAGTGAACTTTCTCCTACTGTTGTTTTTTCAATGCAATTCTCTATTTTCTAGTGAGAAGATGAATTGGGGCAGGTACAAGATGGCACAAGTAAGAGATTTGTTAAGTGTATATGATAAGGAAATGTCACTGAATATGGATTATGAATTGGAGAACATAGAGAAAAAATGAGGATAATTAAACTTGTGGTGTTACTGTTTCTGTATCAGATACTCAGGAAGATGGTGCGAGGCAGGAAACCAATTGGAAGGTTGTAGCAAGTGCTGTTCAGGATGCACAAATGACAGTTTTACAGGCAGGAAAAATGCCTGAAAATAAACTGCTAGCATTAATTCAGAAGGATGATCCAGATGATCAGTGGGATTCAATAAACTCTGTGTAGGCTTTGCAGAAAGCCTTCATGAAGTTTTCATGTGTGTATGGTGAGCAACAGTGCTCATTGCATATTCATGCCATGCACCATGTTTAAACATAAATAAGTGAGGTTTCATGGCTGGCAACACAGGAAACCATGTGACCAAACATGGATAGCACTCCTGTTTAAATCAGACACTGAAGGTCCGTGATTTTGCTCGGAATGCCGCAATGATCACCAGGGCTTCATAGATAGCTCTCAGTCTCTTAGAGCAAGACATCTGGACAAAGACTAACATAATGGGGGAACAATGACCCAGAAACAGGGACATATGTGACATATTTGCCCTATAGAAATGTGCTAGAATAACCAGGGGTTTGTGTTAAGATACATGTTCTAAAGGATTTGAAGTCTGAATCTCAAATGTATGTAATTATTGAATCATATCAGTCCTGAGATCATCCCATCCCAGTGATATGGCAGAATGCCACAGATTTCAGAAAGGAACACATCTGGACATTCTATGAAAATCTGGACAGTTGAGAGGTATGAATGTTAAGTATATGGTCCAAACCCAGTACAGGGCTGTGTATCTACAGTGAAATCCCATTCCTGGCATTCTGTACTGAGGTTGTGTACATGATCAGTAAGGGTACATGGACTGCCATGTAAAATAAACACTCAGGGGAAGTGTGTGTCTTGACTAGGGACACATAAATGAATTGTAGAAATGAACACAGGGAAAGAGGACAGTTGAAACAACCTTATGTACAGCAGATGAGGGCATGTCAATGGAAGACAGTTGTAGCAGCAACACCAATCAAATATCAATATGGTACAGTAGGGACTGTACAGTGAAAATGTGTATTATGTGACTGTTACACAAGGTGACATAACAATGGGGAGGATGTCTGTGTGAGATAATCGTCCATACATGAATAATGCAGTGGACATCTATTAGGGATCTGACATACAATTGGGGTAGGGTACATATTGTGAAGCTGTGCAAACTGATTTGCCTGAATATGAGTGTAATCTCAGCAGAGGTCTCCAGCAGGTGGGATACAGGTAAAAGCTCATGGACAACATTAAAAGAAGCAACCACAATCATGTACAATATTCAAATAATATTACCAGTAATCCCATGCTTCTGACATAACATATATGATTTACAGTGATCATTGATGATTCTGCACAAACAAACTAGTACAACTATTTGGATAAGTCCACACTCTATGAGGGTAATCATGCACATTGTCCTGGCACCGTAACATCTGCTGGAGGTGTTAGTAGGGACACTGCTATACCTGTATGCGACATTATGATCAATACAGGCTAGATGACTGGTGTGCATGATATATATATATATATAAATATATATATATATATATATATATATATATATATATATATATATATATATCATATCTCTCTCTCTCTCTCTATATATATATATATATATATATATATATATATATATATATATATATCACAATCCATGCTGTCACGAATGTTATCCATGCCATTAATGTTGTCAGACACCTGTGTATGTACTTTATGCATCACCAGAGCAGGTAGCACACATGCATCAGGTGTAATGACCTGATGGGGGTTCTGCACCATCAGACAGTAATGTTTATACCACAAAAAGAATACCTAGGTATGGCCAATAAACCATGTGACAGCTCACTATGACAAAGATGGTACACTTCTGTTACACATCACTGTAAGATGCATAGGAAGGTATATGAAGAAAGGTGCATTGTACTCAGTTATTGGTGTGATGAAGGCTTGGAACTAAGGCAGTATTATGGCCACTGATGTGGATATCCTTCACATACTCAGTACTTGTGTTAAATACAAGGGATTAGTCAGTACTGTGACCACCTGCTGGTGGATGTTCCACTTATCATCTACCCCAGGACACAGGTACCATACCTATTGGCCTGATTATAGGGTTTTATCTCTACATTATACTTGAGTTGTGTATTTGTTTTCCTGACTTAACAAATCCACCCATGTTTTCTTGTCATTGCAGGTATTGTCATGGCTGTTGCAGCAATCCTTTGTGTGTGTTGATACTGTCTGTATTATAGAAAAGACAAGAAGCAAACAATCCGTGTAACAGCAAGGCAGGCACACAGCAGTAAAAGCACCAAAAAACAGTATACAGTTATTTATTGAATGTGAGTGTTTTCACAATGAACAGCATTGCTTTATCAGACAAAAAACACAGCACTGAATCCTCATATATTCAATCAAGCTAAAAGCAATAAAAGCAATTATCCAATCATACTTGACAAAACTCCCTCCAAAACACTCCCTTGTTAAACTTTTTCCTGCTCACTTAAAATTAAGGCAACAGCACTGCGTATTATTTAATATATGAGGATTCAGTGTTTTCAGGAGCTTGTGTCTGCCTTGCTGTTACACGGATTTTTTGGTTCCTGTCTTTTCTGAAGTTCTCCATGGACTTTATCACTGGTTGGGGACAGTTTTGACTGTCTGTATTATATTAATATCACAGTTGGAGTCAATGATTGCCCACAATCTGTGGTTCTTCAGGCAGCTGTTTGGGCACAGAATGTGTATGTCATCTGTGATGTCCATTACTTAAATAATGGACAGGAAAGGGTCTAGCAGACAGACCTGATATATGGACCTGATCACTGGACCTGAGATATAGGTCAATTCACATATGTCAACATATTTAGATGCAATTTATGTGATACATTGGACTACCCACTTGGTGATATAGGTGTATATGGCCACATCTGACAGTGCTGAGTGAATACCTCACTTTGGATTTGTGTCAAATGCCTTGGGCTTGTCAAGTTGAAATGGATGATAGTGTTGTCATACAGATCTGTTGCATACAGCCAGGATATCACTAGTGTCTATTTAGAAAAGGTCCATGATGACATGTTGGTCTACCTGACAGATGAGGAGAGTCAGGATGTGTCTATACATGTATGCATTGGGTGCTGTCCACCGCCCCAATTCACATGGGTGCATGTTGAAAATACCCTTCTACAGCAACATAGCCTGTGTGGAGGGTGTGTTGAAGTGTGTATTAAACCATGTTACAAAGGTGTATGTGATGAGGCATGTGATGCTGTGACATGTGACTAATATCCCACAAAACTGCCACCAATAATGTGATATTCCCTTATTACCCTGGATCAGTAACTAAGGAACTTCACTCCTCACTACTGACTCCAATGTGAGACCATCACTTAAACAGGAGTAATATTTCACAATTTCCCCTAAGAGAACAACAGGAACACATTCTATAGCCTGGAACTGGACTGTATACTTCTGTATACCCCTAATATAATTCCTTATTACACACTTCAGAGAAATGTGTCCCAGTTTAAGACCTCTGATACACTCACAATTAAATAAATTGAATCTCACACATTGCAACACTTCTGGGAAAGCCTGACACAGATTTCCAGCTGTGGTCCTTCCACCAAGTGATATGGTAAAACGCTGCCACCAACCAGAGTGTCTACTTGCCCTTTCAAAGGGGTGTCCAGTTATTAAAATTAGATATTAAAACAAATGGTAGTAAATGACCTAAAGCAGTCAGACTTTTGGAGTGGCCTGGGAATTATCAAAGCAGGTATACACACTCTGAAATCACTAAAGAATACACTGACCAGTCACAATGTAAGATAATAAAAATATTATATAATGAGCAAAATGATTAAAAATGTAAAACAGTAATTTCAACAAACAAACAGAATTCAATCACCAGAAGAATGAAATTAAAGCTGAAGGATAGGAACTCAACATTTAGAAGCAAAACTGACTGATTAGTTATAATTTCCTATCTAACTAAAAACTCAGTTCCCACAAATTACCACATTGATGGGAGCCCAATGAACATTGAAGGGGCCATAACAGATCTGGGCACCCAGGTCGACAGCCACCTCAGCTTTGACCACCACATTACCACTGTGGTCAGAAAGTCCTTCTATGTGGCACATCTTATAACCAAAGGTTTTGCATCCAGGAAGAAATAGGTCATCATCCCTCTCTACTCATCCCTCATTAGGCTACTCATCGGATATAACTCCCCATTTGGCATGTACATGACTAGACACCTACAACAGCTGTAGAGACCACAAAAGTACCTCACAAAAAGGATCCTAGGCCTTAAACACATGTCCTACATGGACAGACTCAAGAAACTTCAGCTGTTCTCAGTCTCTTATCGCCTACTTAGAGGTGATCTCTGGTTGACTTACAAAGCCATGTCCAGCCCAGCCCTACTTGATATGCTACACCTAAAAAAATCCCAATCACTCCACACCACATGCTCCATTGATCACAACCTCCTTACCACAATTAACAAAACATGCTGGAGGGACAGGTTCATCTCTCAAAGACTGCCCATACTCTGGAATAAGCTTCCCATTCATGTCAAGAAGAGCACCTTGCTGGCCCTCTTCAAGAGAAATCTTGACAAGTGGATGGGTAACAGAAAGTTCACTCCAGGGATCATTCCAGTTGCCCTACTGGATAGGGGCACTGTGAACTAACATCGGGTGGCATGGTGCCTGGGCAATTTTGGGGGGCTATGCTTGTAAAGGCTCCAGGGAAATTACCCTAGTACAAACCTATGAACCTATGAACAAACTAAATATTACAACAGAACAAAAGCAGGCTTCCAGTTCTTGGTGATTCCTTTGGGTATCCACTGCACAGTACAACTGTGAACTGAACTCAACTGAACTACTGAGCTGAACAACAACTACAACTACAACTCAACTGTTCAAACTGTCTTCAGCAGGCTCTTTTATAAACTAGCATAACTGCCTCAATTGTTCCAGTTCTTATTTTCATTTCTCTTTTTGAAAATTAACAAACAGCTGTTTATTAAAGTTCGTTCCTGTCTTTCAGTCTCTGACAGTAAACACAAAGCAACTGGAAAATTTTCAATGACATCATCTGCAGATCAGCTGACACTAAGACAGCCTGCATTTAGAATCTCCTTAACAAACATGCACAGTTAGACATGTAACAGTACACTGTTCAACTTTTAAAAACATCCTGTACAAACAGAGTATTAATCAATATACAAGAACTTATTTACAATATCATTGCTAGTCGTGCTGGCATATAATACAAGGGGTTAATCTGAAATTATATACAAAACTTCAACTAGAGTCTAATTTCTTCACATAGGTGATCTGTGATGTTGTCATAGCCCATTGATTCTGTGTGATACACCAGGATGTAGATAAGACAGTGCATACTGGCTATCCTCAACTGGTGTAGCATTTGAACCCAATCCCCCATGCAGGGATCATTGAGAAAGTCTCTCAGCTGGGGATTAAACCTCATGTCACTAGACAGTTTTCTCACTGACAGAACACATTCTGTGAAAGTTAATGAATCAATCTGGTGGTCCCCTGCCATAAACAAACTCTACAACAGAAGAAGGAAAATGTTGCAGAATAAGGTGAAGGCCCAAGACTGGAAAAACTCCCTTATCTTCCTCAACAAAACGTTGAGATTCCTCATCAAATCCTCTAAAGTTAGGTATGAAAACAGAATTGCAGCAGATAGTAAAGACAACCACAAGGTCTTCTATAGTTATGTAAAGGATCTCCATGGCAATACCCAGATTTGCTCTGAGCTACTGCACAATGGTACCTCCTATACCGAGCCAATAGATATTGCCAGTGTACTGTCCAACAGATTCAGTACCAACTTTACCCCTCCCCCCTCAAAGGACCAATCACAAAATCAGTAGATTGCCAGGCACCCAGTATTACTGCTGCACAGGTTAAAACAGCACTGTCCAAGGCCAATAATACAGCTTCTATGGGACCTGACAATATCCCTGGTTGTGTTCTACATGAACTACAGAATGAACTGGCACCTCACCTGTGTGCTCTTTTCAATCACAGCCTCACCTCAGGCTTTGTCCCTGCCGAATGGTGCACTGCTACAGTCATCCCTCTCCACAAAGGAGGAGAGACTACAGACCCTGGGAACTATCGCATCATTAGACTGATGAGTCTGATATGCAAAGCTATGGAATGCATCATCATGGACCTAATAAACAAGGATATAGGGAATCTCTAAACTCTGGATCCCACACAGTTTGGTTTTGTGAAGGGTAGATCATGCCTGCTCAACTTGGTCGACTTCTTTGAGTCAGTCACCAGAGCTGTGGATGAAGGCAAGGTGATTCATACAGCCTACCTTGATCTGGTCAAGGCTTTTGATACCAACAGGAATCATAGAAAAACTCACTAAGCTTGGCATCAGCCCCTATATCACTAGGTGGGTTGCAAACTGGCTCACAGATAGATCACACAATATGAAAGCAGCTGACTCCAAGTCAGACTGCCGATTAGTCACAAGTGGAGTCCCACAGGGTTCAATCCTGGGTCCTCTCCTGTTTGGTATCTACTTCTCTGAAGTCCAGGCCAACAGAAAGGGACTTTGGCTGACAAAGTTTGCAGAAGATTACAATTTGGGAGCTATTATTAACTCCCTAAGTGATGTTGACATCCTACAGAATGGCCTCACTGTGACCAATGACAGGTGTCAGAACTATGGCCTTAAGCTCAATGCCAAAAAATGTGTCATCATCCCCTTTGGGAAAAACCTGGTTCCCATGAAGTACCACATTGATGGTAGTCCACTGAACACAGAAGGCATTATAAGAGATCTGGGAACACAGGTTGACAGCAACCTCTCTTTTGATCACAACATTGCCACTGTGATCAGAAAGTCCTTCTATGTGGCACATCTCATTACTAAGGGTTTTGCATCCAGGAAGAAAGAGGTCATTGTCTCCCTCTACTCTTCCCTCATTAGGCCAGTCATCAAGTACAATGCCCCATTTGGCATGTACCTCACTAGACACCTTCAACAACTGTAGCGGCTGCAAAATTACCTCACAAAGAGGATCCTAAGCCTTAAAGACTTGTCCTATATGGACAGACTCAAAAAACTCCAACTATTCTCTGTCTCATATTGCCTACTTAGAGACGATATCTGCTTGACTTACAAAGCCATGTCTGACCCAGCTCTGTTAGAAATGCTACATCTAAAGAAATCCCAGTCCCTCTGCACCACATGCTCCAGAGATCTCATCCTCATTACTACAATTAACAGAACATGCTGGAGGGACAGGTTCATAACTCACAGACTGCCCATGCTATGGAACAGACTTCCCATACATGTCAAGCAGAGCACCTCACTGACCCTCTTCAAGAGAAATCTTGATGAGTGGATGAGAAACAGAAAATTCACCCCGGGGATAACTCCAGTGGCACTACTCAACAGAGGCACTGGGAACTAAGGCAGGGAGGCACTATGTCAGGATAATCCTATGGCTAGGCTTGTAAAGGCCCCAGGGCTATTAGCCTAGTACACACCTATGAACCTATGAACCTGTACCAGTAGAGATGTCACCATTGGTGTACCCCAGAAAACTGTGTTTGGCCCTTTGCTGTTTGGAATCCATTTCTTGACAGTTCAGGCTAAAGTATATGGCTTTTGACCTACCATGTTTGCTGATTCTTGAATACTGGGTGCAATCATTGAGTCTACCTATGATGGTAACATACTACAGGAGGGGCTAACACAGATGGATTTGTGACAAAGCCACACTGTCTACAAATAAATGCACAAATGTGTCTTTATTTTGTCCTTCTGAAAAGTGGAATTCAATGCTAATTACAACATTGACAACAGTCCTGCTTTGCTGAAACTCAGTGATGCAAGCAGTGGGAACACATGGAGATAGCAATCTGAACTTTGACCAAAAAGTGTCCATACTGTCATTGAAAGCCTATGTTGTGCACATCATAAGACATGCCATCATATTCAGATCTTAGGATTGTATGGCAGCACTATACTTGAACCTCATCAGAACACTATTAGAGTATAATGCTTTCTTTTACATGTAACTCACCAGACATATACAGCAGCTGGAGAGACCACATGAGTTTCTCACCAAGAAAATACAGGGCCTACAAGCCATGCCATGATGTATGCGAATAGACTGAAAGTCATGTCACTGTAATCTATATCGTATAGGATGAGGTGACTTCTGCCTGACCTCCAGGCCAGTCTCTGACTGTGCCCGTGTGGGAATAGTGCATAACCGAAATCAGATATAGCTGATGAGAACAGCAGTGTCTACACACACACACACACACACACACACACACACACACACACACACACACACACACTTACCTGACTGCAGTGAGAATAGGATACCTACAAAGACTACAGAACTCAGTAATTTATGCAAATGTCATGGCACAACTCTAACTTTTTGAACTTGTAAAAGCAACAAAAATTAAACTTTTAAAAATCCAGGAAGACAAGGAAGCCACTGTAAGACACATCAAGTTTAATATAAAGTATAAACAGATAAGTGCTTTCGTCTTTACACAATAAAAGGACTTATTCAGATGAAAAACCACACAAGACCAGAGTATTTAAAATCCACTCTATGATGTCACATGACCAGTAGTTGTTTTCTTAAACTTACAATGTACCATTTAACTAATGTTATAAAAAAACTAAAACTGCCTGATGCCAGAGTCATCTGAATAAAAAATCAACTAGATAAAAGCAATTTTTTAACAGTCATTATTAAAACTGTCAATACACTTCAAAAGTAAACACAATTATCTTTGGTAGGCTTTAGGTTTAAGCAAACAAGTAATAGAAGAAAGTTCATTCAGACCTGGGCTGCTGCTTGCATTAAAATGAATCTACCACTCTTTATTTTCCAGAAGCAACCACATGTTCCTACCTCTAGTTCAATTCTACTTGTTCAAGCACTGTGAATTTAAATTCATGTTCTGGGCAAGACATAAGGTGCTTAGACAATGCATTTTGCTTTTGTTCCATATTGCATATAAATGTTTGTAAATTCTGTTTTTTAACATATGTTCAGTCTTTCTAACATAGAGACTTTCTCAGCCTTGACATAGGGCTAAATAAATGACCTCATTTGACATACAGCTGTACCTACCCTTGACTTTAAGGTGCTCCCCTTTAGTTCAAAGGTGTTGCTGCAATAAATGTTACTTCAGTATGTGCAACTAGCACATTTAAACATACTATATGTGTAACTGTTTTCCTTGATGGTGAATTCACAAATATTCTTAAAACTAACTCACTTTCTGTAAATAACTAAGGGGTTGTTGCCAAGTTTTTCCTTGACATCTTTATTTTTATTAAAAATACTCAAGTTTTTATTCAAGATCCACTTGATGTAGTTATGGTCTACAGAAAAAGTAGGGGATAAAACTAGCCTTGTAGTTTAATTTCTAACCCATGTTCAAGGAATGGTTTAAGCCACCAGTTATAATGTCCCCTTGTGTCCTAAAACCTTTCCCATTAAGAATAAGGGTGAAGTAGTTGTTGGCCCTTTTCATCACCACTTCATTCATAGAGCAGTCAGTAAAACATTCTGAATGTACCCTTTTTAAAAACATTAAGTTGTTACACTCATCCAGAAAGTCAGAAAAAAAAGTGAAACCATACTTGCTGCTTTAACAAACTGGCCTTTTATTACAGCTTTTTTCTGTGCTACAGGATGTAAGCTGGAATAGTGCAAAAAAGAATTAGAGTAAGTCAGTTTCCTATAAATTTTGGAAATAATTTTCCTGCTGTTATAATCTTTTGCCAATTTTACATTCAGGTAAGAAATTTCATCACCACCTGTGTCATGAGTAAACGTCAAGAATTCAGTGGTGTTGTTTAAATATTCTAGGAATGGAGGAATATTATTAATGTCATCCTTCCAAGCAATAAAGATGTTATCCAGGTACCTCATATAGAGGCACTGTGATTCCTTATACATACTGTTTAGGACAAACGTGTTTTCCCATTCTGTCATAACAGCATTGGCATATAGGGAGTCACACATGGATCCCATGGCCACCCCTTTCTCCTTAAGAAAAAATTGATTTTAAAAACAGATGTAATTGTTTTGTAGTACCAAGTCTAAAATCCCAACCAGCAGGTTAGTCCTATCTTGGAGTAAAGCACTATTGTGTCAAAGAAATGCTGTAAACCGCTGGATCCCAATGGTGTGGGGAATCACAATAAACAAATCTTTTACATCAATGATTAAAAACACAAGACCTTCATTGAACTCAAGATTATTGCACTTGCTCAAAAATTCCCAAGAATCTTTACACAAATACCTAACATTTTGTACTATGCCTTTACAATAAACATCCAAGTATTTTGCCAAAGGAGAAGTAATGGAACATCTAGCATCCACAGTAGGACGCATTGGTGGATTTTCCTCATCTTTATGAATTTTTGGTACCTCAAATATCATGTGTACCTTGGGGTCTTTCAAATACAAAAAATGTATTCTCGAATAGTGATCTGTCCTGTTGTCAACATGTCATACAATGCCATATATTTTAGCATATACACATTATTTAACTCATTAACTTATCTGTAAGTGTCTTCAAATATAATGCTATGCATAGGCATAGGTCACCTCTCAGCAGCCTGCTTGATACTGAGTACAGTGACAGGTCTTTCAGTCTTTCCATGTTTGTCATGTTTTGGAGGCATTTGATTCTCTCAGTCACAAACCTCTGTGTTTTTTCCATTCGCTCCTGATATCTGTTGAGGTACAAACAGGAAAGTGCATTCTACTCAATTAGTGGTCCGATAAGGGTAGAGTACAGCAGATCTATGATCTCCCTGCTCTTGGATGTGATGGCCTTATTTATGAGGTGTACAATGTAAAATGTGTGTCTCACCACTGTGGACACATAGTGACTGAAGTGTAGATTGCTATCAACATGTGTTCTCATGTCTCTCAACACTGTGTTTGAGCTTAGAGGGTGCTATGTATATCATAATTAGCAGGGATACTTCAATGTCAAAAGGGGACATTTTTTGCTTTAAGTTTCATTCTGTGAGTTTGGCATCAATCATTTGTCTATGTCAGCCCCTTCTCTAATATGTTAACATAGTTGGTGGACTCCATATGACTGTGTCCAGTTAACAGTCATCTGCAAATTTGGTAAGCCACAGGCCATCTACCTTTGCCTGGACTTCAGAGACATAGTTTCCAAACAGTTGAGGACCCAGCACACTTCCTTGTGGTATTCCAGTGGTAAGTGGTCTAGTGGTGGAGGTGCAGTACCCAACTTTGGCAGTGTGCTTTCTATCAGTGAGCCAGTTGGCTATCAATCTAGTAATGTATGGGTTAATCCCCAGATGGGAGAGTTTCTCTATGATACCTGAATGGGAGATAGTGTCAAAGGCCTTGGATAAATCAACATAGCACTATGTCCTGTTTCCCCTCATCCAGGTCTTTGAGGTCATTATCAGATAGGTTTTGTTTAATAATCAAGATCTACCCCCTGATAAAACCAAAATGGATGAGGTCAAGTATGTTGAAGGTCACCTATTTCCATGTGGATCAGGTCCATGCTAATCTCTTCCATAGCCTTACAGCTAAAGCTTTTTCAGCTTATGGGTCAATAGCTTTAGTTCTGCATGTTACCAGATTGATGTGCATTGCATATCACACAACACTCGATATTAGTGTCTGTAGTGTAGGCGATATATATGTGTGGAAAGAATACTGAAGCATCAGGGTTGCAGTGCCTTGGGGAGGCAACACATGGCTGTATTCTAAATATGTGAAATATTGTAAAATAGAGCCTTCAGTTTTTTATGTTTCCACATGTAATTTAATGTCATAGACAGGAAATGGACTGAAAACAGCAGTAATATAAAATTATATTTACTTTTCTATAGTGCAGTGAGCAGCAGGTTAGTGTGACAGTTGGCAAAGTGTTTGCACATGGGAAATACACATTTTCAATACATTCCATGTTTGCACATAGTTAAGCAGTGTGCAAATGTAAGCTACATTGCGAAGAATCTGAGAGTTAGTACTGAGTCTTTGAAACACACCTACTGCTTAACTGACTCTGTAGCAGCAGGTGTAAATACATTGACACATTTCTTTTTGAGCCCAGATGATACTAGGTTTTAATCCAAGTGTATCTAATACTTTTAAATAAACATTGATAATGCAATGACATAAATTCTTTATAGTACAAGTGTTGCTGTGTATTGGCATAGCACAGCTGGGTTAAGCAACTTTGAGTGGAGATAACCACTGCACTGTATTGCTTCTGTCCATTGGTGCATGATGCAAAATGCCACACAAACATAGAGACCAAAAATTGAAGGGATCCATTGCTTTTTCTGCTACTTATGTGTGTTGTGTGTGATTCTATTTTTTGAGCAGATTATAGGCATTAAAATGGGGTAGATAGGAAAGTGGTGAAATGGGGATCAAGCAGTGGGAAGAAAAAAGAGAAAGGAATACAGACATGTGCAGGAGGGTAATAGGAAAGAACCACAGCTATCCATTTCTTTAACAATGTAAACTGAACTATGTGCCAAAAATTAGCTGAATTTGGACTGTCAACTCCACAAAGAGAGGTCACAACAATGCAATCATGTTGTATAGCCAGATGGACCAAAACAAGTGTGTCAAGAAGATATTTGTGTGAAATGGAGAGCTATGTATGGGACTTTTTTTGTGGTACAGGTGCCCATTTTTTTTTTAATTCAGTAAAAGTGGACTGCTGGGTAAGGGACATAGGTATGTCTGGGTCAGATAAGGTGGGTAGGTGAGGAAGAAAATGCAAACAAACAACACAAGCAAGACAAGAGACAGGGATGGTTATGGACACAAAAGGTTGGGTGGGACACCTTGATTGCAGTGAGGAAAAGCTGAAGTGCTTGACATCTTCTCCTCCTATGGACCATGAGGGGAGCAGCCTCTCCAACAGTGTGGTGTATGCCCCTATGCACCATCCCTGGAAACTCCCTGCAAGTGATGAAGTCACCACCTTTGCCACTGCTCCCGGAGAGTACCATTACACCAGCTTCTAGGACAGTACTACCTGAGGGCACAGGTATTGCAGAGGCAGCAGACGCAGTGCTGCCACAGTGGCTTCCAGGCATGCTGAGCATCGGTGCTGAAGCCATTGGATTGGGGGCAGGTTGATCCACTGGAGCTGGCCTACCTTGCTGTGCTGTGTAGGATTTAGCGATGTGGTACACATGGATGACATGGAGACATTTTAGTGACACCTGATAGAAAATAAAAAAAAGAGAGATAAGGGTTGGTATGAGAGAAAAAAGACATAAAATTATTACCATCATATGTGACATGCAATGTATTAACACAATTATACAACTCTTTTATCCGAAGTATTACATTTACGTATAGTCCTAACAGATACACACTATACTACAGATTGTTGAAAGTAATCCTTGAAATGTGCATATATTGCACATATGCATGTTTCAGTTATACAGATTACAGCTTACAGCAGGTTACTTATGCCACTGGTATAGAGATTTTAGTTTAATGTAAATATTATTGAAGAAATAATAGCACTGTTTAGTTGGGAATTGTGGCATTTGAACATGGAACCTCTGACTACAGTCTAATATTGGACTCTTACAATTAGTTTGTGTTACAGACTAATGCATGCATACCAGCTTCTACAGTTGTGATATGCATGCTCAATTTGATACAACTCTGTAAAAGACCAAAAGAGCAGTCTTTAACTTTTCATGCTACAATAACACTTCTCTCCTGCTGCATACATGCCACTTGCTTCCCACAGTCTCTTCAATAAAGCAACATTAGCCTGTAGATTGAACTCATATTCAGTGGGAGCTGAGGAAACAACAGAAAAGAGCAGAAGAGCATTATGCATACCAGTCTTGCCTATATTTAACTTCCTAAGTCTTACAAGTACTCCCTTATTGTCATACTTAAACAGCAGTGAGATGTTTGCACTCTCAAATTCCTGAAACCAGTGGTTGAGAGTATCCCTTTTTCTCCTGCATAGTTCATTAAAATGATACCTACATTGCTCTTCAGTGCATGGGATACCAGTGACACAGGATACGGCCTGGGCCAAACTATTTCACTCCTCAAACTTTTACTGGGAGATAGAATAGTCCACCTGCAGAAGCCTTTGGCTGTGGTGCTTCACCAGGAGTCCAGTAAATATCCTGGACTCCTGGAAACCCCATCCCTGTGCTCTAAAGTGTGCACCTTCCTCTCCAACTCCAGCCATGTCTACCAGCCAAGCTACAGCAATGGAAACTGATACTTTCCCGCCAATTCCAGTTAATGCATTTACTGATAGTGTACAAACCTGTGCAATTATGCCAACCATATTGCGAGATGTTAAAAGGGTCACAGCAGAGCCAAGCAGGGAGGAATTAAATAATTGAAATTGAAAGGTTAATCTGACACATGGCCTTAGTTTGAGGGGTGTCTATTGATGTAGTCTAGAAATATATATTGGAAATTGTAAGGTTAACTGTTAGGTGAGTTAAATTTGCAGACATGCACTGGAGGGCATAAATGTAATGACCTGACATATTTTTTGTCTTTATACACTGAGAAAAATTTAATTTTCAGTGTGGGATTTTAGCCTAGGCATAGGGGACAAAACATTTTCTTCCACAAAGTAGATTTTCCATCTTTGCCACAGAATAAGTGCTGCTCAGACCTAGTTAGGAATCATACATAAATACAGGTGACAGTATGAGCTGTTACACATGAATGTGTGTGACCTGACAAGGTTATTAGATGTAGATCCAGTTGTGTATGTGTCTTGGTTAATTGTGAAGGCCATGTAAGTACGGATAGCAGAATTATGCTTATAGCAGTCAGTATATCCTCAGTCATACATCCGAAAACAAAATAATGATGTCTCATACCTCATACATATAATTCATATCAGCTCCACTATCTAAAGTGTTATAACTGAGAGTGAATATAACGAGAAATGGAACAATAGTAAAAATGTTTGGAATATCCTGTATTAGAACCCAGAGCCATGTGTATGGCAGTGCTACACTTAAACCTGTTGCCACAAGAATATAGAAATAACACTTGGCTCTTTTTCAGTTCATTGCAATAAACTGCACCATCACAACAGTAAAAATAGGTTGCATACCCAGAACTAGAACCCAGGACCATCTGTACTCCAGCCCTACACTTAAACCTACTACCACAGGACTAGTTACTTGAAATGTCCTAATTTCTTAAGCACTGTTAAGGTTCCAGTGTTAACCACAGCACAATGCTGCTTAGTGGGCTTGTGACATGTCCAACAGAATTAATAGAATGTATCTGATTTCATTTATTGGCTGTCTGAGTCCTGTCTGCTGGTGTTTGTGACTGCTGCTGTTGGGGAGCCCTTCAAATGCCTCTCAATGGCACTAAGCAGTTGCACTATGAAATAGAGATATTGCAACAATGTATTGTTTTTGACCTTTGCCCTGTTACAGATGTCCTTGTCTGCATGTGTTCTGCCTGCTTCCTGGGTGGCCCACTAGTCCAGTTTGCTCACAGTCTTACTTCACACAAAAGAAATAAGCACAGCCAAACCTGACATTAATTTTTCTTCATTTCCTGTTTTTGTGCTAAGTGGTGCATTATGCAAGCACTGCCCACCCCCCCCAAAAAAGAAAAAGTAAAAAAAGAAAAAAGGAACACAAACCTGAAATGAGGAAAGGCAATCTATGACATACACACTAGAAAATCGTAGCACATATGAAATATTTCTACATATGTCTGGATTTGAACTCTCACTGCAATGACCCTTCAGAACACAGGAAGGGTGCCCTTATCCCTCATTGCCAGCAAAAATCATTCTGTATACAACCATCTGTAACATCATCTACAGTAACATGAAACTATACAACTATTATTTGTACATTTATTATTTTTGAGTGTAGTACAATAAGTGATGACACAACCACTTATGAGTATTGCTTGGAAATGTGCAGCTCTGTCTTACCTCTCTGATTGTTGGTCATTTGACCAGTAATCTGACACATGCAGTCTGTAAGCCATTGTATATCATTGTCCTTAAAATATGTGAGGATATTAAGTGGCAATAATATAATATGCAGTTGCCAACAAATGAAGGGGAAGTTGGATGTTAATGGACAGAACCTATAAATTGTATGCTGCTTACTTACATTTATGACCTTCACAAATTAAATCTAACACTTTGTCAGTCTAACTTGACACACCCACTGGATGTAGTGCAGTCCACATTGCTGTTGTGTTTGCTTTCTCCCTACAAGTAATCATTCACAGTTGCAATCCATTAAAAACAAACACTGAGAGAGCACCTGCTCTATTTTTACATCTGCTACACAGAGCCAAGTATTTGGGATTCAGCAGTTCTAATGAGTTCACACCTCATTTGCATCTTCAGTGTGTTGACAGCCCTCACTCTACACCATAAAAAGGCAACCATGTAGCTAGGCAAACTGAAGGTGAGGAGACTTGTTTATGTGGAGAACACAGAAGAGAGGCTATTACTTTGAGAAAAAATGACACAGAAGATTACTGAACTTGAAAAGGTATGCTTGTATTTTGTCAGCTACATAATGCATATGCTAAATGTAATTAAGACAAATCTGTTTAATAGTTTTATATATATATTTTTGATTAGCCAAAGCTTTTACTCTTATATCTGTATGCATTAGTTAGAAATATCCTGATGGCATGATCGTGTTTGCCAGGGCATTTCACAGATATACATGAGCAGCAATATCTTAACATGGAATGTTCTGTGTTAAATCTGTAGACATGTTTTAGGGACAGTTCATTTGATAGCATGTTTAGCATGAGAAAGATGGTTTGGTAGTAAAATGTGTCATTTGCATGTCCTTTTGAGATTGGGGGAGCAAAGCTGTATTTCTTTTATAGCACAAACAAAGATATGTTGGTATTCTTACTCTCCATTTTTGCATCCAGCCTGCACATATAAGTCAAATAAGTCTCTGCTGTTGCAGTTTAAGGTCATTTATGTACAAACTCCCACCTTTTACTTGCTTACACTACCAAGTAACAACGTGCAAGGATATGCCAGTCATTCATGTTATTACACAATACACTCCAGGTTCATCACTTACCTTGTAAATCCAGCAGTTGCAACAGTTTTAGTTCAGAGCTGGTTCTGTCTGATGCAAGCAGTACATAGCCAATACATGGGGAGGTGAAGGTTGTGACAGTTGTTTGGCATCAATGTTATTATAAGTACATGCATAGGAGGAAGGTTTTAGCCCATTAGGTGGTGAGTGAGTGTGCTATGCATTGTCTTTTAGCCAATGCAAGAGCATACTGAGCACACCTACATCTACCTACACCCACAGCAGCTGCTGCTTCTACCTCTGACTCTTCACCTGCATGTGGCTGTGGTGACCTTGGCTTCAGCGGTGGGATGTGTCTTCCTTCCCCTTGTTGATCCTGCTGAAGCTGTTTTCTCAGGATAATGTGTGGCATGGTACATTTATTTATTTTATTTTACAGTTGTTTACTAAGGAATTCCAACTGGGGAGGGCTGCCCACTTTCAGTGGAGGCCTGGGGAGAAAAGCTCCACACAATATATCAGTGTAAAAAAACACATGTAACAATTTGAAAAAGAAACATTTAGAAAAGTAACATTCAAAATTGTCAGAGAACCTCATATGAGTATTAGTTGTACAAAGTATAAGTTCAGATTATGCTATACATTGCTGTACATATCAACATTATGATAAAGACTTACTACATACACAATACAATAACAGTGATGAAAAGAATAAGTTCAGAATATGCATACAATGCTGTACATAATGACATTATGTAGAAGAATTATTTCATACACAAAAGGGATTAACTGAGTCTGAAGTTATAAAAGGACACTATAACAAATATAGTTATAGTTATTGGTAGATAGGAGATATAGAAATATAGTGGCCTTGGATGAGTTGGTCAGCATCAGAGCATGTGCATATCCATGATTTGGAGACATAGGATTTTAGCTGATTTTTGAAGCTAAGTTTGTTTGTCTGCATATGGATTTCTAGTGAAAGGGAGTTCCAGATTTTTGCAATAGTATTAGAGTAAAGGGAATCTCCTGAGATATTTCTGCTTTTGGATAGTTCAACCAGCCCTTTGTTGGTGGATCTCAGCTGATGGTTATTAGTGTAATGGTTAATTAGACCTTGTAGGTTTGGGAGGTAAAGAATTTGGTGAGCTAGGGTGAGTTGGTTTAGGGTCAGTAAGTTTGGTAACTCGAGCCAGAATAGTTTCTGAAGGGCTTGACAATGGTGGGATCTGTAGGAAGACTCCATAGCGAATTTAGTTATTTTGTTATTGCAAGTGGATAATATGTTTAGTTTGCCTTTGTTTAGGTTAACTAGAACAGGAGAAGCATATAGAAGTGTGGAGAGGAGGTGAGTTCATGCTATGGTAGCTTTACTATTAGTAGTCAGATAGTTCTTACATCTATAGAGTGAGCCTAGTTTTTTTGTGCACTTTTGTTATGGTTTGGGCTATGTGCTTGTTGAATTTTATATTTTGGTCAGTGATGACCCAAAGTAGCTTGGCTTGTACAACTGGTGAAATATGGATATTATCAGAAGTGATAAAGTGATAACTGTAAAGGGGGGAATGTGAGAAATGGAAGAGCATAAGTTGGGTCTTTTTGGGGTTGAGTATTAATTGATTGTCCGATAACCAGGTTTCAGTGGCTGTAAAGGATTCTTTTTTTGCCTGCAATAGTTGGAGAAAGGGGGCTGTGCAGATTAGGGTGGAATCATCAGCATATTGGACTAAGCTTGCATGAAGGGTGGCTTTATTGAGGTTATTAGTAAATATTGTGAAGAGCAGGGGTCAGAGTATAGATCCTTGAGGCACACCTAATGTAATAGGGAAAAGGGGGGATAATGAGTCCTGCCACTTAATAGCTTGCTGGTGATTGGAAAGATCATTTTTAAACCATAGCAGTGTAGTGTTATTTAAGTTCTGAGAGTATTGCCAGTAGCTTCTTAAGGGAGACTGTATCAAATGCTTTGGACAGGTCCAAAAAGACAGTAGATACGAGATTGCCTATATTCTGCTGTAGATTAACAAGATTGGTGAAGACGATGAGGGCAGTGGTGGTACTGTGACTATGGTAAAAACTTTGTTGAGTTTCAGCTAGGAGGTTGTTGGATAGAAGGTATTTTAGTATTTGGGAATGTACACAGTTTTCTAGGATTTTAGACAATGGAGATAGTATGGCTATCGGGTGGTAATTACATGTGAGATTTTCCAGAGAAGTTGGACTTGTTGCTCAGATATGGATATGTTGATAATTATAGAGCTGGAGTATGAGATAGTTTTGGCTGCAATCTGGAGGTATTCTGCTGGAAGTTTATCAGCTGCTAAGGTAGTGGGTCTTAGTTTGGTCAGGAATCTGAAGATTGTACTGGTCTGGACTGAGTGGGGGAGAAATAGTTTTGGTCATTTGGGGACTTTAGCACATCTGGGAGGGCTGTGGGAGACGTGTTTGTTGACAGCTTTAAAATATAGTTAGTAAAATATTAATTGAACTGTGTTGCAATGTTGTTAGTGGCTATGTCAATGTTTTGGGGGTGGGGTACCTGTTTTTCCAGGTTGGAGAATTGTATGTATGGCTGCTCAGAATTTTTGGGGGTTGGAGTTATATTTAGTTGGTATACTGGAGTAATGGGTTTTCTTATCCATTCTTATCTGTTTTTTTTTTTGCTTTATTTCTTAATTCAAGGAATAATTGGTTATTGGTGTTAGTTTTTTAATTACACCAAGTGTCCCATGCGTTATCCCTTTGTTTTAGTAGAAGCCGGGTACTTTTTATGAGCCGGGGTCAGAGTTGGACTTTGAATTATTCTAGAGGATGCAAGTTGGTTTAATATGTTGAAAAAGGTAGAGTTAAAGTGGTCTACTGCCTTATCAGGGGGGTTGAGAAGGGTGACCAGTTGCAGTGGTTTAGTGCTGTTATGAGGTCATCTGCTCTAAAGTTTTCTGTGTAACATATATGTTTGAGGGAACTGTTTTTTGTGGGTTTGATTTGTTGCCTTAACACAAAGGCAGGAAGGTGATCGCTTAGACTGTCAGGTAGGGTGCCAGAGTATTGTGTCAAGGATGAGTGATTAGTGAATATTTCAGTACATGTCTGTGGATTGTACTGCAGTGCTCCACTAGATGTATCTAGGCACTGGAACTGTGACTTCAGCAGCCCAAACACACAATCTGTGATATTTCTGGTTTGAACATGTGCCTCATAATGACATTCTTTAGCAGGCATGTGTGCATTTCTGATGGGTATCATCAGCCATGGTTCCAACACATAACCTGCATCCCCTAGTAAATGACCTTGTGGGGTATCCTTCCATAGTGAACATCTGATACAATTGGAAGGTGTGCCAGATATATGAGTCATGGTAACTGTCTGGGTTACCAGCACATACATTCAGGATGATTCTCTTGGCATCACAAATGACAAATGACTTCCCAGTTGATAGAGTGGAAGCCCTTTCTATTAATGTAGAGCCTTCCCTGTTCCCTGGGTGGTGCCTTAATTTCTACACATGTGCAATCTATGACACCCAGTACTTTAGGGTAGTGTGCTACAGGGTAGAACTCCTGCATTTTTCAGGCCCTATCCTCAGGAGGACAGGTAAAATATATGTGGTCACTAACATGTTGGAGCATAGCATTCAAGAATTGATGAAGGATCCTGAATGCTGATGCCTGTGACACCCTAACATGTCCCCTGGTGGTCTCTGAAATGTACCTGTAGCTTAGATATTAAGTGCTATACATACCTTTGTCTCCACTAGGATGGGTTACCCTCAGTTTGCCCTGCTCTGAGTTGAGGATGACAGATGTTGCAGAATTCCTGTAGTGTGTCTCTATCCATCCTGTAGTACTATACAATTTCCACATCATGTTGGTTGTGATAAGTTAACCTGGGTCTGAACACTCTTCTCCTTCTTGGCCTTGGTCTATTAGCAGCAGCACCAGCAGCAGAGTCTTCAGCCTGTTGCACATACACATGAAGCAGTAGCCCCTAACATTCAATAAAAAACATCCAATAAAAAACAAAAGGTACACCATCGACTGAATCACACTTGCTGTAGTTAAAATCCAAAGATTTATTCACGATAAAACAAAATAAAAAAGTTACTGTGAAAACCGGTAAAAATGGTAAGCGCTTTCACGTCTTACTGACGCTTTATCAGACTTCATAGCCCCTAACATTGCTTCTGTGTAGACTCCTTTCCATGGCTGTATTCCAATAGGTTTTGGAATTCTCAGGAAAAACCAGCACTGAGTCTACACAGTTGCTTTATAGCTTGTTGAATAGCTCCTCCATCTTGGAACTGTTGATTAGCAAACAATTCAGCTACTTATGCTGCAGTTTGCATGCCATGGCATTTACCTTGTTTGTGCAGCTGTGTGCAGTTCTACACATCATGTAGAGACACATACTAAATCCAAAATGGTGCGCTGCCATGTGCACATCAGGGCAAGATGCACTCATAGTGTAAACAGAGCATGTAGGCTTTATTGAATCTGGATGCGGAGTCAATGGGGGGAATCATTTTTGGATGGCAGTGCATGGCAACAAGCTCTGATCTCCCCCCAAGGCTGTTGTGAATCTGCTCATAGAAAAGTCCTCCTTTCATAGTAGAAGAAACCATAGTATCAGTCTCATAATGATTCATTAATGTAGCATGACTTGTTGGATTAGGGAATGGTTCTTGCATAGGGAGAAAGAGGTTTCAGGTCTAACTCTTCACAAAGCCCATATTTTCTTTTTATTGTAGTCTGGCAGTTAGCAGAGAATATTTGCGGTGATACAGCGGTAGCATTGTTACCTCACAGCAAGAGGTTCTCCTGTTCGATTCTCAGCTGGAGTGCCTTCTGTGTGGAGTCTGCATGTCCTCCCAGTGGTTGAGTGTCCTCCGAAAGACATGTGTGAAATGGCGTGCCTTCACTGAAGGTTGGGCTTCGGGCTGGCAACTCAGCACCATAAAAATCGACTGCCAATCATTAGCGGACCGGAGTTCCACTGTGGCGACCCCTAACCAGAAAAAGCCAAAAAGATAAGCAATTGGCAGTTAGCAGAGAAAGAGAGAGTAAGGTTTTGGGCTGCTTCCTGCAGTCCGGGGTCCAGTTCACTCAGCCTGTCTTTTTCTACAGGGGGAGCACTGACCAAGTCATTTAACCAGACAGTACTCAGCAGTAAGTGGGAAAGTGAGATGGACTCTTCAGTGGTCTCCTTGAGTGCATGCCTGATAACTACCTATGATCCATGAACATGAAAGTATCTCTCCTCTACCTAATGTGTAGCTTTATCTGACTGCTCTTAAATAAACATAATTCTTTACTTACACCACTCAACTGCATTAGAGTTTCTAAATCCATACCAATAAAGTATTTGTAACAATGCTTACACTATATACAACATTCAGTACCCCAAATGCTGCAGCATGTATGTGTGTGTGTGTGTGTGCGTGTGTGTGTGTGTGTGTGTGTGTGTGTGTGTGTGTGTGTGTGTGTGTGTGTGTGTGGTGTGTGTGTGTATGTATATATATATATATATATATATATATATATATATATATATATATATATACACGAGTTCCCTTCAGAAGCTCGAAATACTGAAATCTGGAATTTCAGTATTTCGAGCCCAAGAAGCCGAATCCACAGAACAGCGAAAGTTCAGAAGCGCGAAATTCAAAACCTCGAATATTGGAGGTTTTGAATTTCGTGCTTCTAAACTTCCTCTGTGGTCATGTCTTCAGGTAAGTATGTGTGTGTTAAGGGGTTTGGGTAGGGGCTGTGGTGTGTGTCAGTGTGTTTTGTTGCTGTGATGTGTGTGTGCGAGGAGAATGTAGCTTGTGTGGTGGTGTTTTGTGTGTGTTTGTATGTAGTGCGACCTTGGAGTGAGAATATTTAATTAGGGGTGTGTGTAGACAGATTGTGTGTGTTTGTGTGGAGAATGGTGTGTGTGTGTAGTAGTACCATGAAATTCAAAACCTCCAGTATTCAAGGTTTTGAATTTCGTGGTTTTTAGGTTTCGTTGTTGTATGGATTCGGCTTCTTGGGCTTGAGATTCTGAAATTCGAGATTTCAGTATTTTGAGCTTCCTAAGTGAATCTATATATATATATATATATATATATATATATATATATATATATATATATATATACGGTTACAAAAAACTGAATGCAATGTGCCAAGAAGTATCACCAGGAAATGGTAAAAGCCACAGTTTATTCACGAAAACTCAAAGACTCACGAACAAAAACAGATTAACGCTCTTCTATCACACCAATACAAATGCGTTTTCGTCTCACGAAGTGGGACTTCATCAGATACTAACATATTGTGTTTTTACTGTTTAAATACCTTGATTCTATTCCAATTAGTGCTTTTTACCAATTGCATACGTTTGTGCATAATATGAACTATCAAATCAGCTTGGGTTATATTTCATTAATATTCATGATACTCGTAATACAAATAATGTTAATACAACCAGATGTTGTTATTGTTGGATGGTAAATTAATCATTGAATGAAGTTGAAAAACAATATAATTATATATAAATTTCAGATATTTTGAATGAATTAAAAACATACATAAATAAAAACATACATAAATACATTTAAAACAGTTCTGAAATACGTAATAATAAGCAGCTTTTACTTATTTATGTCTAGCCTATTTATATAAAGTGCAGTGCATAGGGTTTGTTTTAAAACTTATATAAAGTGCAGTGCGTACAGTTTATTTTTAATAAAAGTGCAGTGCGTAAAATTTGTTTTTAAAAAAATATATATACTTTTGATCATATTTAATACGTATAAGCAGCATTTATTTATTTTATTCTTATTCAATGTAACTGTGAAAAGTACCTAATCTAAATTTAATGCTTATTCTTGTGTGAATTATTATTACTACTATATTGCAGCTAAAATTATATGAGGAATATATAAGAAATAATTAAGGAATATATAAGGAATATATAAGGAAACAATGTGTATTTCTTTCTCTAGTGGGTTGTATTATAATGAAATAGTGCCATCTGGTGTTGAAAACTGGAAATTTTCTTTGAATCAAATCTTGTTAGATTTTAATCTTAAAATAGCCCCTATGGATAGATGTTTGTTTAATCCAGGGCTCCTACTTGCATCCAGGTGTATCTGCCACCATAGCTCCCTACTTTCTAGTATATCTTCCCAGGGGCCTCCCCTAAGGTCAACCTGGATCTGTTCTAAAACAAAAAATAAATATGTTGCTTCTTGACAGACTTTGGTGTGCTTAAACAGTGCATTGGTTATTCTTTCTTTGTAGATGTCATATGTGTGTTCATACACCCTCTTTTTTAGAGATCTCTCAGTTTTTCCGATATAAAATGAATGACATTTCTGACATGCCGCTAGGTAAACAACCCTCTGTGTGTCACAGTTGTAATAATTATTACTAGTTATTAATCTCTTTCTACTTTCTAAGTATATTTCCCTTTTGTTCATTATAAAAACACATTGTGAGCATCTCCCACATTTAAATGTTCCTACTTGTTGGTTAGGTTTTATTTTGTTAATATTTCCTGTTCTTTCTATCATATTCCGGATGTTAGGGGGATTTTTGTATACTATTTTAGGTACCATTTTTCTGATTTCTTCCATATCAGTTAAGGCTGCAAATTTCTCCCATTCCTTGTTAAGAATTCCCCTAATATTTTTGTTGAAGGAGTTATACTCTATCACTAGTCTTCTTTGGAAACTTTCCCCATTGTCAGCTTTTGTTTCGTTTCCACCTTCTTTGATATTAGTTTGTTCCACTCCTTTAATAGGGTGGAATCTCCCATTTCTACCTTTCTCAACTTCCCTCCTTATATCCTTTATGAAGTCGGTGGGGTAACCTTTCTCCAAGAACATGTTTTCCAGTTTATCACATTCTATACAGAAGTCCTCATTTCGACTGGTCATTCTAGACCCCCTCACAAATTGTCCTTTTACAATGTTTTTCTTGCTATGTAGTGGATGCGCACTATCAAAATGTAGAAAGGAATTGACATATGTTGTCTTCCTATACACTTTTGTTTCAAAACTATTTTCAAACTTATATACCTCCAGCAAGGTAGTTGAGTACGTTTCTGTTTAGAACATAAGTGAACTTCAGAAAACTTGTGGTGGTACTTATGTATTCCATAAATTCCATAAAGTTTTTTTCACCCCCTATCCAAAAAATCACTATATCATCCAAAAACCTGTGATAAAGTACCCAATAATCTTTGTATTTTGAATTTGTGATGTATTTCTCTTCCCATCTAGATAGTCCAATGTTGGCGTATGTAGGGGCACATGCTGCTCCCATTGAAACTCCAGATTTTTGTTGATAATATTCTCCGTTAAAAATCAAATAATTATTTTTCAAAACGACATCCATAAAATTGACTGTAGCTATTTTTTCTTCGTGTGTCATAACATTGTCAAGAAATATACTTTCTTCGAACATATCCATCCCTTCATTGTGTGGGATACAGGAGAATAAATCCATAATAAATACATATACATATACAGATAGATATAGATAGATATAGAAATAGATGTATATAGCTATAAATATATATATAGATAGATAGATAGCTATAGATATAGCTATATATATATATATATATATATATATATATATATATATATATATATAAAGAGAGAGCACTAGACAGCTATATAGGTATAGATCAGTAAATCCCAAACAAATGCAAGGCACTGTGTGCTCCAGCATTTAACTGGGAGGCATATACTGAGGATGCTACCCCAGGGATTGTGCAATTCTGCACACCTGTCCACCATCTGTTTGTCGAATAGATTGTGTCGATTATGTCGATAATACAGATGCTGACTTTAAACAAATTCAGTCAAATTCTGTCCTCATATTATGGGGAGCACATGCATTGTCTGTCTTTTTTCAGGGGATAAGTTACAGAAAGGAAAAATGAAGCATTCTCTGCAAAAAAGGCAAACTGTGTAAGAACACTAGGAAGCAGATCTCCTAACCAACTGGAAGCAGCCTTGAGCTGCATATTAAGTTATGTTACTAGGGGAAACTGCTATATTCCATATTCCTGTGAAATGGAATGGAAGAGCCCAAATTAAAACACCTAGATGAAGAAGTGTAACTGCAAACGTCAGAAGGAGTTAATCTTTTTCTTCTCTTGAACTGCATCATGGCAGAAACTGGAGGCTTAAAGCTAACAGTGAATGTGAACAGTGTGTTTTGTTCTTGGTTCTACCCGTATCATAGAAATCATAGGAAGCTCTGTGCTGCTGACTGCTGTGATCATTACATTTTCCCAGTTCCATCCTAGAGTGTACTTCTCTTCTTGACAAGGGCTATGCCAATTATGATCAGGGTGAATTTATAATTGCAACTATCCAGGTCTTGTTTGAAGGAAGATAGTGTATCACACTGCTTTATCTGCACGGGGAGACTGTTCTAGAGGTGATGAGGATGGTAACAAATATTTCTCTCTATCTTGATTTACTGATCTGCTGAAGCAGGTTTAAGACACTTGTGGTATTTGTGGAATTCTTTGGTTTCTGAAGGTACAAAAGATCTTTGACTACTAAGTCCCTGATTGCTCAGAAGTCAAGACATAGGTCTGTTCTGATGATCCTAAAATGCACAGAAAAGAAGAACAGTGTTTCTAGTCTTCACTGGTAGCTTAGGGTTTTAAGCCTATGATCCTCACAGTTAGAAACCTCTGTGGTCTTTCCAACTGTTTGTCTGGTGAGGTACATCCAAAGGGGGCATTGCATTCTATAATTTGTCCAGTTAGTACTGACTACAAGGGGAAATAACCTCTTTAAATCTGGATAATAGTCCGTTGATGATACATGGTGGTCAAGGCAGAGGGAATCATCAACCCAGATTTCCAGGTCTCTAACTACATTTTCATTTTGAAGGGAGGTATTTATCAGTGCTGTATGTTATGCAGTGGCGGCTGGTGACTTCAAATTAAAGGGGGGCTGCAGGAGACAGCTGAATGGGTTGGGCCAATGGGAAGGGGTGTGCTCAACTAGAAAGGGGTGGTGCTATGCTCAAAACCACAACAACTGGAACTTTAATTAAATATGCTGCCCTGGGTGCCAAACCATCATTACGAGAGTCCAATCAAGACAAAATGAAGTGTAGAAGAAAAAAATATTTCAATGCATTGGCTACATGACAACTTACTTAATATCTAGATGGAAACACAAAGGTTGTGAGGCATGAAAAAATAAATTGCTTTTTAAATACATTACTGGAATGCCAGTCAAAATCAAGTGTAAAAAAACATGTAGCGCTCAGCTTAAACCACTTCTCCTTGCACTGCAGTTCTAATTATAATTTATATTCAGCTTTATAAAATTACCAAGTAACATGCTGAAAGTAGCAATCTCTGTGATACCCCCACTTGTAAAAATGTTTCTTATCCAAATAAGACCTGCTGCCTGACAACAACTATCTACTTGTTTCATGGGGAACACATGATCAAAGTAAAAAATGAACAGCAAAGAAGAAACAAGCTCAAGATAAATTGCTTTAAGGATTACTGCACAAGTTATGGACCACATATGATAGCTTGGCATTCTGTTTAGTTTACGGGTAAAGCCTGCAAAGATGACTGCAAGTCTCCAACAAATGTAATGAGCTTCTGAAAATACTGTAATCCTGTCCTTTATTACAAATACTGTCATAAGCATTTCAATACCTAAGGCTTATACGTTATCTAGTTATAATATTCTCTGCATGAGAACAACAAAAAGGCTTTCAATGCTGATAATTCTTTAACAGCATGCTTATTAAAGCTTATTTGCATCTTACAATCTCAGATAAGCTTACCTGATGGTCATTAAAGCATTGCTGCTTAAATTCAGAGCAACAGGCACTAAACAACATGCATTTCCTGAATAATAAGCATAAAATCAACAGTATAAAAATATGACAGAAAACCAAAACATTCTGCAAAATCAAGGACAGATGAAAAGCCACAACTGTACTTGTGTCTACCTTGGATGGGGGATACTCTGTCTGCACACTTACATTGCATAATTGCTCCTTGCCTTGTTGAAGACATCCAAAGTCACTACATGGGGGAGTGGGGTACAAGCATGTCACAATTTGAATGTCTCTGGCTGACAGTGATGGCCCTGACACATTTGTCATACTCTCAACCTCAGAGCAAGACATATGGACAAAGCCAAAAATAAAAGTGGGACAAAGGCCCAAAAAATGACATTTTTAAAATATTGCTCTTACAGACTTAGAAATGTAATAAAATAGTAGGTCTTGCATTAGTGTGAATTTTCTGAAGGGTATGGAATCTGAAACTCAAATGTCTATCATTATTTTCTAACTTCAATTTTTAATGATTTGTCAATAATTTGTCAGAAAACCACAATTTTATGAAAACTGGACCAAAAATATGATGTGGTAGCAGATTTCCAGAAATAAATTCTAGAACAGATGATGGAATTAATCAGCATGTACTCTTTTAAACATTAATTAGTCTAACGTAGGCAAGGATCCACTCCACTCCACAGATAATACTATTGTGTTTATCACCACAGAACAGATAATGTATCATACATTTATATACAAAAATAAAAAGGCTATTCAAAATTCATATATTAGGATGGGCACAAATAAAAGAACTGATCAAGATTGTTATTTTATAAAATAAACTCTGTGCACAAAATCTAATACAGATTAATGACACAATATCCAAAAAATAATATTTATATATTTAGTTATATTTGGTAGGTCATTAACAACTCATAGCCTTAATCTCTTGCATGAACTATCAGAACATTACAAGGGCGAACCAGGAACATTTTACATTTAGCATGGCCAATTTAAAAAATAACAATGGTGATTCTATATAGATTGCATAGAATCTCTGAGCTTGACCTGTCTCTGAATCAGAAAGGGCACCTGCCAGTGGTTGGCTGCTCATGCTAGGTCTTACTACTACTACTACTACTGGTGGTGACCCTTTCTGAATCCCGAGGAGAGTCTATGTATCCACGTTTCTCACAATCGCATTCACAGACAAGTGTTCAGCTATGAACAAAGACTGCATGAGCATCTGAACCTTAAGTAAAACACAACCTCCATGTTCAGTCCTTTGATTTATGCTATGCTGATACAGACCTACTTTGAATTAAAATCAATATATTTAAAAATGTAAATTCAATATAAAAAAATAAGAGATAATTTTCTTACAGAAAATACAAAAAGGGAAGCTCAGGATTAATACATTTCATTGAAAACACTAGTGTTTTTACTGAATAAAATTAATAGAAAACTGGATTTTGAGCAAATGTTTTCAGCAGTTTGCTGTAACCTTTCTTGCACTTCATTTCTGTGCAATTTGTTTCAAGTACACACAGTTTACATAAGTGAGTTAGGCACTTTATTAATAGCATGCCAAAATATGTAGGTGTATAACAGATTAGCAGCCTGTCAAAATCTCAGAAATATTACCCTTGTTACTTTTTCATAAATTGCAAACTGCTAGATGTATTACTGCTTCTCAGCATTACATCCCTGCTTTAGTTGTTTAAGTAAAATGTCCATTAACCATTTAAAACTATTTTATTAAAACTGTATGCTAAGGAATACTGTATGATTTGGAGAAATGTTAGATATTCAGAAGTGGAACAGTCTCAGCAATGCACACACAGACACACAAAGAGACATACACACAAATGCATACGTTGTGTCTTTCCTGTAAAGAGGTCACTAGCTTAAGTGGGACTAAACCAGTCAATAAAGGAAAAAATTTCCCAGTTGCCCCAGAGCATTGCCTATTATGTGAATTGCTCAGAGCGACACAGTAGGCAAAGTGAGTCTTAGGGACTCAAACCCTATATTGCAGGAAATGGCTCATTAATAGTTCATAGCCTTAATCCTCTGGGCCAACAGCTATATAAAAAAATATTATTTTACATGAAAGTATTCATTCACAGTTAGTTACTTGGCATGTAGTCCCGGACACCATTGAGCAGCCTAGTCATCCTCCCCAAAGCACTGTCTGGTTAAGTAACTTGCTCAGAGTCAAACATTAGGTGAATGAAGGCTACCAGAATCAAACCCTGGACTACAGCAAGTGGGTTATAACCTTAATCTTCCACAAAAACTGTTGTGCATGAAAGTTATAAAATACAGTTATCATCAACATGGAAAACTTTACAAGTATACTATTCACTTAAATGCATTAATGTTAATCATTTGTTTAAATATAAATTTACTCCTTCAAATTCTTGCTCACTTCTCTCTTCTGACTTACTTTTGGACACATACACAAAAGTAATTCCTTCCTTGTTTTGTAATTAAAGAATAGAGCCATGTAGCTCATATATGCTTTCCCTAAAGTCTTTTCAGTGAGCAGACTCTTAAAGAGCATTTTGATTTCAACACATATTATTTTGACTGGCACTTCATTTTAGCATTCACTGGCTAAAAGCTACCTAACAATTTTCTCCCTGACAGCACAACTTGAACATATCCAAGCAGTCAATTGACTATTGCAAAATTTCTTTAGGTACTAAATATATATTGCTATGGAAAGGAAATATTTCAAATGAACACTTCGCTGTTTACTTAACAGCCCATGACACTTCAGAAACCAAAACTGCATATAAATGAGAGTCACTGGCACAACTGACATGCCTTGAAAATGTTTCAGGATTATCCATGGTACATATAGTCCATATAATAAAGCTCACTAAGAAAAAAAGATTTACATTTTAACAAGATACTCTGCAACTGAAGCCCCATGGGAGCTTGTTTCTTTTATGCTGGGTATGAAAGTACAAAAACAGTGAGGTTTCTAAAATAAACATTTCAACAGCTTTAGAAAATGATAATGTAGTATTTAATAATTGTTGATATAATATAATGCAAACTTGTAAAGCTGTATTCATAAGGCTATTGTTTCAGCTTCATAGATGACAAGTTAGATTTCTGGGAATTAAAAAAAAGTCATACTCTTGCTGCAGCTAACCAAATTAAAATGCCTAATAAAAGGTAATATTGCCTAACTTATTTACCCTTCAAAATAAACTACCACAATTAAACTAATCAGTGGTGTCAAGAAAAAAACAACTAAAAGGTTGCAATTAGATTTTTCATTACAAAAGCTGAATATTTTGAGTGATAACTATGAAACGTGCAGAAACTACTAAAGAATATTCTAACAAATTAGTAGGAAAGGGTAGTACAACTTGAACAAACATCAGAACTGCCATAATAAATAAATACGGCAAGCCTTGGAGTAAAGGTATTGCACTGGTTTACAAAACAGATGTAACAAATGAGAAATGTAAGAAAATATAGAAGGACCGCAAACTTTAAAGTCTAACCAAAAAAGTGGTGTTTTTGCAGGATGTCGACACCTCTAATAAATAAAGAGACACACCCATACATAGAAGAAGATTATATTTATATGAGGGAGAAAGAAAAAAAGAAGATTATTGAGGGTTAATATATGGTAGGGCAATTTAACTAAGGTTGCTGCTGAAAACATGATACTGAATGATTTTTTTTTTATTTTCTCATTTTGTTTTGCTCAGTATTCAAAAGATAGGGAAACAGGTGTTGAGACCAAACAGCTCATTGGACAAAACGGAGAAAATAGACTTGAAATACATTTTTTAAAATGTAAAGTGTACAAAACAATGGACCCTGACAAGATTGTGGGATTCTGTTCTTCTGTTTAGAATGAAATAGATGTTACAAAGACAATAACTTTTATTAACACATACTGTATAGCAAAAAAGACACTCATGATTCATAAGCACCAGATCTGGTATGTCTTTAGACAGATTGATGCAAGACGAAATGCCAACAGCTAAAACTCAAAAAATTAGCATCTCCTTGGCAGGTAGTAATCTGTAGAGCTGCCAAAGGTAATTTCAGTGAATGGAAACAAATTAAAAAATATCTGCTGAAACTACCTTCAGTGAAGATTAAAACAATTTGTTTTGGGGGATGGCAAGCCCCCCTGCTCTCTGCATGTGGGAGAACACACCCACATCTCCCAGACTTATATATACCAACTCCAAGATCACACAACAGTGATGAAAAAGTATATTCCAATACCGGCTATTACAAGGGCGCCTGCAGGCATGTGGTAGGGGGTGCACTTGCACCGCCCTGGAACCAGCTGGCTGGGAGATTAATTTTCTTTTAAGTAAACAAAAATGTTTTTTTTTTTTTTTTTTTTTTAAGAGCGTTTTTCTTTAAGAATGCCCTTTGCATCCAGTCGCAAAGACAGAACAGTTGTTTGCGACCTGTTTTCATCTTCTTCGTCTGTGCAACCGATGGTTTACGTCTTCTTCTTTTGCGCCCACACGGAATTTGAATTCCAGAAGACACTTGAATTATGGAGCATGGACAAATGTACAAGTGAGAAGTAGGTGTGTGCGTGTGTGTTTTTAAGTATTTAAGAGGTGTGTGTGTAAGAAATAGGTAGGTGAGGGTGTGGATGTAAGAAGTAAGTAAGTAGGTAGTGGTGTGTATGCATGTATGTAAGAACTAGGTAGGTAATGGTAGGTGTGTGTATGTGTGTGTGTGTGTGTGTGTGTGTGTGTGTGTGTGTGTGTGTGTGTGTGTGTGTGTGCGTGTGTGTGTGTGTGTGTGTGTGTGTGTGTGTGTGTGTGTGTGTGTGTGTGTGTGTGTGTGTGTGTGTGTGTACACGTGTGTGTGTGTGTGTGTGTGTGTGTGTGTGTGTGTGTGTGTGTGTGTGTGTGTGTGTGTGTGTGTGTGTATAAGTAAGGGGAAGGTAGGAGTGTGAGTAAGGGGGGTTCATACCTCACAGTTATCCAGATTTTTGCCTCATATTTTCAGTTTGTTTCTCATAAAATTGTATTTTTCTGGCAAATCATTGAGGACTGAAGTCAGAAAATAATGGCAGACACCTGAGCTTTAGACTTCATATCTTTCAGAAAATGCATACTAATGCAAAACTTGTTGTTCTATACACTTTCTAAGGAGGCAGGGGGATGTATGTGTACGTGTGTGTGTGTGTGTGTGTGTGTGTGTGTGTGTGTGTGTGTGTGTGTGTGTGTGTGTGTGTGTGTGTGTGTGTGTGTGTGTGTGTGTGTGTGTGTGTGTGTGCGTGTGTGTGCGCGTGTGTGTGCGTGTGTGTGTGTGTGTGTGTCATACCTGTCAACTCTACAGATTTTAACAAAATATCCAGATTTTTGCCTTATATTTTTGGTGTGTTCCTCATAAAAATTCTGTTTTTGACAAATCACTGGGATGAGCTAAGGATTAAAGGGTACTTCCTTATTATAGCAACCTTGGTAATATAGTAACATAAGCAGTGAACAGGGTGATTAATCCAGTTTCAGGTATGTGTTTTACTGTGAATTGCAGTGATCCTGAGTGCAGCTGACCTTCCCTGGCATTGGTTCGGTACATTGTGCCAGACCACTTGGTCCAGGATGTATCATCTCCTGTACTTAAAGCTTGTGGCTGTGATGTATGGAGGGAGATGGATGGGAAGCTGACTTACCTAGCAGTGCTGTTGTATACAATGTATTCATACTCAACCATGGCCTGGCCACTTAGGCAAAGGGGTGGCTGCATACACACTATATGAATGTGTTTGGCTATGAAAACAAAAGGCGATCTTTGCTCAGGTATATATCTCATATGTGTCGATAATTGCTTGCCATTGTTTCACCCTTTACCTTCTCCCTGCCGAACTTTACATTGCAATTAATAAATGCAAAACTACAAATGCAGTCAGTTGTTTATGTTATCAGGTAAGGAAATGCACCCTACCTGCAAAACTTCATTTTAAGTTTGGGTATCAAAGCAGGTGAGCATAGCAGGTAGAGTGCATCTTATTTGTTAGGTGGAATGTTTCCTTACCATAGCAATTTCACCAAGGCTGTTTTGAATTCCATCAATGCTGCTATAATAAGGAAATACCGATTAAAGTTACTAAATAATGACATGCATATGAGTTTCAGATTTCATATCATTCAGAAAATGCATTCTAACACAAATCCTGTTATTCTAGGAACTTTCTAAATGTATCCCTAGTTTGTAGCCTTTGTGGGTGTGCGTGTATGTGTGTATGTATCTATAAGAGGGAGGTAACATACCCCTCAGCTCTTCAAGTTTTTGCAGAATGTCCAGAGTTTTGCCCTATATTCCTCCTAAAAAGGATTGAACTTGCTAAATAATAACAGATATTTGAGTTTTAGACTTCATATTTTAAGGGGAGATGGTGTGTTGCAGATCTGAATATATCCTCCTTTGGATGAGGTCTTAGTAACTATGAACCTATTTTTCAGCTTGCCACACATTCCCTATTGCAATAAATCAGCTTACCATTTTTTTAATATAACATAGATAATTTATTCTTTAAGGGCAGCAGGCACTGAATTTGTAAATTCAACACTGAAATATAAAGTTGCTTTCTAGCAACAACCTCTTCATTAATTTCAGATCTCTTTAATGTGGAATTATTCAGATGACTTTTACATCTGCAGATATTGTGCATATTGATATTGGTGGCTTGTAATTATAGATGTTTTAGTGACCTTTTATGGTTGACATGTTCTGAATTGGACAGTTTGTCATTATTGGTTCATATGTTTTTTCATTGCCCACTGACAAAATGTTCAAAACTATAAATTTAAAACACATTCTGTCAAGTAGTGCTGTATTATACAAGGGATATAATTCAATTATTATATAATATAATTGATTCACCTTCCTGATTGTATTAAAGAACTTTTGCATGGTCTTAAAAATATGTGCAAGAGACCTGTGATTTGAAAACAGCCCAAAGGCAAACTTAACCCACCACTGCTCAGATGCATTTTCTTTTGAATATGGGTTTCAGTGCTGGTTCAGTGAATGTGAGTTTCAAAGGTAGAGAAGTTTTAATACCAAGACTATTTTCATTGCAAGACTATTGCTTTGTTTAGCAAATGTCTATCAGTGTTTGTGCTATAAAATTTGAAATAAAATTTGTAAATTAAATCCAAATATCTGTAATCATTGTTGAAGTAAAGCATAAAACAGTATGCACACTGAGAGTTTTGAACAGTGCTTATGGCAACTCACTGGAATGGCTGTGCGGGGGGCTGCGTGTGGGGGCTCCGGGTTTGCACTCCTCTGCATAAAATCCTGTGGATTCCCACCAAGTAGTTTTAGTGAAAAGTACTCACTTGTTTTACTTACCCCTAAACTGTATCCATTCACATGATGTGCTCCCTTTGAATTTCCCCTATAAAGGAAAATGGTTGTGTATCGATAATTTTATAGCAAGGGTACTTGAGTTCATCCGGGTTACAAACAATAAGAGGATATTACACTAATATTAAATACAGCTGGTCATTTGGTGAATAGAAAAAATAAACTTTATATAATACTGTATGTGTTTCTTTGATTCACTTTATCAGTAGAAGGCCATTCTTGCCAAGGTGCTAGTTTATATGCATTTTTATCTAAGTATATTAAAATTTAATTTTACTATGTTTGCCAAGCAACCAATTGAGTCTAATGAGAAACAACTCCTATTGAGCTTAGTCTTACAGTTTGTGGTTATATTAAATTACAATGAATTTGTTTGACTGCGAAGCAAAAGAAAATGATGTGGAAATCACAGTGACCCTAGTTTGCCTATGGGGCTAAACAGCTATAATAGCTATGTAAGAAGGTGTGACAGTGACATTTGACATCAGTTTGCATATCCTGGGGGGTGGAAGTTGCTGCTTCTGTCCTTGAGAAGTATCACCTGAGTATGGGCATGTGGATGTTGCCACAATAATGAATCTGCAGCTCACACAGGTATTATTACTGCCAAAATGTATGCATGTACATTAGTCAGAGTGTGGGTATGTGGAAGCATTCACCGAGGCAGCCATAGCATCGGAGGCATTCCACAATATCAAATAGCAAATAGGGAGTGGGGTTAATAGGGCATACACAAAAATCCAGGCCACCATACATGATGACCTGTCACTGTCCAACTTTCACTCCCTCCTCTATTTGTCATAAAGGATGCTGGTACCAATAATGTAAATTCTTCATTCTCCATTTTTCAGGGACAGCCCTGTGCATTCATGTGGAATTCTAATCTTAGAGGGTTGTGGGAAGAAATGTATCAATGGTGGGGTAGATATGCTTCATGATCAAAGCTGGGGGTGGGGGGACAAAATCCTAATTTGTGAATGGAGAAGCACCTACACTTTTGTAAAGTATTTGATACAGAAATAAATACCTATTAATAACCACATTATGCTAAAAATGGATTTCAGGAAAATGGTATAGGCAAATCGTAATATGACTATAGCAAATCTGAGACCCTAATAGGGCAGTTACATTACTAAGAAAATGTGAGTTACTTGTGGTACCATAACAGTCTGCATCATGAATTGTCAGTATCTCTGCTCTAATGACTAGGAAATAGAAATAAAAAGTATGCCTCCTTATTATGTTTATGAGAGCATTTTGCCATCAAGATTTTAGCAGTTTAATTTTTAAGTCCCTGGTGTTCTGATGCAAATTATAAATAAATAAAAAAGCATAAGGACACAATGCAGCACCAACAGGTGTGAAGACACTGAACCAGCATTGATTCAAAGAATGGGAGGAACTGTTTTGCGGTATAGTACTGTCCTGAATTAAACTAATAATACAGATGTGTTCCTGACGCCATCAATGAAGAACAGTAGCCAGCCACTGGAAAAATTCCTTTTATGGAAGCTTCATTTCTGTAACTATGCTTAATTACTGTTAGCCAACCAACCTTTCTATTAGTACTGGCCAGCCAACACCACAGAAGTGGCATATAACATTAAAAAAAAAATCCTTTTCTAACTTACATCACCAATATAAGAAATAATACAAAATACTTATTGTATATGCTTTTATTTATTTACATTTGTTAACCAGGAATTACAAGCTGGGAAGTCCTATTTTCAGTGTGATTCAAAGAAAGCAACTATAAGGCAAAAACAATAACATTATCAAAACAGCAAGTTCCAGTAAGCATTAAATAAGTAAGTAATATATAACACAAGACATAATTAAACTAATATGCATAACATACTCATAAACACAGCAATATAACACATTAAAATATATACATATACAAAGTAGCCAATGAATTCAGACAGGCAAAGGACCAGCATGGCATAAAAATATTCACATTTATTCAAACAAAGAACATATGAAGAGTGTAAGCACTTTTACATAGTGCCACTATGCTTCATCAGACATAAAATGCTCTCACAAACTCCCCTTTTTTAAAAAGCCTTTTACAGTCACATCCTAAAATCATTAATTGGTAATTACTTAAATTAGAAAGTCAAGTGTGTTAAAGACATCAATACAGTCTTGTAGGTTCTATCATGCTACATAAAACTTTAAACATCTAAATCTCATTCAGTATATAACAATACATTTTATAATACTGCCAGCCATTATGAAAAATCAGCATGTTAAAAAATTATAAAAAAGTTAAAAGCATTAGCATATGTCAAAATGTAACATGCAAGTACTAAATGCAAACCTTAAGACTTCCTCAATTAAACATACTTCCTTACATCTCATATCAATATGCATGTCCCAAAATTTATCAAAAGTATAAACAAAAAATCAATATGTTAACTTCATACAGTTATCATTTGCTGTTATTAAAAACTTTCTAAATGTTGGTATTGAATCATAAATGCATTCACAAATCTCCTGAGTCAGATTACTGTCTGCTATATGAATCCTGTTAAATATAACACCATCATATTTAAAAAGAAAGCCTGAATTCCTTGAGAAATATCTATAAAGAATCTAATCATACTCTATGCAAACATAATCAAGTTATATAAGCTTAAGCCATACCATTATGAATTTGTCATGTTTCCAAGGCCCATGGCTTCCTCCTTATTGCCATATCTCGTGAGGAAAGCCTATATGGGAAAATGCTACTACCTGTTGCCATAGCAACAGAAAACTAGCTAGTTCTATATACGACTAACTAAGGAAATCAAGATACAATGTATGTTCTATAGCAAACAAACCACTGAATGAGCAAGCACACTCTTAAAAAAATTATAACACTATATAGATATAAATAAATAGAGCTCAATATCAGGCTAACTAAATGCTCATTCTAAAATAATAAAATTAATTGTGGAAATGAGCACACTGCCATGAAGCTAACAAAACCATAGCACATGTGACCACAGCAAACTTATTATTAACCTAAACTAATACAGACAAAAAACTAAAAAAATAATAAACAAGATATATAAAAGAAAAACATTATGAGAACAAATGTTTCAGTACTAAACAACTACACTAACAAATATAAAAGTAATAAAATTTGAAAATACAAAATAAAATAAAAACTTTCTAAAGCAAATACTGATAAAAATTAGAAGTGAGTGTAGCAAGTAAAAGGCATACATTATAGCTTAAGGTTGGTATGTCTAACAGTTGCAGAGAATGAGGGCTACATGGAAAGAGGTTTACCCTGGTGGCTTTGTAAGGAAAGGAAGTCCTTACTGAGGTTAAAGGTTAGAAACGATAGATGGAAAGGGGTTTACACAGGTGTCTTTGTAAGGAAAGGAAGCACTGAGGTGATGCTACAGTCACACGTCTGTTACTAACATAGAAGGCCAGAAAGGATTTAAGGGTCCATTTGTCATCTCTTACCTCATCAGTAAGCATACTCCAAATTTTACCAGTTCAGGTGGAAAATAACAGATTTACCCAATTTGCTGTAGAAAATGGAATATAGAACATTCTGTGAGTGGATTATCTAAGGTTTTGTAGAGAGGCCCTCCATTTAATAACCTTAGATATTGATGGACAGTTTAAGTAGTACAAAAATTTACAAGCCAAGCAGAGTTGTGTAGAAGTGAGGTGGTGGTTATATTCAAGCCAGCCAAGAGCATATTGAGAGATGGTAGTGGGTATGTGTGTTAAGTCCAGAAGCAAAGCAGGTGATCTAGTTATATGCTTGATAAGTCTGTTTTGAAGCGGGGAGACTAAGTTATTAAAGAAATGAAAGAACTACATGAACAGAGTAGAAAGTAGGACCTAGTTAAGGAGACTCTAACTTCCTCTGTTTAGAAGGATGTTACCATCTACAGTTTGCCAAAAGTGAGGTTAGTTTTTGCAATCATGTAATATATTTGGAAATTAACATAAGCTGATTAGTGAGGGGTCATACCAAGAATCATAATTGCATCAGCTTCTGCATCTGAGGGTGACTGCATTGATATGGAGTGGGTTAAGTAACAAAGAATGAATTAGATCAGAATGAGCTTGCATTGGGGCACCTGTGACGGAAAGTGATTTGAAAGAGAAAATTATTAATTTTGCCTTTGAGGCATTTAGGAGAAGGCAAATGCAATTTAGCCACATCTTGAGTGGGTGAAAGGATGACTGCAGAAGACTAGAGATTGTGTGCAAAATAAAACCTTAGATGACAAATGTGAAGTTGTTTATGTGCTGCATGAGTTTAGAATGAGGTATATTGAGCAACATCTTGCTTAAGAAGATGATAAAGAGAAGTGGGACAAATGCTGAGAGCTGAGGGACATGAACAACAACTGGACATTATACTGGTGTAACAGAGTTCCATTTCACCATTTGTACCCTCTTGTTTAGGTAGCTGCAGGTGCATCTTATTGCACTTAGTGAGAAACCTGTGCTGTCTATAGTCTGAATAAATTTGCTGCATTAGACAGTCATATTGAAATCTTTCAATAAGTTGAAGAATATTGTACCCACAAATTTTCCAGTGCATCGTTCACAACTATATTAAGCCAGGTCTAGATGAGATGTTCCGGTTCCATGGCAGAATCTAACATCATGTTGACTTTATGATAGAATGGATCATAGTATAGTGCAAGGAGTTAGTAGTATTATGGTACACAGACTGGGTTGTAGCAAAGCTCACAGACTGGATAGTATAACAGAACACAGAATAAGTAAAAAATATTGTGTACAGAGTGAATAGCAGTATATTATACAGAATTGATAGTAGTTTAATGTACTCAGTAAGTTATAGTAAAATATATACAGTGAGTAGTAGCACAGAGTACAGATTAGGGAGAAGTACACTGTACAAAGTAGTTAGTGGAAGAGTGCACAGAGTAACTAGTAGTATATTAAACAGATGTGGTAGTAGTTTAGTGCACTCATTGGATCGTATTATGCAGAACTGGTAGTAGTTTAGTGTACTCAGAGGGTTGTAATATAGTTTGGACAGTGAGTAGTAGCACAGTGTACAGACTGGAAAGAAGAATGAGAAACAAAATAGCAGAAGAGTACACAAAGGGACTAGTTCATAGATTCATAGGTTCATAGGTGTATACTAGACTAATGAATTCTAGGTCATTGCTGTGCAACTCAAATGTGTCCCACAAGTTATATGTTTTAGACATTTATATAGAAGTGATTGCTGGTTGCAACATGATTTACTGACTGCCTCAGTCCATCATTGACATGGATGCTAGACTAGGGGTGAATTTTTGATTTCCTATCTAATGGTCCCAGTAAATAGGGTTAGGGAGGGACTTTCTTTATTTCAAATGGATGGAGAGCCGGTTACAGAGAAAGGGAATTCTCTGAGATACATATGTGTCTCTCCAGCATCTCCTATTTATGTTGAAAGCAGAATTTAGGTATTTAGATCTATTATTTCTGATTGCTGTTTGTTTTGCAGATGTGCAAAAGGTTCATCAGAATGAGGTTCAGAGATGCCTTGTATGCCAGGCATAGATCTTCTCTTAGTAGTCTGTAAGAGACTGAGTACAGGGATGGGGCTTTGAAGTAATCTGCATAGGACATTGTGTTTATACCCTGCATTCTTTTTGTAAGAAACTTTTGTGGACATTTCTGTTGCTGCATGTGTCTTGTCAAGTATATGTTGAATGGGATTTATATTCAATGATGGGTCTGCTGAGGGGAGAGTATTGTGGTACAATGTCTTCCTTGGACCTAGATGTTGTGCACTTATAAGATGAACAACATAGAAGGATTTCCTTGCTACCTTGGATTGATGTTGATCAAAGGCCAGGTTACTGTCGACATGTGTTCATAGATCTTTTACTAGTGAGTCAACTCTTAGGGATGTTTCATTGATGACATAGTTTCCTGGGATAGCTGCCTTCCCAAAAGGTACTATAATGCATTTGTTTGCATTGAGTTTTAATTGATGGCAGTGGTGCCAGTCATTTGTGTTAGACCCTCTTGCAAGATGTTAATGTCTTGGGGGGATTCTATGAGTACTCCTAGTTTGCAGTCATCTGTAAACTTGGCCAGCCAGAGGTCTTTGACATTAGACTTGACTTCTGAGAAGTAGATGCCAAAGAATAGCAGGCCCAGCACAGTACTTTAAAGGATTGCTTTGGCGTATGGCCTCTTTGAGGAGGTGGTCTCACCGGTCCTAACTTCCCGGGTCTTATCTGTGAGCCAGCTGGCTATCTGACACCTTAAATAGGGGTTTATGCCTAATTCCATAAGTTTGTAAACAATGCCAGAGTGAGGCATTGTATCAAATGCCTTAGACAGGTCATGGTAGGAATTATGCACTGTTTTATCCTCATCCATTGCCTTGGTGACCTTCCTAAAGAAGTCCATCAGATTCAATAGGCACGACCTTCCTCTGAAAAAGCCAAATTGAGATGGATCCAGTATCTGAAGGTCTCCCATGTGTTTGTATATCATTTCCATGATAAGTCTGTCCATGGCTTTGCAAATAAGTCTAGTGATACTAATGGGTCTAAAGTTTCACATATCTGTTGATGGTCTACCTTTATGAAGAGATAAGACTGTTGCAGCACTCCATTCTCATGGCATGAAGGCTGTTTTAAGACTAAAGTTAAATAGTAACTCCAGTGGCCCTGCTAGGTCATGTTTTACACTATTCTGTAGGCAGTCTCGGATATTATCTGGGCCCATTGAAGCTGTGTTCTTGGCCTTAGTGCAGCCAGGACATGCTCTCTATTTATAACCAGAGGGGTTATGTTTGAAGGTATTTCATGGGAGGTGGCTGGGGGTGGCAATGGGATAAAGTTGGAACTGAATTTGTCAGCCAGCAAATTTTCTATATTGCCTGGCTCAGTGAATGTGGCACCATTAACCACTAGTGCAGCACAGTGCTGTATGCTGCCTTTGAGGTTTCTGACATAGCTGAAGAAGGCCTTATGGCTTTCTTTTGTCTGGCAGACTATTCTGACCTCAAAATTGGATGTATTGGACTTAATTAGCCCTCTTATCTGCCTGGTTATTTTGATGCGAGAGGTCTTATCTTTATGGGAGTTAACTTCCTTATTTTAGCCATAATTGTTTTTTTTTTCCTTTTGTTGTACAATCTGTTTAATCTGCGATGCCGCCAGGGTGGTTTGTTTTTGGAGTTAGTTTTGAGATTACTTCTGGTAGATACAGCAGCCTGTGTGCGGCCATTTACATGGCTGTACAGAGTTTCTGTGAACAACTCTGCAAAAGCTGCTGTGTTTTCTAAATCTGGAAGGGCATTGAATTTTGACACTGTTGCATTATAAAAGGTAGTTTACCTTGGAATAGCTCCTAATTGTTACTGGGTTTACTATGGCTGCCATTGCTGAGTTGATTTTTGTTTAGAAGAAGACAGCTTTATGGTGAGACCTTAACAAGGAGGATGTGACACTGGGGCTGGTGCAGCACTCTTCCACATGTGTGAGTAGTATATTATTGAAAGGGGATAGTAGATTAATGAAATCAGTGGGTTGTAAATTAGTACACATAGTAAGTAGTAATAAAGTGCACAGATTGGGGAGAAGTATAATGTACAAAGTAGTCAGTGTAAGAGTGCATAAATTGACTAGTAGTATATTATACAGAGTGGATAGTAGTTTAGTGTACTTGATGTGTTGTAATATAGCACACATAGCATGTAGTAGCACAGTATACAGATTAGAGAGAAGTATAATGTACAAAGTAGTCAGTGTAAGAGTGCATACATTGACTAGTAGTATATTATACAGAGTGGATAGTAGTTTAGTGTACTTGATGTGTTGTAATATAGCACACAGAGCATGTAGTAGCACAGTATACAGATTAGAGAGAAGTATAATGTACAAAGTAGTCAGTGTAAGAGTGCATACATTGACTAGTAGTATATTATACAGAGTGGATAGTAGTTTAGTGTACTTGATGTGTTGTAATATAGCACACAGAGCATGTAGTAGCACAGTATACAGATTAGAGAGAAGTATAATGTACAAAGTAGTCAGTAGAAGAGTGCACAGAGAGACTAGTAAGATATTACACACAGAGCTGATAGCAGTTTAACATACTTAGTAGGTTATAGTATATTACACACAGTGAGTAGTAGCACACTGTACAGCTTGGGGAGAAGTATAACGTACAAAGTAGTTAATGGGAGAGTGCACAGAGTGACTAGTAGTATATTATATAGAGGTGGTAATAGTATCGTTTTCAGAATGGGTAGATATATAGTGCACAAGTGAATAGTATTATAATGCACAGATTGGGTAGGAGAGTATTACTGGAGTCGGTAGTACTATAGTGAACAAAGTGGGTAATAGTACTGTGCTCACTGAGTAATTGCATAGTGCACAGAGCAAGTTAGTGTGTAGTGCTTAGAACGGCATAGTGCATTAGTGTAGGGAGCAAAGTAGGTATGAGTATAGTGTACAGTGTGTGTAGTAGTAATGTAGGACACAGTGGATATTATTATAGTGCACAGCATGGTTAACTGGGTTTTGCACAAGTGAGTAGTAGTATGGTGCACATCTGCCACCAAGTGTTCACTGCTAAATCCCTTAAGATATGTTATACCTTAGCTGAACTAAATAACATAATAAAGTAGATTTAACACTTAAGCACTCTTTTGTTTTTGTAACAACAGAAGTTAACTAGAGTTCTTTGTGTTCCAGTATCTAAAAATATAAACAGATATTTTGCAACATTTTAAACAAAGTAAATACAGACCATTACTGAACTTCCTATTTTCCAGCAAAAAAGCTTTTTAACTTACATGGCAATTTGTCAGATCTGATAAATGTTGCAACCATGTTGTTTTCCATGCTTTGAAAAGTATTACATTTCTGGAAGACTTGTTCCAGTCCACAAAAGAATAACACAGAAAGAATGTACTGCAGTGATGATATGACTAGTCTTGAATTTGTTCTAAAGAACCAGATTTAGAATAAGGCAAGGCCAGCTCAAATATCAGTAAATGGTTTAAAAACAAATCAATTGTAGTTTAAAGTTTTTATCACATGAATGTATTTGTAGCCCAAAAATATGTTTTTGCCCATGAGGTCTGAATTATAAACAGTACTGACTGTGTATAACTGATAGCTGTTTCACAGTTATTACAGCTGACCATAAATTACATATTATATATATATGATAATAGGGAGAGGTTGTGTGCAAGCTGTACACATAGTTTAGATGTGCCTTTTCCTGAAATCTAAACCAATTGGTGTGTCTAAAGTGATCATATTTCTGATATAGGGTAAGGATCATCCCTTGAGATTTGAAAAGCTGCTGACATTTGCCCTCACTGAAATCAAGTAATATGTATTAGCAATGGCTGTTCTGATCAGTTTTATAACAGTGATTATTCTTAGTGGGACTATACTAATGAAACTGACAGTTTGTCACTAGTTGATTCTAACTTTCCATTAATCATTAAGCCATAGATTCTATACCACTTCATCATGACAATGAATATGAGGAGGATAAGAAATCAAGGTAAAGCCAGGAATATTCAGAAGAAATGAAGCACGGGCAGCTCTACTGCCTTGTTGAATTCTTTTTTATCTTTTTCTACTCAAGTTTAGTTACCACCAGCCGAGTCTTAGTATATATGTGTGTCAGATTTGTCCTAAGTGACATGCATTGATATTTTATGCTGATATCTTATACCCATAGCTATATACGTTTCGCAACAAGTTATAAATAGTCAACTGTTCTGATATCATTTTTGAAGTGCGGAGAACATGGTTAGCATCACACTGCATTCAGTTTGCATCTAACTTTTGAAAACTTTTAACTATACTTTTTCATTGCATTCTGGCGGGGTTGTCACTGCAGAGGAAAAAGGGATAAATTGGACCTTCCCTTATATTTCTAAGTCAATCCTACCTGTTTATTTGAATTTCCCCTGGTTAGAGGCTTGGCTTTTAAGGCATTCCCCATTAGGCAGTTGTAAAGTCCCTAGGGATCTAGCAGCCATGAGCTTGAGCAGACACACATCAACAAATCATGACCAGCAGGACAAGAGGGACTTGAAGTTAGTACAAATAAACTTTACAATGGATAGTTTTGATCAGTTTTGTATGAGGGATTTGCTAGAGAGAGATTTTTTTAAAAAGTATTCAGTGTGCAGTATATACACAGATGAGTTAGAAATCTTAGTTGTAGTTGAGTCTACATGTCCAAAATGCAAGTGTTCAATTAAATGGTTTTAGGTGGTAAGAAGTCAAAGGGAATATGGTTTAACTGAAGTTCAACCAGATCGATTTGCATCCATATTGGATGGATAAGTTAGGTTAATGCAGCTGAAGGAAATTTAGGACCATCAGACAATTCTGTTGTTGTAAATGAAAGGTAGAGGAAGGCAATGAAAGTGAGGATGATGAAAACAGCATGTTTGATTATGTTAATTTAAATAATATTAGTGGGACTGATTGTGAAATGCCAAATTAAAGATGAAAAGAAAAGACCTATGAGAAGAGCTAGTGCAGGATGTAAAGATTTAATCCAGTCAGAGGTTGCTCCTCCATGTACTAATGCTGAGTTATTTGGGAATGAGGAAACTACAAAAAAGTGGACAGAATGAGCTTGTGAAGGTAATAGAAAATGTGGACTTTAACTGCAGTCTTGGTAGCCAAGGCCAAATGCTGATAATTGGGGACTCAATGCTAAGGGGTCTGAAGAATTGTCTTTCAGGTATAGATAAATACAGAATTACATTTACAGCTCTACATGTGGCCAAGGCAGGGAGTATAAGAAAGGGGCATTAGTAAGCTTATAAGGGATACTCATAAGTACTCTGGGGTTATTATGTGTGGTGGGAATAAAGATATAGGAAGAACACAGTTGAATGATGTACTTGTTGATATTCAAAAAATAATAAGACCATTGCAATTCTTTTAGCGTTAAGTCATTCTCTGGATCTTTTTCTAGCCTTCAAATTTGGTGAGAACTGGGTATTTGGAATTAACAGTAGGATAAGATGATGTTAGAAACCAAACCTTACCAAAAATCTAAAAGTAGGGGTTAGCACAATGGTTAAGGTGTTTACCTCACAAATGCAAGGTACAAGGTACAGGATTTGATTTTCACCCTTGGGAAGTATGGTATAGCTTAAAAAGGCCTCCTGGGGTCATTATGGTGTATTATAATAACAACATTTAAGTATGAGTAACATAGTAATTTAGGTGTTGGGGTTGGTATAATGGTTAACGCATTTACCTCACAGTCACAAGATACAAGGTTTGATTCTCACCTTTCAAAAGGAAATTGGATATGGTTAAATTGGCCACAAGGGCAGCTAGCCTGGTACTTACCTATGAAAAAGATCTACATTTTTTGGGGGGGGTTAGAATAATGGCTAATGTGTTTTACTCACAGATACAAGGCACAGAGTTTGATTCTTACCTTTGAAAGGAAAATTAGCTAGGCTTAAAGTGGCCCACAAGGGCAGTTATACTAGTACTTGCATCTATTACAGTGTATGCTTATGGGACCACATGATGGTGAGAAATAATTATTTTGCCCAAGATGTGTACTGTTTGAGCCAAAATGATATCCAATAAATAGGATTTTAGAGGAAACTAGTACATCCAAAAAGACAAATTGTACTCTAATACAAGAAGACCTAACACAAATGATGATTTGAGCACTGTATTTTAAAAGAGAAAATGGGCAATATTATTAATTCAGAAACTTAGTTTAATGAGGATAATAAGCCATTGAGATTTCCAGAATATAATGTCTATAATAACCTTAGAAGGAGAAAGAGATGGGGTGGAGTGTCAATGTATGTGAAGAATGACATTCCATGTTATTAAGTTTACAACACTAAAACATCAGAAATATGTAAGTATTACTACAAGGTAACAGGTGTAAGATTCAAATTGTTGGTTTCTATAGACCTCCCACCCTAAAATTTTAGAAGCCAAGAGATGGGTAAATGAGTTTCAATACTCAATAATTTTGTGTTAGGTGGGAACTTGAATCTTCGAAATATAGATTGGGTAAATATGATTGGATTGAATAAGGTAGAGAGCATTGTTTTGTCTTTTTTACTACAACTATCTGCTGTTTAACATGATACTCATCCTACTATAAACAAAAATATTTTAAATGTTATAATGACTTCTCCTGATGTTAAAGTATCTGACATTATTAGCTTGGTTCTATTATTTAATTCTGACTCCTGACAAATGTGCACTGTAATTTGTTAGGAAGGTCTTTAATAAAATAATTAGGGAAAAAAGGAATTATTCTAAGGCTGACTATTGTGTGATGAGGCAAATTATAAAAATTTGGGTTTACATGAGAAAGTCTGAAGGGATTTTGATTCAGGAAATGTGGAATTTGTTTTACAATAAGATGAACAACACAATTAATGATTATGTTCCCTTAAGAAAGAAATGATTTGGTATAAGGCAAAACTGACATAAGTGGATGATTAGTATTGTTAAAAAAAAGGTTAAATGAAAGAAAGAGGCAGTATAAATTAATAAAGAAAAAATAATAGACATAAGTGCTATAGTATATAAGACATATGTGCAGAAAATAATGCATACATATATACATGAATCAAATATTTTAAGCATGGGCATTAATGCCATTCTAGCCTGCCAATATACCAGCACAGTTATTCCCATAAGAAGTGTCCAGACTATTCTTAAAAATATCTAAACTTGTGCTTGCTTTAATGTAATTAGGTAGTTTATTCTATGCCTCAGCTGGTCTTTTAGAGAACCAATGAATACACTTCCCATTCTGATACCATCTTCTACATAGATTGCCTTATGATTCTATACTACTTTTTGATAATCTCAAACATTCCCAGCGGTAATTGTGTCTAAATGCCCTATATACTTGAATATGGTCTCATCTTAAATATCTATATGAGATACTCTACAAGCTCAGATATTTTAGTCTTTCATAATAACTTAAATTTTCATATCTATGGATGCGCTTGATATATTTCCACTGTACTCTTCCAGTTTACTCATTCATGTTTTCCTGTAAGGTTTCCCTATTGTAATTCTATACTCAAGTTAGAGTCTAACTAACTAAAAAACAACAAGTTCATAATTTCTGTTTCCTCTACTTCTATAACCATCATTAACTGATTTGTTGATATGATTAGAAAAATTCAAAACTGGATCTATCCATACGTCCAGGTCCATACATTAATATACAGTTTCAATCATTGTGTGCTTTATTAAATATTCAACTTTCAATTTATGTTTCCCAAATCTCATGTGATTAGTTTTCGATGTATTTATCAGTATATTATTCTCCTAAGCCCAAATAGTCAATTTAGTCAAGTCCTTTTGTAGACATGCACTATCTATAACACACATAATCAGTTTACACAGTTTCATGTCATCTGCATACAGACTGTAAAACACCTCAGAAGAAAAATATACATCTGAAAGATACAATCAAAGCAAGTATGGACCCAGGACAGAGCCTTGTGGCACACCCTGATTGTAACCTAGAATTTTACCTGTCCAATTGCTGCATGATACTTACCATGTCATATTTGTAAGCCATGCAGCTAGCCATCATATCAAGAGTATACCTAGTTGTCCTAATAATATTGATCAGTATTTTGTGACACCTTGTCAAAGGCTGACATTAAATCTATATAAATTACATCAGACCACAATTTTTCATTCACAGTTGTTATTGTATTGTTATAGAATATCATATTACAGGTGGCAATAAAGCTATTTTCAACACATGCATATTAATATATGGTTTAAAATCCCAAACTTTCCAATTCTGACAATAACTTATCTAATATAAGCAGCAAAGAAGAAAACGGCAACAGTTGTATGAAGCATAGCTCCAAACCACATAAAATGTAAAGCAAAAACTTTAATATTCAGTAAGCGCTTCCAACACTGTCCGTGGCTACCTCAGACCATACACAAATACAAAATCACTGCCAATGAATTTATCCATTTTTATATGGTCCCTTGAGGAGATTATTTAAATAGAGTATATTATAACTAAATGTCTGTCTATTATATCTGTGTAAGAGTGCCTCTGATAGTATCCATATAGTGTTTTGAGTTCTTCATATTGTACACAGTGGATTTATATATGAAGGACAGAAGAGTTAAAACATGCTCTGCCTCTATATAAATTGATGGTATTTCTTAATGAAATTGCTTATATATGCACATTGGATCACCAATTTATGAATTATATATATTTTATAGCTTGAGGAGACTATTTAAATATAGTATATTATATTTAAATTTCTGCCTATTATATATGTGTAAGAGTGCCCTTGGTAGTATCCATATAGTGTTCTGAGTGCATTATATTGTACACAGTGGATTTATAAATTGGTGGTATATATATATATATATATATATATATATATATATATATATATATATTATTTGAATGAAAGTGCTTATATGCATATCAGATTACCAATTTATGAATTGGCTGACTTTAAATTACTTATAAATTACATATATTTTATAGTATTCGTTTCTCTGCAATAATTTAATGAAGGGAGTGTGAGAATGTAATACGGAGTGTACACCTAGTACAATGACGTCATTGAGCATGCGTGAATGCATTTTTATGACAACGAGCATATATCTTTCATGTTTTATATTTTAAAATCTTTGGAATTGGAAATATAATGTAATGAAGATGAAATATAACTGTATTTAGATAAGGATATGCTCAACAGATAAATTCATCAATGGACTAAGCTATTGGAAGAAGTTAAGCTTTAATAAGAGATGTGAACCTGTGGAATAGGTAACTTATGAGTACTTTTAAACCGGAGCTTTATTTGCAATGCTAATGTGATGAAAAGAAATAAAATATGCCCAGATTTTGATTAATCTAGCACTGAAATTATTTTTTGGAAACAGTATGTATATTAGCAATGCAGGCAGCATGGTATAATATGATATTAGTAAGAAGTATATAATGATAAGTGAATTTAATACCGTTGCTGTAAAAGATGTTTAATATAGTATATAACATCTGAAGTGTTACTAATGTAAGCAATGTTCTGAAATGTCTTTGAATATGTAGTGCTTGGGAATGTTTATGAGCGCTTTGTTTGCTGAATAAGTGTTTTAAAATGTGTTTTAAAAATGTGTTTTAAAAGTAGTAATTTGCAACATATATCAATGAAGTGACGTTTTTAAGAGAGGGGGAGTGTTTAATGCAACCTGATTGGTTGGGAGTGGTTTTTAAAGTTAATGAGTATACAGGGAGTGCTTTATAAATGCTTTTATGTGCTTTTCTGTTTGTGTATGGTCTGAGGAAGCCACAGACAGTGGTGAAAGCGCTTACTGAATATTAAAGTTTTTGGTTTAAATTTTATGTGGTTTGGAGCTATACTTCGCACAACTGTTGCCGTTTTCTTCTTTGCTGCTACTTCTGCTTGTTTGGTGGAACAGTTTACGTTTACCAGCAGGTTGTCCATTGTTTTTTTGTTGTTTAAACTTATCTAATATTACCTTCTCCATTATTTTTCAACAACATAAAAGTAAACTTAAGGGTCTGTATGACTCTGAGCTTGTCCTACTCCCTTTCTTTTAAAGACAGATTTAACAAGTACATATTGCCAATCTTAAGGATTTTTTCCATATTTATATGACCTAGTAAATAATAGATATAATAGTGCTGTTAAGTTCTTGCTGAAGTGTTTGTAGGTCATTATTACTAATCCTGTCTCCTTCATGTGCTTTGCTTGGATGCAATTTGCATAGTTCTTTAGAATCTGCACACAGTTTATCACTTTGTATGTATTTACTCTTTACACATCCTATGTATCTATAAAATGGTTTCCTATTATGCTTAATATCTTTATATAAATTTTCTTCAACATTTTCTTGATTATGTCTCACACTATGTTTAATTTGTCTGTCCAACTTATTTCACTTTTCAAATTGTAGTTCAAACTCTTTTCCATTTTTTATATTTTTTTCTCTCTCACCTTCAAGTATCTTGTTCTTATGAAAAGATATCCTCCTGACATTGTATGCCTAGATCTTGTTGTTATTTTTTTATTTTTTATTTTTGCATTCAAACCTTTCCACCTGCCTTCCTCAGTTTTTTCCACTGCACGCTTCACTCCAATTAGTTTTACATAGTAACTGTTTTGGTTCCATATAATCTGTTATTAATCTTCCGTGCATTGGTTTAAATTTCAGTTTTGGCAGAATTATCTAGCAACTAATTAACCTTTATAAATCCATGATCATTATAGATCAACAGTGGTAAAACTTGACATGAAATAACAATAATTTCATTAGGAACACAAACAATGTCTAGCATGTTCTGTTCCCTGGTAGGGTTTTTCAGTCTGAAGCAATTGGTCTTGAACATACCTTGTGAAGAATTTCTTGCTAATGTTGTTGAACCAATACTATTGCAGTCTGTTTCTAGTAAATTGAAGTCTCCAGCCACTATTATTCTTTCCTCCTGTGTTTCATGGAATAAAGGTACTGTATGAATTCCTCCAGGTCATCAGCACTTGACTTTGATGGTTTTCACAGTCCAATGATTGCTATATGTTCCAGAGTTGTCTTTTTGTCAGCTACACAATCTATAGCATTGGTGTTATCACTGAACATGTAATAATCCAAGGTCGCATAACTATCTTTAATCATTCTACATGATTTTTTTTAGAATGTCTGTTACAGTAAAAACATTCATACCCTGCTAGAACTAGTTTCCAGTTATTGTTCATTAACAATGTTTCACGAACAATAACAACATCAATCTTGTGGGAACTTACCAAATTTTCCAATAAAAAATGTTATTATTAATGCTCCTAGCATTAACAACTACCACAGCTGCATCACATGTTCCTGTCTATGAACTGTTAAATTTTCAGCATGGCAAAAACCCTGTCTCGTTTGTGTTGGTCAATTATTGCAAAATGTCTGCTGGAAAAATTCTCTTCCCTGATTTTGATAAGTTCACACCATCCTATCTGAACACACATGTCCCCAAAATTAGTCTATACATTTTAATTTTTTAAAACAGGATATTTTTTTCATGTAGTTATTCACCCAAAAACTATTTTCATTGATGGTGACCTGACTCGCCATTCTATATAGAATTTGTGAAAAATGCATCCTAACACATGTACACCTATGCTATCTAAGGGCACTAAGTTCCCTATTAAGAGCCAGAGAGTCATCGAGGATGAAATCATTTGTACCAACATAAATAAAAACAGATCTGTACTTTCTTACATTAAGACATTCTATTGCCAGTCTCACAGCCTCTGTTTTTGCTCCTGGCAAACATAACACTATGCAATGTTCATTATCTTATCTGCAAATGTAAGTACTACTTCCTCTAATAATTGAATCTCCATTTACAAGAATATCTATTCTGATCAGATGTGAAGAATCTTCAGCTTCTAATTCAGTACTATCTGCTCTATCAGTTGTTACAAAGGAATGATCTTCATCACAATTAGTCTTTCTTATTAATCCCACTGTTTATATTGCTTATTACATCTGCAGGCATGCAACTTTGATCTAGCTGGCTTTGTAAATCCACAGCTTGAGCCAGGTTGTCAATGTCTGTCTTTCTCCTCTTTTTTTTTTCTTACAGTGATGTTCTTCAGTCCTTCAATGTTCAACTTTGATTTTTTTTTCCTTTTAACTTGCCCCTTGCCTCTTTTTTTATCTTAACTTTTGGAAAAATTATACCTTTTTCTGTACACTGAAGGTTTTCTGAAATAAAAATGTTATCATTCCATGTAATCTGTGTGTTATATAACAAAGCAGTGCCCTTTTTAGTATGTATTCTCTTTGCTTTACCAACATTTATTTTAATAAAGATGATAACATGCTAAAAGAATTTATGAGTATAGATTGTACGAATATATGGAGGATAATAGGAAACAGGGTTTATGATATGTTCAGGGTTGACATAAGAACCGTGGTAGTGAGCATAAAATTAGCTGTTGGGGAGAAGGTCATGTTAAAGCTGGACATAGTGTGATGGAATATTTCTTTGATCATTTTTGAAGCATTAGTATAGGTTATTCTTAGGAGGGAGATATCTCTTCTTTGCTTAGAAATCTTTTTTTCTGAGCATCCTAAAGTACCCTAGGAGATGGTTAATAAAGTATTTAAAGCAATTAAGAAGGTTACTAACCTAGGTCCAGACAATTCCAGTGGCACTTTATTATTTGGTCTGCAGGATAGATTGAAAGTCCCCTAACCATCCAGCAGTCTTTATTGTTTGTGGAAGTACAAATTCAGTGACAAATTGCTAATGCTATCATATTACATGAAATGCGTGTGTTGAGGGGTTAAATATGGTTTGGATAATTTTTCACAAATTAGTTTAGCTGTTCTGACTGGAAAAAGTTTTAAAAGTGTACTGTTGTACATTATGGTAGGAGAGGGTGGAATTAATTATTGATATCCACCAGCATGGATTTTCAAAATGGAGATTGACTATTACAAACTTAGTTTTCCCTCTATTCTGATGTAACTAGAGACCTAGATAATGAAATTCATGATGATATTTTTCTGGACCTGGCTAAAATCTTTGATTCTGCTCCTGATAAGTTATTCATTCAAAGACTAGTAGCCTGAATTTTTTATGATTTTATTCTAGATGATCATCACTGTTGACATAATACTCTGATCCCATGTGCAAAAATGCGAAAAATGTGTCATGGATAGATGGATGGCTGGGATAGTAAAGTAGCTTTAAGGAAGAACTGCAGAGTGTATGTAAGGAAGTCATGTCAACAGAGTTTCGGGTTAAGTGTGGGGTTCCATAGTTTTCTGTTGAGGGCCATTTCTATTTCACCTTTTTATGTCTTTTTTTCAAACATATGATCACTGTTGGATGGGTAAATTTGTAGTTGACACAATAATCATGGGTTTAGTCTTTTCAGTAAAGTAAGAATGATTTTGCAAGGCTAACTTAATAATTTGAATTGTCTAGGACTGATTGGGTAGCATGTAATATTTCAAAATGTTGTTTTGCAATGTTCAGTTTGCAGTCTGCACATATGCTACATTTCCCCAATATGTGTGCTTTATGTGTGTTTTACTCTGACTGCTGCAGTGGCTCTACTTACTAGGAAACTGTAGCTATGCTGACATGTGGACTGAACTAATTGGTGTCCTACCCTGAGGACATCATATCATCCTTATTTAATGGCAGAATCATTGTAGTACAGGGCCACTGCAGGCCCACTGCTGCTTTCCTTATTTAATGACAAAACCATTGTAGTACAGATCCACTGCTGACCCACTGATGTTGTCAGGACAGGTGTAGATGGTACATGTTATTATATTGTACCCCATCTCTGCTGAATAGATTTCACATTATTCTGCATTCATGTATTGGCATACTGCCTTCTTCAGTCTGATTTATTGAGACTGTTTTGTTATGTACCTCCCTTAACACTTTTCTCTTCATTTCTGCAGATTCTGTAACTATAATATCACCTCTACTTAACTCAGTCATCACTGATATTTTCTCTGTCATTGCACATTTCTCTATATGTATATATACAGAGAGAGCGAGAGAGTGTGACGTACATTACATCAGCATTGTAAACCTATGCTTGTGAATTCACAATGACTACTAGAGGCATTCATGCACCATCAATGTTTACCTCTACTGCTTGTACTTTACTCTGTCCATGGGGGGAGCTAACATGAGGTAGCCATGGGGTTATGCTTTGGCCACGACAAGGAGCAGCTTGTCATACTGACTGGTCTGGCCACAGAATCTATGATTAGCATTGCTGCTTGTTATGTATGCAATATAAATACTCTGAGTGACCATTGCTAGTTATTAATGGAGGACATGATGGAAAGGTAGTATAAGACATGATGGGAGATACTAAGGCAGCACGCAAACTAACCCATAAGGGAAAACATGTCTTCAAAGGGCTTTCATTTGTGTTGTAAATGTTTGTGTGCACTAAAGGTTTGTTTAGTAACTGCTCTTTGCCATTACTGACATGGGCTAACAGGGGTCTATATTAGATCACCGAAACAGCTCATTATCGAATGCTGTAACGTCGAACTGCAAAACCTGAACCTTAACAATATCGAAACCTCAAAACAACGAATTTTTTCCCAGGGAAAAAATTTGCTGTTTCGAGAAACACACACACACCACAAGTACACAAAAAAGCAGCAATCCACACACATACACTTAAAAGCTACATCTAACCCTAAACTACACTGCACATACACTACTATCTATCCACTTACCTTAACCCAGACCCTAACCCTAAGATCCGTCACTATTGCACACTCACCTCACCCGCGCCCTAACCCTAACTCACTTAACCCGCCCCTAACCCTCAATTCTTACTATCGCACACTCACCTCATCCGCGCCCTAACCCTAACTTACTTAACCCACCCCAACCCCAAATTCTGTCACTATCACACACTCACCTCACCCACGCCCTAACCCTAACTCACTTAACCCGCCCCTAACCCTAACGTCCATCACAATCGCACACTTACCCGACCCGCACTCTAACCCTAACTCACTCATCCCGCGCCCTAACCCGAACATCCGCACAATCACACACTTACCTTAACCCAACCCGTAACTTTCCACTGCATCACTGAAAACAGCGAAGCCACAACAATGGCCAACCAAATTCTTTCCCTAGGAAAGAATTTGGTTTTGTGCAGCTTCGCTGTTTTTAGCATTAGAGATATTAGGTTCAATATTATATCATTCGAAATTCGGCCATGTCGATGATCTAATATAGACCCGGCTAATAGCATAGCCTATACTGGGATTAAATATTTAAATGGCTATATGCAAGATATAACTTTAGTGGGTTGTTAGTGGCGGCTGTATAATAAAAGTAGATATCCACTGTAGATTAAGCAGAATGGTCAGTATTCTTGTATGGGTTCAGGCAGAAAAAAATCAATGTCAGTGGGCACTAACCCCCCCCCCCAGCATACCATAAGAAGGGGATCTTACCCAATGACTTAAGTAATCCTGGACTGCTTAGTTTTCAATTATGCCAAAATTTAACTTGATGAATTCATGGAAACATACTGAAATCATATGTGTCTAACTGCTGAATGTTTAACACTGGCCGGATCACTCCCTGTACTCAGTTGCTGTTGTTGTTGTTGTGTCTTTCGGCTTTTCCTGGTTAGGGGTCACCACAGCTAAACTCTGGTCCGCTAATGATTGCAGTAGATTTTTACGTACCGAGTTGCCAGCTCTGATGCACAACCTTCAACGAAGGTATGCCCATTCATGCATGTCTCCACACAGAAGACGCTTTAGCTGTAAATTGAACAGGACAACATCTTTCTGTGAGACAACAATTCTACCGCAGCACCACCACCGTAGCCCACCCCCTGTACTCAGTAATGTGGTGAAATCAAGTATTTGTTCTTGTTTATGTATTTTAACACTACCAGGTCCCTGGCAACAAACATGCATAAAGAATTTATTAGAGCTGAGTATCACTGTATTTGTCATAGTGATAATGTGTGGCAGATGTCAAAAGCTGCTATATACAAAATGACATTGTATCCAAACCAGAGGGTACCATTGGCATCAATCTACATACACTTATATCCTTTTTCTTCTGAATTTTGCAAGATATTGCACAAGAATAAAGAAATTTCCCACATAAAAAATAGATATTTTGGCAATTAAAACTCTCAACCCTGCATTCCCAGAATCAAGATTCTTGATGAAGATTGACAGATTTCATAGTTTAGAAGCTGTCTTACCTAAGCAGCAAAGAATGATCGAGTTATCCCAGATGATGATCATGTTACCCCAGATGCATGTAGAAGATTAAGAAAACTGCTCTGATGCAAAAATAAGACATAGGATCATCTGAAGAGGAAGAGTCAAGAAAGTGCTTTTCTTCCTGCAAGTACTGCATATTAACCACCCTTAATTAAATGTGAAGACCACCAAGAAGTCCTACTTCCAAAGCCTGATATACATGGAAAGCTAAAGTGTCTAATATTGCAACTGTGTTCCCTTGCTCTACTGCATAGTTGAATAGAGTCTAGACTATGTCTCAGGTGATGAAAGTTCAAACACTGGCACAAACATTGAAAATGCAGGGGGGGTGTTGTTAGTAATACTGATGCCAGCTTGGTCACTCTGAAGGGAGGGAATGTTTCCAGTCAGCTGATTATCACCAAGTATGTGGAAGCTTTCAAGGTACCAAAATAGTGAGAACTGGGGATGGGGCTTGGCTACCAAGCAGGTGATAGTAATCCGTTAATAGCACATGGACTGAAGCACCTGACAGTAATGGCAGACTGTAGGTCCCAGTGGTAATGAATGTGTTATTTAACAAAGCAATGTTACAGCCTCACAGAAAACACCTTTATTACTAGCATCAGCAAATACAGATCAGGATATAAAGCATTTCCATTCATGCTTGTATGACAGGCACCCTACAGTCATCTCTTAACCTTATACTGGGTACTCCTCAGTACTGAGGGAACAAATGGGGTCGAGACTGATAGAAGGCAGCTGATTGCCATGAAGCACAGTCAAAAAAAATTCATACAAAAGATAATATTCCAGATGTGATACTGGATAGACAAAAAGCTGCTGGCAAGTAAATCACAGAAAGTTAATTCCTTTTCTTTCACAAGATGTTCACTGAGACTTTATTCTGACTACTTTGACTAATTAAATGAAGTAGAGCACCAATTAAGAGCTAATATTGAAGTTAGAAGCTATGTAGAAATAAGCCTACCCTTCTCTGGGAATACATTATAAACTCAGATTTTAAAGGGGGAAACAGCTGTTACACTTAGTTACCTAAGCCAATTCAGTCTTTCTTTTGTATATTTTGTCCATTTCAAAATTCCAGAACCTGTGATCAGCTTCACAAACTCTACTAACAGTCATTAAAAACAGGTACTTGTAATTTAGATGTGATGATCAGGAAAACTCTTCTTCCAAGCAAGTGCATTTATGATCATACAGAAAGGTAGCTGGTGATTAAGCAGCTCTTGCTACAGAGGTTTGAGCCTCCACTGTTTTCTGTTCTGTGATATATATACATATATATATATATCTGGGTCGGTTTGGTTTTCTTCCTTTTACGTGTTTGTGTCGGATGGCCAAGCAGTTACTTACCTAGAGAGGTTAGTTGGTGTTCTGGGATGTCGGTGTGTTGGTGCTATAGATGCTGGTGTTGCAGTGGTATACATATATACATATATACATATATATATATATATATATATATATATATATATATACACACACACACACACACACACACACACACACACACACACACACACACACACACACACACACACACACACACATGGGTCTACTTCAGAATATCAGAACCCCATATAAGTAAACCCCATTTTTCTGAGACAACAATATCGAATCTTCAGTTAAGCAAAATCTTAAACCAGTGAAAATATTCACTGGGAAACTAACCATTTGGCCACCAGGACAACAAACACAACAACAAAATGATTAAAGCCCACCAAAGTAGGGGCTTTTCCCCCACCCCCCCACCCCCAACTATGTATATCAGCTCCAAGATCTCACTACAGTGGGGAAAAGTGTAAATACCTCCAGGGTGGTCAATTGGTTAGTTGAACATTTTCACTGGTTTAAGGTTTCACTCAACAGAAGATTTAATATTGTTGTCTTGATGAAACAAGATTTGCTTATATGGGGTTTCTATATTCTCAGATAGACCCATATATATATATATATATATATATATATATATATATATATATATATATATATATATATATAAACACACACACATATATATATATATATATATATATATATATATATATATATATATATACTGAGAGAGAGAAAGATATGTGTGTTTACTCAACAACATAAGTATTAGCATATATACATTGGTATACCAATACGTTTATTTTTATTTGTATTTATATAAAGATATACAAACAAAACATTTTCTTCCTTTACATCTACGTGTGATAAAATATACTATGGATTAATTGCAGTGATTGTAACTGGGCACTGTGTTATTTTAAGGGTTTGTCATTTTAATTAATTCAGTTCTTCTAAATCTTTGTGGTCAGCTCTTACTCTCTACTTCCAACAGGCACTGACACATACTCATACTGTTCTTACTCAAATTATTTCTTTCTCTTTTATTTTCTTCACTTCTTCTATGCTTGTTACTCCCATTACTTATATCCTCCTGTCTTTCTTTAGTGGAACTACATCCCTTCAAAGAAGTCACCCTTGGTGTCCCCCTTCTTTTCTTATTTCTCCTTGCCTGAGACAGTTATTAGTCCACTATCAGCTCCAAGCTTGTATTTGTACAGTCACTATTGACTCAATGCACTCAACTGTCTCTTTAGTGTGATTTTATTTTTTATGGACTTATCCCTGCAAGCAAATAGATATGTATGTAACAGTGAAGCCTGCAGTTTGAACACCAGTCTGCTGGCTATATTTTTATGCAAATTATAAATAATATGGCTGCCTAAAACATAGAACTTTGCCCAATATAATAGCTGCATTTTTTAGACCACAGCAGTCCCATTGGTACTTGTTCCCTTAATTATGCTCAATTTATTGTTTTTAGTAGTCCACTGTCTCCCTTCCTTAAGTTTATTTCTCTTCTTGTGTAACCACTCTCAGTTCTGAGCCAGTCTTTTCAGTGCTACACTCCTGCAGTCTGACTTATATTTTCTCATTGTTTGCTGATCTGTGTGGTTGGGGTAGTCTTTGGACTTGGCTTTTCAAATCCATAGAAACCTCCTTAGATTACATAGTTGTTCATTCAAGTGTGTTTTTCTACTGTTATCACCATTAGTCAGGTCAAGGTGATACTGGACTAACTATCCTACTAAAACTGTGTCATAGAGCAATAAAATCAAGACTTTCATCTACTTGCACAGAGGCCTTATAAACTGCATTGTCTCTTTTACTTACCCCTCTCAGCAAATTTGTGCCTGTTTAAATTCAGTCACTGATTGTTTTTTTTTTCTCTGTCTTTTTGCCAAGTTTTCAACCCACTTTATTAGCACTTTTAACATTTAGGCTGACTCCACTCCCCTACCCTATGCCCAATTCCTACATACTCCCTCTTACTCTACATTTGTACTTCCATAGGACCACCTACATATTCCTCACACCAATACCATCAGTTCCCCCAGAAGTAAAACAATCAATAGAATTACTCCCAATAGTAACACCCACTCTAGTCTTAATCCTTGCCCCCTATAACTATAAAATTACATCTCTACAACCAACCCAGTACACTTCTTACATTTTCTAGTCCTAATTTACAACAAAGATAAAACCCAACTTAAAAAAGAGGTCCCTAACTCAGATTAATTTATTATTCCTCCTCACTCTATCAGCCTTCATCACCAGTTATCAAATCCACCTTCTTCAAATACTTAGGATATCAACCAGTCCTCACAAAAAATATCAACATCTACCCAGCCTGTCTTTCTGCATAACACCATTTCTTTATCTATAAATATGTCAAAACGAAGTACCTAAATTTACCACCAAATACCAAACCAAGACCAAAATATAACTGGACACCCTCTTCCCTCTGTAAAATTATTCAAAAAACTAGCGGAGATGTTCACCCAACTCAGACCCCACTGTGCATAAAACCATCAATTAGAACTCACCATAACCTAAATAAACATATTATCTATAACCAAATATGAAATAAACCAACTTCAGTACAGACATTTTTAATGAAACAATAAAACAATATAACTGGAATGTACTTAGAACATTGCCACTAGATACTGCTGTAGAACACTTAAATGACATATTCTTACAGACATTAAATAATCTATTACTGGTATATAATAAAAGAGTAAAGTCTGATCCTACATCATGGCTGACAAAATAAAATCATGATAAAAAGGTATAAAGCCTGGAAAAATTGGTATATAAATAGAACTCAAAATGCCTTCCAGCAATTTAGACATCTTAGAAACCTTGCAAAACTCTGTCCCAAACAGAATAAGCAAACATACTGCACCAAGCTACAAGGCAAACATAAAAACAAACCAAAATGTTTTTGGTCATCACTAAATAAACTACTCCATCCAGGTAAGATCAGCATTCCCTTGCCAAAAAACAAGCACTACAACAGACTCTATCCCCACCCAGTTTAATTCCTACATTATACAATCAATATTATCTCCCTTAGACAGTAATACATCTGACCCCCTCTCTCTACCCTGTCCAATCAAAACCACCCACAGCTTTTCAATTTTAGTCCAGTACCTATCTCACTTATAAGTAAGCTGCTCCTTAAACTAAAAACTACTTCTGTAGTTGTAGACCAACTGCCATCAGACTACCTAAAAATGGCTGCAGACGTCATAGCCTTCCCTGCATCCACACTAATTAATAGGTCCACTGCAAAAAGATACATCCCATCGCTGTGGAAAAAATCATACATCATACCACTACACAAAGGTGGCACATTTACAGAGATTAATAACTACAGACCAATAGCGATTCTTTTCCCTTCTCCAAAATTTCACAGAAATGCATACATATGCAGCTGATGCAACACCTAACCTCACATAACCTGCTCTTGGAAGCAAAATGTGGCTTTAGGCCCCAGCACAAAACCAATACCACTCTACTACAGTTTGCCAATATAATAAACCAGCATAGAAACAATGATCTGATTGTGTCCACCATATTATTAGACTTGTCAAAGGCATTTGATATTGTCTCGCAACACCAGCTGCTCATTCGACTTTCTTCAATACGATTGTCACAGTTCTCCTTGTTGTGATTTCTTAGTTACATATCTAGAAGGCAACAAGCCATTAAATGGCAACTAACCTACTCATCCTTTCAACCAGTTTCTATAGGTGTCCCTCAGGACTCTATCTTGGGATCACTCCTATTTAATATATTTATTAATGACCTCCACTCACTATGCTAGTTTAGTTTAGTATGCAGTTGACTCACCCTTAATATGTGTGGTCTCAACAATCATTAAGTTCCAAGACATTACCCAAAAATCTTTCTCCTCTGTAGAAATCTGGCTCAAAGCATCAAATCTCCTACTTAACCCCAAGAAAACTAAGTTAATGCTTTTTACCTCAAAAGTTGCCAAAATCAAAAGCAATATTTTACCATGAAGTCAATAAATAATACTGTCATTGAAACTATAATTCACAGTAAACTTCTAGGTGTTATAATAGATACCAGTCTCAAATATGACCAGCATATACTGCACACCATTAAATCTACACATTAGAAACTAGGCTGCTTTTATAGGCTCAATGGATTCCTTACAGATGCTGCAAGAGAAACTCTAGCCACTGCCTTCTTATTGCCAGCTCTCTTATACACTGCCCAAATCCTAACAAACTTAAACAATACTCAGAGAAAGAAACTTGCCTCCTGCTACAATAAAATAGCTAAATTTGCAAGCAATCTCCCTCCTAGAACCCACCATTGCCATAGCTTAAAGCAATTAAACTTGCTTGAACTGCACAACTTTATTTATTTATTTATTTTACATTTGTTAACCGGGATGGTCCGACTGGATACATGTCCTTTTTCAGCGGAGGCCCGGGGAGAAAAGCTCCAACAGAGTTACATTGATAATTAGGTACAGTAAATGAGCTGAAAGAACTTAACAAAAACATAGGCTATTTACATACAAGTACAAGACTGCCATTACTATTTCTGAGATTACTACAAATGTAACATTAATAACATATTAGCAAGGATGGTAGGCAGTATAATGACATAGAGTTAGACAAGATACATATTTCTTTATCACAGTATACAAAGTACTTAGCTAGTTGTTTATGTTTTAGTTAATGGCACAGAGCTAGTCTGGGTTTGAGCAAGGACATAGCCAGTGTGACTTGAAGTGGAGTTTTAGACTATTTTTGAATTGACTTAGAGAAGTTGCAAGCGTGATGTTATTTGGGAGAGAGTTCCATATTTTACCAGTGGTGTTGGCAAGCGCGTCACCACCTAGGTTGAGAGATTTAGTTGTTTGGACAAGAAGTCTGTTTGCTGAGCGAAGGCAGCTTAGATTGGAGTAGGGAGTCATTAAGTTTTTTAGTGCTGGGGTATTCTCAGGTTGTTTAAGGATTTTGAAGGCCTCTATGAGTTGGGACTGGTGAAGAAGGTGCGGGAATTCTATCCATCCAAGCTTTTTCAGGTTAGCACAGTGGTGTGTTCTGTAGGGTAGGCCTGTAACGAACCTGGCAATGTGATTATAGCAGGATGAGAGCTTGGCCAGATCAGATTTGTTAAGGTGAGTGAGGACAGGAGAGGCATATAGTAGGGTAGAGAGAAGGTGCGAACAGGCTGTGGCTGCCCTGGCATTCGGGGTAAGGAAGGCTTTAATTCTATATAGGGTCCCAAGTTTCTTGTTGACTGACTTAATGGCTTGGTTGATATGTATATCAAATCTGAGTTTATTGTCAATGTTTACTCCTAATAGCTTTGTATAGGTGTCTGGGGAGATGATGGTCCCATTATTGGATTTTATAGTGAAGTTTTCAGTCTGAGATCTATTGGTTGGGTAGAAGAGAAGTAACTTGGTTTTGTTTGGATTTAAGATCAGGAGATGGTTGGCAAGCCAGTTTTCGACTTTGGTGAAGCTATGTTGGGTGGTAGTCAGTAGATTTGCAAGAGAGGCATTGGAACATATTAGAGTCAAGTCATCTGCATATTGAATGCAGGTGGCTTCAGGGATGACTGTTTGGATGTCGTTTATGAATACTGAAAAGAGGAGAGGTCCTAATATGGAACCTTGAGGAACTCCTATGGTATTTGGTAGTAGGCAGGAGAGCTTGTTTTGCCACATTACTGCTTGTTGTCTCCCAGTGAGGTAAGCTTGAAACCAGTCAAGGGCTGGAGTATCTAGATACAGGGTTTTTAAAGTATATAGAAGTAACTGATGGTTTACCATATCGAAGGCTTTCGATAGGTCCAGGAAGAGAGCGGAGGATATTTTTTTATTATTCCGGTTAAGATTAATGTTTTCAGTAAAAGAGAGGAGGGCAGTGGTTGTACTATGATGGGGTCTGAATCTATGTTGAGAGTCTGTGAGTAGTTTATTTTGGGTTAGATAGAGCATTAGTTGGTTGTGCATGCACTTTTCCATAATTTTGGCAAGTGGTGATAGTATGGCTATAGGTCTATAGTTGGATAGTTCTGTGGATGAACCTCCTTTGTGGAGTGGAATAACATAGGATATTTTCCAGATTGAGGCCTCGGTTATGGTTCTGTTAATTAGGATTGAGATAGGGTAGGCTACGACATCTGCAGCAATTTGCAGGTATTCAGCCGGCAGAAGATCGGCTAAAAGGGTGGTTGGCTTCAGTTTTTTCAATAGGGATCTGATAAAGGATGTGGACACTGGCTGGAAGTTAAAAGAGAGTGGTGAGTCGGGTATAGTGTTTATAGAAGTGTGGGGAGGAGAAAGTTGGTTAGCTAATGACTGGATGGTTTCTGTGAAGAAAGTATTGAATGAATTGACTATATCTTCTTGGCTCTTGTCAGATAATGTTCCTGGGGTTGGAGTAGTGGATTTGCCTGGTTGGAGAAGTTTATTTATGCCTGCCCAGTACTTTTGAGGGTTATTCTGATGTTTATGTTGCAGATTGTAGAAGTAATTTTTCTTATCTAGTATGATGGCTTTTTTAGTCTCATTTCTAAGTTGTTGGAATTTGATACGATCTAGGGGTAGTTTGGTAGTCGCCATTTATCCCACGCTTTGTCTCTAGTTGTTATTTTGGTTTTGGTGTCTGTTGTTAGCCAGGGTGCTAGTTGAGTTTTAATTCTTATTGAGCGTTTAGGGGCATGCAAGTCAAGTATAGTAAGGAATGAATTGTTAAATGATGACACTGCCTCATCAAGGGGAAGGAACTTTAGTTTTGTCCAGTTACATGATTTGAGTTCAAGTTGAAATTTAGTTGGCTCAAAGTTTTTCTTGGATCTGATAGACCTATAAATAGGTAAGCTTGTACAATTAATTTTGTCTTTCATGATGTATGTGAGCAGGTGATCACTAAGATCATTAGGGAGTGTTCCAGACATATAGTTCTGGGGATGACTGTTGGTGAGTATCCAGTCTAGTATACTCTCTTTTTGGTTATTGTTACCTGTACGTGTGGTAGATGATATTATCTGAGAGAATCCATGTAGGTTAACAACTTCCTAACATATTCACAACTAATTACAGCACATAAACTCATTCATCATCCAGAATAAATGCCCTGCAGTACAAAACTTATTACTGCCCTACTGTCCAGCAAAGGACCTCCATTCTAGTAAAAAAATTCTTATTACTTAGAAACAAGTCAACTCACTCTACTCCCAATACATTGCTAAACTCTGGAATAGTATCCCCACACAAATAAAACTCTCCGACAAACTCAACAGTTTTAAACCACTGCTTAAACAACATCTTAACCAATCCTGGTCCTGCACATGTGCATCACAACTTTAAGACTTTGTGCTCACGATATGATACTCTACAAATACTCTCCTTAAGCAGAATACTCTCAACCTCTCACTGAAATGATAAAACAATTTTGATACATAACTGCTGCCTATGCAATCCATTAAGTTGCAGGTTGTCTTTTTCTTTACTAACTTCCACCTCTGTCTTAAAAGTATGATGCTAACTTCTAAGTAAGTTTTTGTTTTATGAAACTGGTTCCTTAAAAATGTCTGGAAAGTGTATGGGCCATATGAGGATGGATCAGCTTTTTATATTAATCTTTCTATATTATGGATCTCTTTCATCTTCACATGTTCCCACTATTCATTGAAGGGCACATAGTCACCCTGAATTTGACCCTAGAGCTTTTATCTTTTGCAGTGAAAAAGAATGCAAAAGCACAGAAAGCCATCTCTCAAGGTTTGGAATTCCACAACATAGTAGCTAGCTGGTACATGCATAATCCTAAAAATGTCAGCTACACATGCTCTATCCCAAAACAGGTCAAATATTGCAGATCAGATTACTTACTGTATTTGTCCTGCCTGGGTCCCCAAACAAAAAATATATTTTTAAAGCAAGAAGTTTTATAACAATGCAGCCAATCTTTGCCTTCCTTATCAACCAATTCTTAAAAAGCAGTCCTAGTATGCAGGTACCTTACTTTTTAAAATAAGAAAGCATAATGCTGCAAAAACAAAGAGGTGAGGTGATTTGTAACTTTGAATTCATTAGTTTCAATGCCTCCTCCCCTTTACTTGTAGGACAACCTTTTCACAGTAGACCTGTAAGTGGGTTGCACATTTGTACCTATCTGCTGTGCTGAAGAGCAGGGGTGGTTGGTGGTTTCAAAGCAAAGGGTTGCTGCAGGAAGCACATGGATGGGTTGGGTCAAATTGGAATGGTGTATTTCATCAGGTCAATGACCATCAACAGTGATCAAACAACAGGTAGTTTCAGTCACATTCATCTGCAGGATGCCTCAGAATCCACTCAGTATAGCCATTTTGTGGTGTATAAGCAACTCATGTGTCAGACTGTAATCAACAAGGCAGGCCTTAGGTGAAATGTAGCACTAGACAAAGGACTCCATATCACCAACTGCAGACTGTAGCACCTCCCCGATGCCCATCCCCTGTTTTCTGTCTAACCTCTCCTCACAAAATCCAGACAGTGTGAAAGAAAAACAAGAAAGAAATAATCTATGTCTTACGTTTTAGTTTTCTTCTTAATCCATCCAATCTTTTCTGACCTATTTTGATTGATTCCCATAGTTATCAAGCAAGATTTTATATTCCCTACTAACTATCCTTTTTTGACAGCAGTTTCTGTTCTCGAATCAATTAAAAACTCAATTTTTCATGGTGAAATCTTAAGAAGAGATGAAAAGAATTAGGGAAGAATGGAGAGAGATTTTGAATCTTCAGTCCCTTCATCATCCTGTAAATGCTAGGCCATAGGAGCTTTGCTGTGGCAAATAGATTGCTGATCCTAATAACCACTGAGGGCTCAGCTGTCATAAGATTATTTTAACTATTGAAAATGTATTTTAAGAAGATGTTCTTTATTCTTTAGCAGGGGTGGCTCATGGAACTGGCTGCTGGGCTGCAGCCCCCCAATATAAAGGAAAAAATGTATTTTTATTTACTTTTTAAATAGTTTTCTAAAATAGTAGCTGTAGAGTTAATGCTACCATTGCTGTTATCAGAACTACACTCATGTGGGGAGTTCCAATATGGTTCCCAGAAAAATAAAAAAAAAAGAAATAATCTTAATCTGTGATGGGCTGTTTTCAAACAGCCCAGCATTACATCTAATCCAAATGTGGAATAAGGCGATCGATGTCTTATTACTGCAGAAGGCAGAACATCACAAGAAAGCAGCTGATTGGGCTGCTGTATGAAGCAGCAAGGAACCATTTCTATTGGTTCGGGCTACCTCGGCCACAGTCACCTGAGGTGGCTTGAGACTGAAAGTACAGGATGTATAATAATGGAAAGGGAGGACGTTACATTAGACTGCAATCTGTATTCTGACAGCAGTAAGCCAAGAAAAAAGCATTCTTGTGTGGGAGTTAATTTATTTATTTAGTTGTTGATCACAGTCAAACTTCTGAGGTGTATAATCACATTTATACAAGTGGTTGTAATTGATGGTGGTCACATCTGTCCGTTTCTCTGTGTGCATATGTGGGATGGGGGTCCTGCATGTTTTCAACTGTCTTTGATTTCACAGGATATGTCTCTTTTGTCTCATATTTTAGTCTGTTTCTTGCAATAGTTGTAGTTTCTCTGGCAAATCAATCATAATTTCATTCACTAAATGACAGATATTTGAATTTCAGGCTTAGTAGCTTTCAGAAAAAAGCATGGTAATGCAAAGCTTATTCTAGCCACATTCTCAATATAGGAGTTATTCCAGCAACTTTTTAAGTAGATAATAATAATAATATCTGTCCGTGGTTTTGGTCCTTTGTTGCTTATTATTTTATTGTGCTAAGAGTTTGAGAGGTATGGGTGGTAGGTTGCAGTCATTTGAACAAAGTATTCTGACATGTAATAACATCCTGTGTGATAGCTATTTATGTATTTTTTCATTTATTTGATCCAAAACTTCTGAGGTATAAAGTCGTAGTCATAAAAAGTAAGTGTCTGCAACTGATGGCCATGCAAGCATATATGTGTGTGCAATATATATATATTTGCATGTGTTGGGGACATACATGTTCTCAACAGTAGCTGATTTTGCAGAACATTTCTGATATTGCCTCACATTTGGTCTGTTCCAGTGTGGATTGCAGTCACTAAATAATGACATATGTTTGAGTTTCAGACTTAATAGTATTTAGAAAAAAGCATGCTAATGCAACACTCATTATTCTAGTAAGGTTTTACTTATATAAGAACAGTATCCAGTGGTGGCTGGTGACTTCAAATCACAGGGGGGCTGCAGGAGACAGCTGAATGGGTGGGGTCAAGGGGAGGGGGTGTGGTCAACTAGAAACGGGAGGAGCTATGCACAAAACCACAAAAAACTAACTTTAATTAAATACGCTGACCTGGGTGGCAAACCATCATTATGAAAGTCCAATCAAGACAAAAATAAGTGTAGAAGAATAAAAATATTTCAATGCATTGGCTGCATGACAGCTTACTTAATATCTAGATGGAAACAAAAGGTTGTGAGGCATGAAAAAATAAATTACTTTTTAAATACATTACTGGAATGCCAGTCAAAATCAAGTATAAGAAAAACCAGAAGCACTCAACTCAAACCACTTCTCCTAGCACTGCAGTTCTAATTATAATATATTCAGCTTTATTAAAGTACCAAGTAACATGCTGAAAGTAGAAATCTATGTGATGCCCCCACTTGTAAAAATGTTTCTTATCCAAAATAGACCTGCTGCCTGACAACTTGTTTCATGGGGAAAACATGATAAAAGTAAAAAATGAAAAGCAAACAAGAAACAAGCTCAAGATACATTGCTTAAAGGATTACTGTACAGGTTATGGACCACACATGATTGGCATTCTGTTTAGTTTACGGGTAAAGTCTGTAGAGATGACTGGAAGTCTCCAACAAGTGTAATGAGCTTTTAAAATAATGGAATCCTGTCCTTTAATACCCAAGGCTTATACATTATCTAGTCAAGTATTCTCTGCATGGCAACAACAGAAAGGCTTTCAATGTTGGCAATTCTTTAACAGTATCTTATTAAAGCTTACTTGCATCTTACGATCTCAGACAAGCTTACCTTACGGTCATTAAAGCATTGCTACTTAAACACAGAGCAACAGGCACTTTGAGTAATAAGCATAAATCTGAGTAATAAGCATAAATCAACAGTACAAAAATATGACAGAAACCAGACCATTCTGCAAAATCAAGGACAGATGAAAAGCCACTGTAGTACTTATGCAGTGTGTCCTCCCCATCCAAGGTAGATACAACTACTCCTTGCCTTGCTTGGACACATCCAGAGTCACTACATGGGGGAGTGGGGTGCAACAAGCATGTCACAATTTGAAATCTCTCTGGCTGACTGTGATGGCCCTGACACATTTGTCATACCTCTCAACCTCAAGAGCAAGAAATCTGGACAAAGCCATACACAGAAGTGGGACAAAGGCCCAAAAATAAGGACAATTTTTAAATATTGCTCTAATAAACTTAGAAAGATAATAGAATAGGTCTTGCATTAGTATGAATTTTCTGAAGGGTATAAAATCTGAAACTCAAATGTCTGTCATTTTCTAACTTCAGTCTTTAGTGATTTGTCACTAACTTGCCAAAAAAACAACTTTATGAAAAATGGACCAAAAATGTGATGCAAAAATATAAAATAGGCACACAATACAGCTGCTACCTGTCAAAGAAGGGACACTTTAATATTAGTACTGCTACCTTGAGCAGCTGACAAAATAAAAGAATCTACATGCATTTCAAGTAATCTATAACTTTGATTATTACAGTTATTTCTTAATTGTAAACCCTCCATGTTTTCTTCCAAAATTGCTATTTTATGGAGGGATTATTAGGGGAAGAGCAACATTTTGAGCCAAAAATTGGGGACAGTTGAGAGGTTGGTTATGCCTAATTCTATAAAGCAATTTATTTGCATGTACCTCTCAACCTGTTAATGCAGTAAATCTGAACAAGGCCAAATATATTGGGGGCACATATAAACAGTACTAAAAATTGCTCTTGTATAAATTGAGACAGTTGATAGAACAGCTCTTACTTTAACATGCATTTTTCTGAAGGTTATGAAGTCTGAAACTTATTATTTAGTGACTTAATTCCTAAATGAGTTGCCAGAAAACTACAAATTTTATAAAGAACAAACCAAAAATAAGAAGCAAAAATCTATTCATTCTTTGAAAATCTGGACAGTTGGGAGGTATAGTTCAGCTGGGCCTGTCTGAGTTTGCTGCCCTTCCCCCCTGACAAAATAATGGTTGAATGGAGCCTCTGCAGCCATTCCAATGAACCATTACTTGGCTATTTCACTCCATTTACCATAAACACTAATGTGCATACTGCTTTACTTCTATGATGAGTTGGACTTCATTTGAAAGTTTTATTTTGTATTTTACAGCACAAACACTAAGTCATCTGTTAAACAAAGCAATGCAGTCTCACAATGAAAACTTAGCATTAAAACTTCTCTGCCCTTGAAACTCACATTCATTGAAACAGCATTGAAACCCACATTCAAAGAAAATACATTTTGCCAGTGGCAGATAAAGATTAATTTTGGACTGTTTTCAAATCATAGGCCCCTTGCATATGAAACATACATGTGCTCTTTGATACACCTTCCTCATTGTACTAAAATTATATTCCTTGTACAATACAGTACACTTGTTAGAGGGTGTTTTAAATTTGAAAAAAGAAAACTCTTGCTGGGTAAAGCACCTTCAAATAAGATAGGAACAGCAAAGTAAAAACATAAGAAGGTGCACCATAGGCCAGAATCTTGATAAAGATGAATCCCCAGTGGATAAAACACAGGTTTATTGGTACAAAAACACAGGCAAACTGCAGTATGGTAAGCGCTTTCGCGTTGTAACTAACGCTTCATCAGACATCAAAGCAGCTTGTAAACCATCTGTTTAAATAGGAATGACATACAGATCATGTGCTTGCACTGACAAATCAGAATAAAAAACAGAATAAAAATAGTATGAAGGCAATACAAACATTATAAAATACAAATGTCATAAAATCCTAAAAACACATACTGATACCTTATGGGTCTGTTACCAAGGACAGATCCATCATATGTTAACTATAACCCATTCTAATGCCTTAGAGGTCTATTGGCTAGAAAAGGTTTAAGGGCTAATCTATCGTTTATGCCAAATTTGTGTGCTTGTAGCTTTAATATCCACTTCCCTTCTCTTTCCTCAACTTTGTTTTTAATGTCCCCTAGCCTGCCAGTTCTACCCACCAATTCAAGAACCTGAAACTTAAAACAATGTGTAGGTCCTGATTCTTTCGTGTGTCTAGCTAATGCATTGGTGGTATTACATTTGGCTATGGCATAAATGTGCTCTCTGATTCGTTCACGTAGGGTCCTAGTTGTCATGCCTACGTAAAAAATAGAACATTGCTGACATCTGGCAACGTACACTAAACAATCAGACTTGCAGTCAGCATAACCTCTAAAAAAATAACTGCGCCTAGTATGAGGGTGTTCAAAACAATCAGTGGTAACTATATGTCTACATTGATTGCATGTATGACAGGGATGGGTACCTGTCTTGGTAAGAGATCTATGGGGTGGTTTATCAGCCTTATCATAACAAAGTAATCTATTAAGGGAAGACATGTTCTTATATGCTACCCTTGGTCTCTCATCAATGAGATTCTTGATCTTGTCATCTGCCATCAGAAGTCTCCAGTTGTTGTGTAATATGTTCAGTACATGTTTGTTCTTGTTGGTATAAGGAATAATAACCCTATGGATATCAGAGTTGTTCTTGATCTTATTGATGGCTGAAGAATCTTTGGGTCTGTTGATCAAGGGAGCTCCTACATCATTCCTTAGTGTATCACTCATTGTAATGTTTTCAAAAACATGATCGGGGTTATAACCTCTGGAAATAAAATTCCTGGCAAGTTGGAGTTTGTGTTTATTATACACCGGGTCTTGGGATGTTAACTTCGAGACCCTTAGAGTTTGGTTCTTGACAATGTTGTTGTGAACGTGTCTGGGGTGCATGCTCTGACGATGGAGAAAATTATTTCTCCAGCAGGATTTCCTATGGACTTCTGTTTCAAAGCTATTGCTGCCTTTGATAATCTTAACATCTAAAAACTCAATTTCACTAGTAGCCTTAGAGCAATCAAAGGTGAGAAAATTGGTCGTTCCATTCAAATAATCAATGAACAGCTGCAGTTGCTCCAAGCTGCCACCCCATAACAAAAAAATATCGTCCACAAAACGATTGAAGTATTTAAGATGTTCCTTGTGTTCGAATTCAGGAGTAAAAATGTATAAATCCTCCCATTGTGCCAGAACCAAGTTGGCGTAGGCATTGGCACATGGTGTGCCCATTGCTACGCCCTTGGTCTGTAGATAGTATCTCTCCTCATAACAAAGAACATTGTTTTCAAGAACAATCTCTAATAGGGACATGCATCTAGACACTGAATCACTGGGCATCTTCTTGGCACATAACAATGTTCTAACATATTCCATGCCTATGTCATTGGGTATTGATGTAAAGAGTGATTTAACATCAAGAGTGACAAGAAAGTCTCCAACATTAAACATAGAGTTGCTATAAGTAGCTAAGTTGTCCAAAAAATGAGGTGTATCCTTCAAGATGTAACTAATTCCCATAACAATAGGTTTTAACATCTTGTCTAGGTATATTGACAGTGGTTCAGTTAACCATCCTCGACTTGAAACAATAGGTCTCAAGGGAGGATTCAACATGTCCTTATGTATTTTCGGTAAGCCTCTGAAAGATGGTACTAATGGTTTCTCTACTAGCATGTATAAATATAAGTCCCTAGTTAAAACATTGTTTAACATCAAATCATACAATTCAGCATGTACACATTTAATGAGATTGTTCAACTCATAATTGGTGATGGAATAATAAGTATCTTTGTCGGCTAACATATTTTCCATCCCCCAAATATGGAAAATATGTTAGCCGACAAAGATACTTATTATTCCATCACCAATTATGAGTTGAACAATCTCATTAAATGTGTACATGCTGAATTGTATGATTTGATGTTAAACAATGTTTTAACTAGGGACTTATATTTATACATGCTAGTAGAGAAACCATTAGTACCATCTTTCAGAGGCTTACCGAAAATACATAAGGACATGTTGAATCCTCCCTTGAGACCTATTGTTTCAAGTCGAGGATGGTTAACTGAACCACTGTCAATATACCTAGACAAGATGTTAAAACCTATTGTTATGGGAATTAGTTACATCTTGAAGGATACACCTCATTTTTTGGACAACTTAGCTACTTATAGCAACTCTATGTTTAATGTTGGAGACTTTCTTGTCACTCTTGATGTTAAATCACTCTTTACATCAATACCCAATGACATAGGCATGGAATATGTTAGAACATTGTTATGTGCCAAGAAGATGCCCAGTGATTCAGTGTCTAGATGCATGTCCCTATTAGAGATTGTTCTTGAAAACAATGTTCTTTGTTATGAGGAGAGATACTATCTACAGACCAAGGGCGTAGCAATGGGCACACCATGTGCCAATGCCTACGCCAACTTGGTTCTGGCACAATGGGAGGATTTATACATTTTTACTCCTGAATTCGAACACAAGGAACATCTTAAATACTTCAATCGTTTTGTGGACGATATTTTTTTGTTATGGGGTGGCAGCTTGGAGCAACTGCAGCTGTTCATTGATTATTTGAATGGAACGACCAATTTTCTCACCTTTGATTGCTCTAAGGCTACTAGTGAAATTGAGTTTTTAGATGTTAAGATTATCAAAGGCAGCAATAGTTTTGAAACAGAAGTCCATAGGAAATCCTGCTGGAGAAATAATTTTCTCCATCGTCAGAGCATGCACCCCAGACACGTTCACAATAATATTGTCAAGAACCAAACTCTAAGGGTCTCGAAGTTAACATCCCAAGACCCGGTGTATAATAAACACAAACTCCAACTTGCCAGGAATTTTATTTCCAGAGGTTATAACCCCGATCATGTTTTTGAAAATATTACAATGAGTGATACACTAAGGAATGATGTAGGAGCTCCCTTGATCAACAGACCCAAAGATTCTTCAGCCATCAATAAGATCAAGAACAACTCTGATGTCCATAGGGTTATTATTCCTTATACCAACAAGAACAAACATGTACTGAACATATTACACAACAACTGGAGACTTCTGATGGCAGATGACAAGATCAAGAATCTCATTGATGAGAGACCAAGGGTAGCATATAAGAACATGTCTTCCTTAATAGATTACTTTGTTATGATAAGGCTGATAAACCACCCCATAGATCTCTTACCAAGACAGGTACCCATCCCTGTCATACATGCAATCAATGTAGACATATAGTTACCACTGATTGTTTTGAACACCCTCATACTAGGCGCAGTTATTTTTTTAGAGGTTATGCTGACTGCAAGTCTGATTGTTTAGTGTGCTGCCAGATGTCAGCAATGTTCTATTTTTACGAGGCATGACAACTAGGACCCTACGTGAACGAATCAGGAGCATTTATGCCATAGCCAAATGTAATACCACCAATGCATTAGCTAGACACGAGAATCAGGACCTACACATTGTTTCAAGTTTCAGGTTCTTGAATTGGTGGGTAGAACTGGCAGGCTAGGCGACATTAAAACAAAGTTGAGGAAAGAGAAGGGAAGTGGATATTAAAGCTACAAGCACACAAATTTGGCATAAACGATAGATTAGCCCTTAAACCTTTTCTAGCCAATAGACCTCTAAGGCATTAGAATGGGTTATAGTTAACATATGATGGATCTGTCCTTGGTAACAGACCCATAAGGTATCAGTATGTGTTTTTAGGATTTTATGACATTTGTATTTTATAATGTTTGTATTGCCTTCATACTATTTTTATTCTGTTTTTTATTCTGATTTGTCAGTGCAAGCACATGATCTGTATGTCATTCCTATTTAAACAGATGGTTTACAAGCTGCTTTGATGTCTGATGAAGCGTTAGTTACAACGCGAAAGCGCTTACCATACTGCAGTTTGCCTGTGTTTTTGTACCAATAAACCTGTGTTTTATCCACTGGGGATTCATCTTTATCAAGATTCTGGCCTATGGTGCACCTTCTTATGTTTTTACTTTGGTGTTTTAAATTTGTTTTGAACATTTTTCCAGTAAGCAATGAAACAAACCATATGCACCCATAATGGCAAAACTGCCCAGTTGAGAACATTTATCATAAAAAAGTCTACTCAGACTTCCACAGTCCACCATTATTAGTAAATATACACAATTCTACAGTCCACCATTATTAGTAAATATGCACAATTCCACAGTCCACCATTATTAGTAAATATGCACAATTCTACAGTCCACCATTATCAGTAAATATGCACAATTCTACAGTCCACCTTTATCAGTAAATATGCACAATTCTACAGTCCATTATCAGTAAATATGCACAATTCTACATTCCATTATCAGTAAATATGCACAATCTCTGAAGTAAGTCATCTAAATAATTCCACATTAAAGAAATCTGTAACTAATGAAGCGGTTGCTGCTAGCAATCACCTTTATATTTCATGGTTTCATCGAAAAATAAAGTGTCTGTTGCCCCTCAGGAATAAATTGCCTATATTACATTAAAAAATGATAAGCTAGTAATAATATTGCAAGAGGAAATGGATGGCAAACTGATAACAGACTCATAGTTAGTATCTTCACCAAGGAGAACATTCTCAGTACGGCAGCATCCACCCTTTGTGGGAGTAGAACCCACAGCCTTCTGCATCAAAAGCAAGGACACAACCTGTTGTGCTATAGTATTAACTCGGCAAAGCAGTAGCACTAAACTTCTATTCCCCTGCAGCTCTCAGCTCCTTGTAAAATCTACTCAATACTCAACTGCATCTCAACTTCGCAGCTCAAGAAAACTGGAAAAAGCCAAAATGTATTGGGGGGGGGGTCAAAAGCCCAAAAAACAGGGACACATTAAACATTGCTTGTATAATCTTGGAAAGTTGCTAGAATAAAATGTTGTGTTGCCACCATACATTTTACTGCCAAGGTCCCTGAGCAAAAAACAGTCAGAGTAACATACCACTACGCCACATCAGCTGCTTTGTAAAAGAGAGGAAGACTGAAACTTAAATGGCTATCATTTAGTGAATTCAGTTTTCACCATAGCTGTCAACCTCTTAGTACAAAACACCTGGACAAACCCAGTAATGAGGGAATACAGCCCTCAAACATATTCAGTGAATTCAGTTCTTGCCATAGCTGTCAACCTTAGCACAAAAACCTGGACAAAGCCAATAATGGGGGAATACAGTCCCAAAAATAGGGACAAATTTAAAATATTCATCTTATAAACTTAGAAAATTGCTAGAAAAAAGGTTGTGCTACTATGTATTCTGAAGAACATGAAGTTTGAAATTCAAATGCCGGTCAATTTTACTGCGGACAGAACAAAAACAATTTTCAGCAGAGACGCAGAGATTAATACTGCAGACACGTCTTTGTAAAATGGCAGGGCACCAGAGCAAATCCACACAAACACAGGGAGGAGATGCAAACTCCACACAGAAGCCACCCCAACCAAGAATCAAACCAGAAAACCTATAGCTGTGAGGCAACAATACTACCACTGCACCATCAAATATGCAAGGAGTTAGACATTCAGAAACCTGAAGTCTGAAATTCAAATGCCTGTCAATTTTACTGTGGACAGAACAAAAACAATTTTCAGCAGAGACGCAGGGATTAATACTGCAAACACGTCTTTGTAAAATGGCAGGGCACCAGAGAAAATCCACACAAACACAGGGAGAAGATGCAGACTCCACACAGAAGCCACCCCAACCAAGAATCAAACCAGAAAACCTATAGCTGTGAGGCAACAATACTACCACTGCACCATCAAATATACAAGGAATTAAACATTCATAAACCTGAAGTCTGAAATTCAAATGCCTGTCAATTTTACTGCGGACAGAACAAAAACAATTTTCAGCAGAGATGCAGGGATTAATACTGCAGACACGTCTTTGTAAAATGGCAGGGCACCAGAGAAAATCCACACAAACACAGGGAGGAGATGCAGACTCCACACAGAAGCCATCCCAACCAAGAATCAAACCAGAAAACCTATAGTTGTGAGACAACAATACTACCACTGCACCATCAAATATGCAAGAAATTCAACATTCAGAAACCTGAAGTCTGAAATTCAAATGCCTGTCAATTTTACTGCGGACAAAACAAAAACAATTTTCAGCAGAGACGCAGGGATTATTACTGCAGACATGTCTTTGTAAAATGGCAGGGCACCAGAGCAAATCCACACAAACACAGGAAGGAGATGCAGACTCCACACAGAAGCCACCCCAACCAAGAATTAAACCAGAAAACCTAGAGCTGTGAGGCAACAATACTACCACTGCACCATCAAATATGCAAGGACTTAAACATTCAGAAACCTGAAGTCTGAAATTCAAATGCTTGTCAATTTTATTTAACATTTGTTAATCAGGACAGTCTGACTTGGAACAAAAAAACAATTTTAAGCAGAGGCCCAGGAAGAAATAATGCAGACATGTCTTTGTAACATGGGAGGACACAAAAGCAAACCCCACAAACACAGGGAGAAGATACGGACCCCACAAAAAGGAACCCCAGCCAAGAATCAAACCTGAGAATCTGCAGTTGTGAGGCAACAATGCTATCAGTGCACCATCAAATAAAAACAAACCCATACAAACACAGGGAAAATATAACAGACCCCACAAAGAAGGAACCCCAGCCAAGAATCAAACCTGAGAACCTGCAGCTGTGAGGCAACAATGCTACCAGTGCAACATCAAATAAAAGCAAACCCACACAAACACAGGGAGAAGATAACAGACCCCACAAAGAAGGAACCCCAGCCAAGAATCAAACCTGAGAACATGCAGCTGTGAAGCAACAATGCTACTACTACACCATCAAATATCAAGCATTGCAGCACTTACAAACCACAGATATTATGAGGAACAGATCAGATCGAATATGAGGCAAAAATCTGCAATTTTTTTACAGCTGGTGGTGGGTAGGGAACTCAAGTCTTTAACACCTGCATACAGGGTACAGGGTTCAAGCCTGAGATATTCCCTACCACACCACCATGAGCACCTGGGGCATTTACACACACTCCAGTATAAACATTTAAAGCACCATACACACCAAATTCAATTCAATATAAACATTGTAAAAGTAAAAAAGCACCATACACTTACCTGTCTGTTCTCCATAATATATCCAGCTAATGTACATCCTGCCCGCGCAAATACTCCAAAGACCCGCGAGATCCCAAGCAAAGCTCCTTCCTGACTGCTCCTTCCCGACGAGACTTGTTGCAGTCCGGACCCAACACATAATCCCAGCAAGTCTGTGCACTCTTGTGTTTCCCTATGGGGACTGCCGGACTGCCTGGAGCATGCGCATAGACCAACAGTAAGTCCGCGAAATTTAAAAAAAGTTTTTTTTTCTATTTTTTATTTTGAGGGGGCTGCAGTCCGGCAGTCCGATAGCACGGGCCGCCCCTGACAGTATCTGGTTCTGGTTTTGGTTTTGGGCCTTTGTTCTCATTATTTATTTATTTATTTATTTATTTATTTATTTGCATTTGTTTAACCAGGATAGTCCATTGGGCTCGAAGAACCCGTTTTCAATGGAGTCCTGGGGAGAAAAGCTCCACATACAGATTAAACAAACATGAGGATATACATATACATTACATGGGGTTAAACATTGAGAAAAAAAAAGCTCCACATACAGAATACACAAAGGTGAGGATATACATCTACATTTGATGGGGAAAAACATAGTATAGTTTATCTAATTAAACATGCAGAGATAGCTAAAAAAACACAGTTTGTTTCTTTATATATAGAGTTAGAGTAGTATACAGGTAGGCCAAGAGTAATGCTACCTGGTGTTTAGACAGTCAGAAGAGAAAAAGATACTAGAGTAAATAGTAGGTTATGAAGGGTGAGAGCAGGAGCATTCCCATGTGGAGGTTAGATAAGAGTGGAGTGATTTTTAAAGGATGGGAGGCTTGTAATGGTACGAATAGAGGGAGGAAGGGAGTTCCATAAGCGTGCTAGTGAGAAGGACAGGAGGTTTTGTCCAGGAGGGTGGAGGGGTCTATGAATTTCTATGAGGTTTTGATTGTTTGATCTTAGATGTCTTTGTGTGTGGTGCATTTTAAAGGTAGAAGAGAGTGAGGGGCAGAGGGATGGCTGGAAAATCAGTTTGTGAGCATATGTGAGTTGGGTATATGAGAGGTAGTTGGGTAGTTCTAACCATTTCAGTTTGTGGAGTGGTTCACAGTGGTGTGTTGAGGTTTTGCTAGAAGTGGCAAATTTGGCAATTTTATTGTAACAAGAGGATAGTTTGGTTTTGAGGGAAGATTGTAGGTTAGTAAGAAGGGGTGCTCCATAGAGAAGGGAGGGTAAGAGAAATGTAGTTGAGAGAGTAACCTTGGTAGCTGAGCTGAGAAAACGATTATGACGGTAGAGCATGCCAAGCTTTTGGTGGGTTTTATTTATGTTTTGTAGTAGATGGGAATGGAATTTAAGCTTATCATCAATTTGGACTCCTAAAAGTTTGGTTTCTGATACAAGCTCAAGGGGAATGTTATTTTGGCTATAGATGGAGAATGATTTACGATCGATGTTAGTAGTTTTTGAGGGAGAAAATATCATGAGTTTGGTTTTAGCAGCATTAAGAGCTAGATGGTTGTCTTTCATCCAATTTTCAGTGGTGGAGAAGGCATCTTGGGTAAGTTTTAGTAGAGTTGGTATGGATGAGGCAGTGCAGATGATTGTGGAATCATCTGCATATTGAATAATATTAGCCTGAGGGATAGCATGATAAAAGTCATTAATGAAAATATTAAAGAGAAGGGGCCCAGAATGGAGCCTTGTGGGACGCCTGTAGGGGTATTTAGAAAGGAGGAAGTAGATTTTTCCACTTGACTGCTTGTTGTCTATTGGAGAGATAGCTGTTAAACCAGTTGAGTGAAGTGAGAGAAAGGTTTAGATTAGATAGTTTAGTAAGAAGTAGGTTATGGGAGATAGTATCAAAGGCCTTAGAAAGATCAAGAAGAGTAGTAGATACAATGAGTCCAGAATCTCTAGCTTTGTTCACAGTTTCAAGGAAGGATAGGAGGGCTGTCATAGTACTATGATGGGGTCTGAATCCATGTTGGGTAGGGGTTAGTCGATTGTTGTCCAAGAGGTGGGGAAGGAGTTGAAGGTGGATGCATTTCTCAAGGACTTTAGAAATGGGAGAGAGGATGGCTATAGGA
>NC_056745.1:1066818442-1066833442 GCF_019279795.1 Protopterus annectens | reverse complement strand
TTAAGTGTAATGGATGTGGCTGGGCTTACAATATAACTTTATGGATTTGTTTGCTTTGTGAATCATTCTTTTGTATTTTGATCAAATGACCATTCACCTTAGAGCTGAAGAATTTTATCTGGGAGGGAAGAGGGCAAGAGTCAAGTTGGATAAGTTGATCCTTCCCATAGAACAAGGTGGTTTGGGATTACCTGATTTGAAGGGGTATTTCAGATCTAGACAGTTAAGGGTCCTATACATAGTAGAAGCAGAAAGCTTTAATTCAAAGTGGAAAGGGATGATTATGAAACAAGGGAAAAGCTCAAGAAATAAGGCGAGACTGCAATTTTAGATGCAAATCCTTAAGGAGAATAATATTAATAACCATGCAGAATTTTATATTCATAAAGTAGCAGACAGTATTCTAAGAAATAAGTCAACACAGGAATGGAAAAAGGGGATTCTGCTTTTAAGGGTATGGAGAATAGGCAAGAGGGGGGCTGGAATTTACTCAAAAAATCTGGCAAAGGAACCAAGGTATTGGGAGCAAATAATTATAGAGGGAAAGGTAATAGAATGGAAAGAGGCCAAGAATGCATTTGGAAGGCTAGAGATTACCTTCCCTGTCAAAGATTGATATCAGACTACAGGCAAAGAAAAAGGAATAGGGGGATCCTAAGTTAAAGATCAGCACTGGTAGAATGGTAGATTTTTTATTAGATTCTAGAACAGAAGTTGCTGCTAAAAAAGGGTAATTAGTAGGGCATACAAAATATTGCACAATAACTATAGTAATCCATCATAGGAGGTTAGAAAGGATTAGGAAGAGAAACTGGGTAAAAAATTCAGTTCACAAAGAAACAAAGGGAGGATGTACATATGGCTCCTAAATATACAGAAAAGTCTAGAAGATTTAGGATTTTTGCTTGGAAGTGCTTGTACAGGTACTTTTATACCCCAAGCAGATTCTAAAGACTTCTTCCTCAGGTAGATTATAAATATTGGATGTGTGATTGGGAAGAAAGAGGTCAATGGGAACATACTTTTTGAGGGTGTAATGCATTAGCAGACTTTAACATTTCCCTGCAGACTACTCTAATGGAAATACTAGGTGAGCAACCTGGTGTAACTAAGGAAATTATTTTTTTGAGCTGTGATGCAGAACTGGAATTGCTTAGACATAGTAAGGCCTTGATTAATGTAATGCTGGTGTCTGTTAAAATTGCAACTACAACAAAACAGGTTCAGGTTTCAACTTTGTTACTTAAGAAGTTAATTTGTGAGTGTTTCTGCCATTTCACACTGAGCTAATCGGAGGAAGGACTCTGACACTCACTACAATTCCAGTCTCACATAGACCTATCACGACAGCAAACCAAACACATAAACACACAAAAACATACTCGGAGGCCCTAAATAAAAATTTGCCTAAGCAGCAGAGAACTCCAAAGCAGACACCCAAGCAACCGCTACCCCAAAACAAAACACGTGCAACACATAGCTCACAAAGCCAGTGTGCCTAACATTCACAGCCCTTAAGGCTAAACAACACACCTGATGCACTTGTAATAGGTGACTCTATCATCAGGCACACTGACATCCCACTCACCAGGCTGAACAAGGAGAAGGTCACGGAGAGCTGCCTGTCGGGTGCCAGGATCCGCCACATAACACAAGCACTCAGGTCACTCAACAGCAGGTACAAATATGACTCAGTCATTGTCCATGTTGGTGTGAATGACCTGAGACGTACCTCCCTGGACTACATGAAAAGAGACATAGAGGAGCTCTCTGAGCATGTAGCCCAGGCCGGTATGACCCTGACCTTGAGTAGCATCTTACCCTCACCAAGAATGATGCCACAATATGAAGACAAGATGATCAATTTCAACAGTTGGCTTAAGTATTGGTGTCATTCAAAGGGGATCCAATGCCTGTCAGCCTGGGATGACATGCTCGACAAGCCATCATGCTTCACTAGGGACGGCTTGCACCTGTCAACCCTGGGCTTTCGGATATTGGCAAAGGCTCTTGTCACCCCCATAGTGCCTTTTTTAGGCAAGGCTCAAAAGACAAACCCACCTCCATAGGTATCACAAGGGATAAGAAACTAAGAGTAATGCTACTCAACGCCAGAAGTCTAAACCTCAAGATGCATGCACTCAAAACTCTCCTTAGCATGGAGAACATCTATATCTGTGCAGTAACAGAAACCTGATTCAAGGCTCCCAAGAGCACCCTAGCACTACCAGGTTATACCTCATACCATGCTTTTCGACCCCAAAACTTGGACCGAACCACAAAAGGAGGGGGGAGTATCAATATTCGTCAAAGATACCCACACCTCCAAGTTGGTGGCACAGCACAAAGCATCAGAGACTATCCATGTGCAACTAACAGTGGGTAAAACTGCCTTCCAGTTTATAGCCTGCTACAGACCACCCTCCCAAACCCAGGAACTCCACTCGGCCTTCATGAGAATAATGGAAAATATGAAGATCTCTCCAAACACCATTATATTGGGCGACTTCAACTACCCAAACATAGACTGGAGCATTACTCTAGCTCCAACACCATAGCCCAAAGGTTCCTAGAATTTATAAACTCAAATGCTATGGAACAACTTGTTACCACTCCCACAAGAGGGGAAAACATACTGGACTTGATCATCACCAACATGGAGGCTCTATGCTCCAGACCAGAAGTGTATCCCTCACTGGTAAGATCAGACCATAAACTAATCTCACTGGATATTCACATCCCGACCCCACCCCCTGCCCAGAAAACCACAGTGAAAAACTTCTCTAAAGCAAATTTCACACTCCTCAAAACTGAGGTGGAATCCTTCAAAGCCCCCGGGCCTGTGGAAAATACAGCCCAGACCGCAGAATCCTTTATAAATGCATTCTATGAACACCTTCAGGAATGCATGGATCATGCAATCCCAAATAAAACCAAGACCCAATCCTCCAAAGGCAGGCGTCCTGTCTGGTGGACCCCAGCCATAAACAAACTATACAATAGAAGGAGGAAGCTACTACATGATAGAGCAAAATCCCAAAAAGGGAAGGCATCTCTGATCAGTATTAGCAAAAAACTACGGGCACTCATAAAATCATCAAAGGCCAGCTTCGAGAGAAAAATTGCACAGGACACTAAGGATAATCACAAGGCTTTCTTTATTTATGTTAGAAACCTGGGTGGGAATTCCCAGATATGCTCAGAATTAGTCCAAAATGACAAAAAATACACCAAACCCACAGACATTGCCAACATTCTAGCTGACAGGTTCAGCGCAAACTCCCCCCACTCCCCACCAAAAGGGCAAATATCAATCCCAGCAGAGTGCTGCCCCCCCCTGACATCTCAGATGCTCAGGTAAGAGCCTCCCTCTCCAAAGCAAAAAATACAGCATCAATGGGACCAGACGGTGTCCCGGGCTGCGTCCTACATGAACTCGAAGAAGAGCTAAACCCAAACTTAAATATACTGTTCAATCTCAGCCTTACTACAGGATATGTACCCAAAGAGTGGCATATAGCAACAGTGGTCCCTCTCCACAAAGGTGGTGCCTCAACGGATCCTGGAAACTATCGCCCCATAAGCCTGACTAGCTTGGTCTGCAAAGCTATGGAAAGGATCATCATGGACCTCATAAATAAAGATATTGGGGAAATACAGACACTGGATCCTACCCAGTTCGGCTTTGTTAAGGGCAGATCCTGCCTCTTAAATCTGGTTGATATCTTTGAAACAGTCACCAAGGCCATTGACGAGGGGAAGGTGGTCCACACAGCCTACCTGGACCTCGCAAAAGCCTTCGATACAATACCCCACTCGGGCATTATAGATAAGCTCACCAGCTTAAATATAAACCCCTATGTCACTAGATGGGTTGTAAACTGGCTCAAGGACAGAACCCATATGGTTAGAAATGCTGGAGCCATGTCAGACTCCAAACCAGTTACAAGTGTCATCCCACAAGGCTCAGTCCAGGGACCTCTCTTGTTCGGTATATATTTCTCGGAGGTACAGGCCAACAGGGAAGGACTGTGGCTGACCAAGTTCGCAGATGACTGCAAACTAGGCACCATAATCGATTCTCCAGCCAACACAAGCATCCTACAAAAGGGCCTCATAGAAACAGACAACTGGTGCCAGAGACATGGCCTCAAGCTAAATGCCAAAAAGTGTATAGTCATCCCCTTTGGCAAAAACAAAGTGCCCACAAATTACCACATAGGTGGTAATCCATTAACTACGGAAGAAGTAATTAGGGACCTGGGGACCCAAGTTGATAGCAATCTCTCATTTGAAAACCACGTGGCCAAAGTGGTTAGAAAAAGATTTTATATAGCCCACCTAATCATGAAGGGATTCACATCTAGATCAGGGGAGGTCATCGTGCCTCTTTACTCATCTCTCATCAGGCCCATAATTGAGTACAATGCCCCTTTTGGGATGTACCTTACCAGACACCTGCAGCAACTGGAAAGGCCACAAAAGTACCTCACCAAGAGGATCAAAGGGCTTAAACAGATGCCATATGCTGCTCGATTAAAGAAACTCCAGCTCTACTCAGTGGGATACCGCCTGCTCAGAGGCGATCTGTGCCTGACGTATAAAGTCATGTCCAACCCAGAATTAATGGACATGCTGCACCTCAGAAAATCCAAATCCCATCGAGCTACACGCTCGAGAGACTTGAACCTCAGCACTGAAATAAATAGGACATGCTGGAGGGACAGATTCATAACCCAGAGGCTCCCTTCACTCTGGAATAAAATCCCAGTCCAGGTTAGGCAGAGTCCCTCATTAACTCTCTTCAAGAGGAATCTTGATAAGTGGATGGGAGATCGTAGGTTTACCCCGGGTATCACTTCTGTGTCACTGTTAGACAGAGGCACAGTATACTAACCTCGAAAAAGGGCGTAGCAAAATTAATTTAAAATGGGTGGCGATAGCCAAACACACTCTGGCTAGGCTTATAAATGCCCTAGGGCAGATAGCCTAGTATGAACCTATGAACCTATGAACTGACTAATCTGTGATATATAATATTAAGTATCTTGTTTTTTTGCTTATTTCTGAGTTATTTAGAGAACTTTTATTTTACTCACTGTGTGTGCGGTATTAACTAGAATTTTCTACAATTGTTAAGCATCTGGTTGGGTTTGTTTGTTCTGATTTCCTACTAGGAGTGTATCATATAACTTGTTTGCATTTAAAAGCATTCTCTAGAGTCTCCATGATCCTTTATCCATTTAAACATTTCTGCAGTTTTTTTTTCTACCTAAGTAGTGTTGGTAGTGTAGCATTGTCCATATTCAGGCTTGTGTTTTGGGCCTTGTTGTTTGTTAGTAGAGATTGTGTGCCTGAGCACATGTTCCAGGTCATCATAGCTTAGCCAAAGCCAGCATAGCATTTCAGTGAGAGTGAATTGTTTGTGGTCATTGGCTGACTGGGGTTGCCTGGACTACTTCTTGGAGTAAGCACCTCATTGGTTCTTTCAATCTTTTTTAAAGTTGTTTCAGGTTTCAACTTTGTTACTTAAGAAGTTAACTTGTGAGTGTTTTTTCACACTGAGCTAATCAGAGGAAGTCGGAGGAAGGGCTCTGAGCTAACTAATCTGTGATATATAACATTAAGTATCCTTTTTTTGCTTATTTCTGAGTTATTTATAGCACTTTTATTTTACTGACTGTGTATGAGGTATTAACTAGAATTTTCTACAAGTGTTAAGCATCTGGTTGGGTTTGTTTGTTCTGATTCCCACCCTCCCTTCTTATTGGTATCCTGTTTTTATACTTGGTGGCTTTGCAGTTGCCTGCCCCTACTGTAAACTTGATCTGGGACACTCCTCCCAGTCTGGTGTCATTACCTCATTCTACCTAATCCAGGGAGAACATTTGAGAAGGCCAACACAAATAGCTTCTGCTCCTCCTTTCCCCTTTCCACTTAACAAAAAAAAATTCTAAGCTTGTTTCCTGCCTTTCCTGTAAGTCATCTAGTCCAGATACAGATTTGCTGTGTCCAGGACTGTTTGTAAGCTTCTGAGCCCCCAAGCCTTTCTGTGTTGAAGGGAAGCCTTTTAGCTTAATTTTGTTTCTTAGAAATAGCCAGTTTTCTAGTTTCAGCACTCAGATCTGTTTCTTTGAGCCCAGCACTTCTTCAGAACTCATTGTAAGTACTAAATAAGCTACAAATAACTACAGCACTCAGCTTTCCTCACTTGTCTAGAGGAAAACAGTTTTTAGTACTTAATAAATAAGCACCTATCCAGGCATGTCTAAAGGTCAGCTCCCAGTGTTTTGTCCTGTCTACCTGATTAATCTGGGCATCTTGGGGCAATGCAGCGATTGCCTCATGTACACAGACAACCCTCTCGTCCTATCACCCAACACTACAACCTGTGAGAGATGCACTTATATAGCTAAACTGGAAGCAAAACTCTCTTCACCCAAGACTGGACTAGACAGTCAAGAGGAGAAGGTAAACACTTGCACCACACCACACTCATCACATAGTCCTTCAAAACCTACACCACCAAAACACATACGTAGAAACACAAAACACACACCTACATTCGTGGAAGCTCTCAAGAAAACCTACTCAAGCAACAGGGACCTCCAAAGCAGAAACGCAAGCAACCAACACCCCCAACACAACCCAAATGACACATAGCCCACAAACTCAGCCACTCAGCCACAGCCCATAAGGCATAACAACATACCCAAAACTCTAGTCATAGGTGACTCTATAATCAGGCACACTGATGTTCCACTCACCAGGCTAAACAAGGAAAAAGTTACTGTCAGCTGCCTGTCAGGTGCCAGGATCCGCCACATAACGCACGCACTCAGGTGACTCCACAACAAGTACAAATATGACTCTGTCATTGTCTGTGTTGGTGTGAATGACCTGAGATGTATCTCCCTGGACTACATGGAAACAGACATGGAGGAGCTCTCTGATCTTGTAGCCCAAGCAGGTATGACCCTAGCCCTGAGTAGCATCCTGCCATTACCCAGAAAGATACCACAGTACAAGGACAAAATGATTGATTTCAACAATTGGCTAAGCTTCTGGTGTCATTCTGAGGGGATCCAGTATCTGTCTGCCTAGGATGACATGATCGACAAACCACAATGCTTTGCCAGAGATGGCCTGCACCTGTTGCCCCTGGGATTCTTGATACTGGCTAAGACTCTTGCTAGCCTTATAGTGCCATTTTTAGGCAAGATTCAAATGACAAATTCACCACTGTAACAGGTAAAAGCAAGCAAAATCTGAGGGTAATGCTACTTAATGCTAAAAGTCTAATCCTCAAAATGCACTCACTCGAGGCACTCCTTAAAATGGAGAACATCGACATCTGTGCAGTGACAGAGACTTGGTTCAAGGCTCCAGAGAGCACCCCTGCATTACCAGGTTATAATATATACCACACCTTTCAGCCACCTAACCTGGACCGAAGCACTAAATGTGGAGGTGTGTCCATATTCATTAAAGATATCCACACCTCCAGGCTAGTTGCTCAGCATAATGCATCCGAGATTATCCAAGTGCAACTAACTCTGGGCAAGACCGCAATCCAAATTGTAGCTTGCTACAGATCCCCCACCATGCCCCAGGATTCCCACTCCTCATTTCTTGATACACTGGAAAATATTAGGGTACAACCTACCACCCTAATAATGGTCGATTTCAACTACCCCACCATTAACTGGGAAAACTACTCATGTACCAACTCTTGTGCTCAATTTTTTCTGGAATTCATAAATTCCAACGCCTTGAATCAACTTATCCACACCCCCACAAGGGGCAGCAATATCCTAGACCTGGTCATTACCAACATGGGCAACCAGTCTTTCACGCCAGAGGTCAATTCCTCGTTGGTCAGATCCAACCCCAAGCAAATCACCCTAGACATCCACATCCCACCCCCACCCCCCATTAGGGAAACCACCGTAAAATATTTCTCCAAAGCCAACTTCACTCTTCTTAAGACAGAAGTGGCAAACTTCATGACACCCATGCTGACAGACAATAGAGGTACATCTGCTGAATCCTGTACATTTGCACTTTATAAGCACTTACATGAGTGCATGGATCATGCAATCCCTAAAAGAACCAAGATGCTATCCTCCAAATAAAGGAAGCCAATCTGGTGGTCCCCTGCTATAAACAAACTCTACAACATTAAAAAGAAACTGTTGCAAAAAAGAGTAAAATCCCATGATTGGAGGAACTCCGTGGTCAACCTCAGTAAAAGCTGAGATCCCTCATAAAATCCTCCAAAGCTAGTTATGAAAGCAAAATCGCCACTGATTCTAAAGACAACCACAAAGCATTCTATAGCTATGTCAAGAATCTCAATGGCAACACTCAGATCTGCTCTGAGTTACAGCACAATTCACTAAATATACAAAACCAACTGATATTGCCAACATCCTGGCAGATAGGTTCAGTGCTAGCTTAACCCTCTCTCATCCCCTAAAGAGCCCATCTCTATACCAGAAGAATGCAAAGTTCCTGTAATCACGGCTGCACAGGTAAAAAACACACTCTCCAAAGCCAAGAACACAGCATCCATGGGACCTGACAACATCCCATGCTGCGTTCTACATGAACTACAGAACAAACTGGCACCCCACCTAAGTACCATGTACAATCATATCCTCACTTCAGGCCTTGTGCCCACTGAAAGGCACACAGCAACAGTTATCCCAATCCACAAAGGGGGAGCCACCATGGACCCTGGGAACTACCGCCTCATTAGCCTGACAAGCCTGGTCTGCAAGGCTATGGAATTTATAAACAATGACATTGGTAATCTCCAAACTCTGGACCCTACCCAGTTCGGGTTTGTAAAAGGCAGATCATGTCTCCTAAACCTGATAGACTTCTTTGAAGTGGTCACCAAAGCCGTAGATGAGGGTAAGGTGGTTCACACAGCCTATCTAGATCTCGCCAAGCCTTTTGACACCATCCTCCACTCTGGAATTATAGATAAACTCACTAAACTAGGTATAAATCTCTATGTCACAAGATGGGTTGCCAACTGACTCACTGACAGAACCTACACTGTGAAAGTAGCAGACTCTAAATCCAACTTCAGACCAGTGACAAGTGGAGTACCACATGGTTCATTCCTAGGTCCTCTCCCATTTGGTATCTACTTCTCTGAAGTACAGGCTAATACAGAAGATCTTTGGCTAACAAAGTTTGCAGATGACTGCAAACTAGGAGCCATAATCAAAACTCCTAACGATGTGGACATCCTACAAAAGGTCCTCACTGAGACAGATGCCAGGTGTCAAAGCCATGGCCTCAAGCTCAATGCCAAAAAGTGCATTGTCATCCTTTTGGTAAAAACTCTGTACCCATGTACTACCACATAGGTGGTAGTCTACTTAACACTGAAAGTGTGATAAGAGACCTTGGGACACAGGTGGACAGTAGTCTCACCTTTGATAATCACATTGCCACAGTAGTCAGGAAATCCTTCTACGTAGTGCAACTCATCACAAAAGGTTTCTCATCCAGGAAAAAAGATGTCATTGTTCCCCTCTAGTCATCACTCATTAGACCCATTATAGAGTACAACACCCCTTTTGGTATGTACCTCACAAGACATCTATAACAACCAGAAATGCCACAAAAATACCTCACAAAGAGGATTACCGGCCTCAAACAGATGCCCTACGCAGACCGCCTCAAAAATCTCCAGCTTTACTCTGTCGCATATCACCTACTCAGAGGCGATCTCTGCCTAACATACAAAGCTGTATCAAACCCAGAGCTGTTGGACATGCTCCACTTAAAGAAATCCCAATCCCTCCAAGCTACATGCTCTAGGGACCTAAACCTTGTCACCACAATAAACAGAACATGCTGGAGGGATAGATTCCTGTCCCAGAGACTTTCCATACTCTGGAACAGACTACCTATCTATGTCAAGCAGAGCTCCTTATTAGCACTCTTCAAGAAAAATCCTGATGATTGGATGGGAGATTCACCCTGGGGATCACTTCTGTGGCTCTGCTTGACAGGGGCACAGGAAAATAATTTTCTTGGGTGGCAAAAGCCAGGATACCATTTGGCTAAGCTTATATAGGCCCCAGGGCCAATAGCCTATTTGCTACCTATGAACCTATGAACAGAAATCAAAGTCTAAGCCAGACAGAATCGGAATTGCCTAGTCATAGTAAGGCCTTGCTGAAGTTAATTCTGGTGGCTGCTAAAATGCAATTACAATCAAAAAGAAGTCAAAGCCTAAGCCAAACATACTAGAAGCAGTGAACATAATTACAGAGATTAAAGAAGTGGAAGTGTGATCTTTAGAAAAGGGTTGTAGCAAATTACGTAGAAAAATTGGGAACTGTGGGAGCAACGCATGCAGACTTATATTTTGCAGAAGAAATGAGGTTTAATGGAAGGCAGGAAATGAATGAGCTATGTAATGTTTGATTGACAATGACTGTAGAGAAGATTATATGTGATGTATAATGTTTGTAACTGAAAATATGTCAATATGGTTAGTTCTCATATATATATATATATATATATATATATATATATATATATATATATATATATATACACACAGAGAAAGAGAGGGAGAGAAATAGATATATTTGATTGCCAATGTCGTAAGTGATAATTCAATAAAGATGTTTCTTGTTTAAAAAAATGACCTTTCACTTTTATTTAGTTTCAAGCTTTTTTTCTATATCTATATTTATAGACAGATAGATAGATAGATAGATAGATAGATAGATAGATAGATAGATAGATATATGAATAAATGGATAGATGGATGGATATATATTATATAAAATATCATGTAATGGTTTGTTTTCAAAACCACTTTTACACAAAGTTTAGGCATTCATGTATATGCATGTAAACACATGCGTATGCACAGCCTACAAACAATCTCCTTCTTATTAAAACGTTTCAGCAAAGTAGCACAATGGGCTCTAGTACTGTTGTAACACTGCACTTGCTCCCCCAGGCTGTCTGTGTCTGCATTCCTCATGCACAGGCTAGTAGTGCTTCAAAATGAAGTCCAGCACTGATGTCAAATACAGAGTGCAGATAAATAATGAGATAAAAATGGGAGTGGCATGCAGACTACGTAATCTTCTTCTTCTTTCGTCTTTTCCTGGTTAGGGGTCGCCACAGCAGATCACCATCCGCTCATGATTGGCAGTGGAGTTTTACACTGTCGAGTTGCCAGCCCGGCGCCCAACCTTCCACAGAAGGCACACACACACACACACTCACGCACTCACACCTAGGGCCAATGTTAGTGTGTCCAATCCACCTAGAGCATGTCTTTGGGATATGGGAGGAAACCGGAGCACCCGGAGGAAACCCACGCAACCACAGGGAGGACATGCAGACTCCGCACAGAAGGCACCCCCATGAGGATCAAACCGGAGAACATCTTGCTGTGAGGTGGCAACGCTAACTGCTGCACCACCATGAAAATGAGCCTGTGCTTCTGAACTGCATCTTGTACTCCTAGGTAATACATACTTCCTCCTTGAAAAAAAGAGTATTGTGTTGCATGCTGAGTTGCCTGCTTATACTGAAGGGAATGGAGGACCAAGGTTACACTCCAATATCAGGAAGAATATAAACTTGTTAGCAGCTTCCATAGCATGAGACCTGATTTTAACAGCACTTTAAGTACTCCCCCTTAAGCAATGTTACAATCAGGCCATAAACTTGGGAATAACAGACAGTGCCAGCCAGCAAAGGAAAGCGGCAGAAAGTAAAACAACTTTGTTTCAGAATGTTGTCTCTACATTTACTGCCTCATGTTTTTGATCCCACCATTATAATTATTTTTGTTTTCTGGTAAATCACTGAGGATTACAGTCAGTCAATAATGCCCAATATTATTTCATATTCACTTTTGTTCAGAAAATGCATATTGATGCAAATCATGTTATTTTATTAACTTTTTAAGTGAATAAAAGCAATGTTTTAAACCTGTCCTTGATTTCAGTCCTTTGCCCACTCCATTATTTTTGGATTTGTCCAAAATTCTTAAGCAAAGAAGCTGAGAGGTATGCTGCTTTCAAACCCAGTCACATTGCTACTATATTCTGCAAGAGGTAGCACACAGAGCAGATAAAGCTATATGCACTGCAAAGACTTATGATCAGTTCACTGAAATTAACAGTTTATTATGTGTTTGCTGCATGGATGCCTATATTTCCTTCACTCCTGAGCTTCTTTCTTGGCACTTGAACACTTAACCTAATTATGATCAGAGACCTGATCAAAATTGTCTGTGCTTTGTACAAACACACACACACACACACACACACACACGCACACACACGCACACACACGCACACACACACATGCACAAAACTTACCCTGGGGCATAGAGTTGTGTTTAGGTGATAAAGCTTTTACAAGCTGCTTCTGTCCCCGACTTGACACATAGAGCTAACAGCAATATTATGAAGACAGTATTGCAGTTGGTATGCCATGAATAAGGACAACTGTAGGAGAATAGTGCATGTTCCAACTGCTGCCATATATAACACCCTACTATTTAGTAATCACTATCTGCGAAAAAATGACCATAACTGCTACATGTTCACTGCACGGCTCTGATATGTTGTGCAGCCAATACTGATGCCCAGTGTTGCACCACAGTACAAGGTACACAGACTGCTATGGTATATTTCCTGCCATGATATAACTACAGCCTGACAGACGATAGTGCTGTGGCACTCTTCAAACAGTAATCCTGCCTTACTGTGGCAAACTCAGCTAACCCATGGCTCACTGTCAGAGAGATATACCACTTTGTGATGCATACTCTGAATCAAAGCTCAGAGGTTTAAGGCTATGAGCTGTTGACAAGCTGTTTCCTCTAGTCATGGGTTTGATTCCATCACTCTCTATTTGCCTACTGTATGACTTTGAGCAAGTCGGTTAACCAGACAATGCTCTGCAGCAGTTGAGACACTGAGCAAAGTGCTGTAGGTGTCTCCTGGACTGTATGCCTAATAACTACTTAGAGACATTTGGTTTGTCTGACTGTTAGCTGAGTTGATTAAGGCTTTGAGCTGTTAATATCCTGCTCTTTGAAATACAGGGTTTTATTTAATTCTTTTACCAAACAGTTCTCCAGGACAATTGGAAAACTGCACTAGGCTCTTCAATGGTTCCTCCTGACTGTGAGCCTAGTATCTACCTGTGAACACGCTGATATTCTATGGTCTAAAATATTTCCACACAGCCCCACACTTGGTGCACAGAAACCCTTTCAAAATCCAGACCCTTGTAAGCAGCTGATTACAAATTTTCATGAGGTATGTTTATAACTCTTAAGTAGAGTGCTATCAGATGTTTGGAACCTAGCTAAAAAGTATTGAGACTAATGTTAAAAGTCGAAGAAAAGAATATGATGTTTCATAGCTTTATTTCGTCATTAAAGTTTTGATGAAACTTTGTTTTTTTTTGTTTTTTTTACAAAATTATGCTTTCATCATTAAGCATGCCTAGTAAAAGGATTTTATTGTTGTCATATGTGGTTGGACTTGAGGTGCATGACTCATGCTTCTTAGCAGCACAGTAGCTAGGAGTGGTTTGTAAAAACAAAAGAGCAAACAGCAGAGAAAGTACAGGGAATAAACTATACAGGATAGCCAGTTTAAAGCTCTTGGAGACCTTGTGCAAGACCCTGTGCATTTACTAAATAGTAATTCATATATTTTAGCCACTTCATTTTGTATAATATGAGAGAATTAAAATAGGTACTGATGGGGTAGGACACGATGGTGGTGCTGCGGTAGCGTTGTCACGTCATAGCAAGACGTTGTCCCGTTCGATTCTCAGCTAGAGCGTCTTCTGTGTGGAGGCATATGTGAATGGGGCGTGCCTTCGTTGAAGGTTGTGCGTCAGGGCTGGTAATCCGGTACGAAAAAATCCACTACCAATCATTAGTGGACCAGAGTTCCGCTGTGGCAACCCCTAACTGGGAAAAGCCGAAAGACACAAACAAACAAACTGATGGGGTAGGTCACTACCTGGACCGTAATAAAACACTAAATGAGAACACACTGGAAAAACATAATATGTATATGTGTGCACATACCTACCTACCTACCTACCTGTGTGTCTATCTACCTGTCTACCTAAGCCATACATGAATGTAGAGTGGATTTATGAATTATTAAAATCATAGCAAGGCAACAGTCAAATATGCAGTGGTCCTGTCTGAGGAGTGTTATTCTGCAGGAAGACATAAGACAACATGGTTTTCTACCTTTAAGGAAGCCTAACATGGTTGTGTTCATGTGTAGGGTTACTTATTAAGGAGAAAGAAAAAAAAAATAAGGAAAATAAGGAAGAGAGAAGAGTGGTTAAAGAAAATGTGAGAAAGTATTTCACAGACAGGAGTAGTTATTGGATGATATCAGCATTTTGTTTCTAATACCTTCACAGGTATCTACAGCTTAGATCCATGAAAATGATAACTTTGTGTATAGTTCAAATAAGACAAAAATGTACAAATGAAAAGTAATATTTTTTCAGTGTTAACATACTGATTTACATGAATTTCATATAACTGCAGATGTTATGGTTTTGTTGCACCTCCACATAAATGTAAAACAATATTTAAAATGATAATTAGTCATTTTATTCCTTTAATCAGATAGTTTACTCTTACAATCAACAATGAATTTTAGCCTCCACAAAGAAAGAACAGACTGGCTGGCAGTAACAACAGTTCTCTAACAGGCCAGATTACTGACTGTTGGAGGTGAAAGGAGTTAATAAGGAGGCAGTGTCGGAAGTGCATGGAGGTGCATGTCTTACTTTGTAACTAAAGTAACCATAATTACATCCTCAGTACTACCAGAGTGAAGAAGTTCTAATGACAATAACAGATACACAGTAATAACTAATTAATTCAGTGATCACACTGTAATATTCATGTGGTGATTAGTTCTTTTTTCTGTTTGCACAACAGAAGAAAATGAA
>NC_056745.1:1066808442-1066813442 GCF_019279795.1 Protopterus annectens | reverse complement strand
TCATTCAGTCATACATTTTCTGTAAGCTCCCATTGTTCATATGGATGTTGTCATTAGGCTTCTGTCAGCATAAATACTTAATATCCTTATACAATAGGGAAAAGGTCTTTAAAAAGAAATGCATCCATTGTTTGAAAGAAATAGTCTTCCAAGATATGCAGAGGCTGAAGGAAATTAATCTGTTTTCATATGTAGCCTAGCAGAAACACCAGCATAAACATATGGTCATACAAATGTTTAAAGTGAATTAATCCATAAAAACAGTATCCATCACAATAAGAAGCTGGATATATACCAAAAGGTTATATTTTTATACTTTTTTCAGAAATCCATTACAGTGGTTTATTGCACCATTTGTCTGTGGGTGTTAGTAAATAAATGTAAACTTTTTTGTTAGGCTAGTCACTTGGCTTAGCATCTTAGTGTATGTAGACTCACACACACACACACACACACACACACACACACACACACACACACACACACACACACACACACAAACATAGAGTGAGGATGGTACCTGCAATTTAACTTATGTGAAGAACACAAATAAAAGTCAATGCATTACGCTAACCTGCATGGTGTGCTTTGAAGTGCTGATGTTAGCAAAATGTTAATTATAATAATTCTTTAGCATCATTTAGAAGAAGGGAATTGTTCACAATCAACCTTAATCTATTAGCACAAGCTCAGTGTGTGATCCTTAGGACCATAGCTGAAAAACTAATAATGGTGATTGTTTGTTCCTTGCAACACACATGTTTAACTGCTATAAGGAGTATTAGGCTGATAAATTAGCATAATTGTATAAAAGTACACAGTGGTACTGTAAGATACACATTACACAGGAGGATGTATTGCAGTAACCCCATTAAAATCAGACATATTGCAACATATTCCAGCCAGTCTGATACTTCATTCTTATTTAGAAGTTCTGTGGACATACAATTGAAAGACCAATAGTGTTTTCTGTGCTTTGCATATAATAATCCAGCAACAGCATCTACATAAAATAAAGCTTTTGATACTTCTTTTCATACACATTATTTCTGGACTTTGTGAGTCTTTAACACAAGCACTACATGCAAAAGTTTAAAAAACTCAGAAATAGGCATTGGAGCAAGTTTCCATAAACAAGTAGTTAAGACCTGAACAGACAAATTCTCTATTAGACAAGAAGTGGCAGAGACAACTTTTGCAGACAATGAGTGGTATTCATAGTCATTACATGCTCAAGTTAAAGCTGTCCAAACTGTCTGTCAATGAGCACAGCTAAGCCTCGATTCATAGGGACCACTTATGGTAATGTTCTGTGACCTCAAATGAGCATAACCAAAGGAACTCATGAGATGCAAATGAGAAATTATATAACTGAGCATATGCTAATGGGGCATTCACTCTAATATATGCAAATCATAGTGGAATTTACCCACCTTTCTGCACTGTCCACTAGTACTTTACATAAAGAGGAATCTTGAACAAAGTAAATGGTGCAGCACGCCAACATAAACACAAAAATAATAAAAAATACTGCTGTATCATGGAGTATCTATATAATATCCTTTAATTTAAACAGCTATTGAGTGCTTTCATCCTCCTACCACTGGGGACTTCATCAGAATGTAATAGAAGTTCAGTGTAAAAGCTTTTTAAATACCTTACAATCAATTCTTATTGGCTGGAAACAAGCCAGTAATAGTTGAGAACCAAGGCCTAATCCAAAAACATTCTTTTCAAAGGTAATTAAAACCATAAAAATAATGATAACCATACAGCTCATGTGTTGTAACATTTTCCAACCAAAGAACCTGTTTGTTTAATAAAATATAAAATATATTTCTTTTTCTTTTGCTTAATCAGAAAACAAAAATTGAAGTTAAAATGCTGAGTTTTATAACTTTCCATTTATAGCTTGTCTACTTTTTCCTTTAGAAATGGGATTATAGACAGACCCCGGGATTCATGAAGCTCGGCGCAAGGACGGCTTTAGCCTTGCGCCGACCATGTGGTGTAGAGATGGTGCAGCAGCACCACATGCATATTAATGAAGGCGTGCTGCCACAACGTCCACATGCATAGGAAATGTGCGCAAGTGGAGGGGGCATGTCTAAGGGCTGCACGGAGGCGTGAACATGTCGGCTGCAGACCTGCAACCTAAAATGCTGACTAGTACAGCCTGCCTCTAATAGTAATCACTCCTGTCAGTGTCTGTGGATACTGAAATGTATGCAAAGCATACAAGACAGCTTCGTGAACACCCAAAATAAAAAGTAAACACAAAGGCACATAGCTGAATATTGAGCCCCCGTCCCTCGAACAAATAACATTTAAAACCCCGTGCCCGTATTCCATTGTAGTGTTGATTGTTATACCAAGTGGAAGCAAAATGCAGCATGTTTGTGCGCCGCTGCCCTTTGCTAAGCCTAGCCCAATGTTTAGGGTTACCAGCTGTCCCACTTTGTGAGGGACAGTCCCTCTCTGGGCAGTTGTGTCCTTACCAAAAATAATACAATGGCAAATGTCCTGCGATTGTAGGACATAATTATATCCCATATTTTATGTAATAGTTCCATAAAATAGTTATTTCTGTATCTAAAATACCTAAATGTTACAAGAAACAGAATAAGCAACCAAACTGCTACAAGAATAAGCTTTCACTTAGGCATAAAAGTAAAGCACTATCCTTTGTACTGACCGTGGGTATGTGTCGGCCTGTAAAATCTGATGTGTGTCCTAAAAATGTCCCACTTTGGCCAATTGAAAAGGTGGCAACCCTACCAATGGTCAGAGCATTTGCTCAATAACTGCCCATTCGCATTCCAAGTCGATCTTGTCTGGATGGCCCAAAGATGAATGGGTATTACCCGGGTCTACCTACCATGTCATGAAAGATAAGTATTTGCATGTATCTATGTGCATGAAGTACAGCATGTGGAAGATCAAATATGCTAGGAATGTCTTCACAACCATATTGGTACCAGAGATATGTAGAGTATGCAATGTGTTCTGTTGTCTGTGTCATGGGCCATCAACCAGAGAAGGGATGGATGGTGTGTGTGGAATATGGGGGGGGGGTGACGGGTAATGTAATAATTTGCCAAGGGGAGACTGGGTCGGATGTACAATAGGTGAACTGGAGGTGTACGAGGGAGCAGTGGGTGAATCAAAAAGGAAACCAAAGAACATACATTCACATTTGCAATACACCCTGACAGGCCATACTGCAGAACACAATCCCACAAACATATGAACATTAAAATGTGCGATAGACATGTACAGAAACTTTACCGGCTCACACCCACATAATGGTCTGACCTGAACTGAGCCATCCAACCCAAACACACCTGGATACATAATTGAATACCCATCATCCCCTCCACAGCACACCACCCCTCCCTTGCTGAATGTCCACCAAAACCACCCATACTCGGGCTGCTAGCTTGGCACAGCTATATCTGCACTTAGTGCCCCCTACCCATATCTAATAGGCAGTCTCACCCTAGGCAGTCTCAGGCTTGCAAAGTAGGTATCCCTTGCATGTATAACTCTCCCTCATTTTCGTAAAGCCAAAAGAATGGGAGTTATTGGTGTCCAAAATTTTTGGCCATCCCTCATGGGATAAGTGTCTGTTCTAAAGATTAGACTTGGTGGCATGACATGATGTCCAGCCCCGTAGACAACTGGACACAAGGTGCATTAGCAGTAGTTGTCCACAACCCTGCTCAGCCTCCAGCCGGTCATGCAGAACCTATGACCCAGTATTAAACACCCAACCGTGATGCATGTCTCCCCATGTGCATTATCGGGAACTTATACCATTCACATGTTCCATGAAGCTTCCCCATAGCCATCTCCCAAATAGTATATGTCCACAAATTGTATACCCCATCCAGGTTCCTCATCGTAATAGTGCACACAACCCCTGTATACAAACAGTACAGGTACCTCCCATATGCGATTGTTCATATACATGACCATGTATAACTCCAGATATGTAGTTATATATCTATAAATGTACATACTTATATTCGCATAGCCACACATCACATATACATGCATATAAGTAGTTGTCAAATATGTGTCCATTTCATAAATATGTATACTTGCAAATGTATACATATGCCTCTCAGAAACATATGAATAGTAACATGTACTATACATATGTACACCACCCAACTGTCACATTTGTTGCCAGTACTGTGGAATGACTGTAGTAAAGTCATATTTCCTAATTACCATCCATACAGAATGTATCACGGATGTTTTAGTGGTAAGACCAGTGACTATGGTGTTCCTGTTCCTGGGTCCAAGACATGCAAGAGCTAATTTTATATGATGGCCACAATAATGGCAGTCGGATATAGGGTGATTAAAGTGCTTTAAAGCAGATGTAAGCGGGTATGTGTGACGGTAAGTGGCAGCCATTCAACAGTATGGAGGTGAGCAAACCTCCTGCATCTCCAACCACAAGTAGGATGCTAAAAGTGGAACTAATTATGTCCACGTGCTATGTCTGACTTTCAAACAGTTACATGGCAGTCCCAGTCACCAGTCGGCCAAACCAAAAACCAGAAGACTAATTGAACACCCTGACCATTATACAAAATTATGTCCCAGGACTATAAGCTTGGGAAGTCTGAATATACTTGGAGTGAGCCAACATACGAGACATGTCTAGAGCAGTAGGGAATGGTGCATGTGTAGTAGTGCGGATTTCCCAACAGGAAAATGGATGCCTGCTGTGTTAGTGAAGTGTTGAGGCATGTGTTTGGATAACTATGAACCATGGGTATACATATAAATGAAGCAGAACACCAATAGTGTAGTGGTTAGAGCATCCGCCTATCGAGCAGATGCTGCCGGTTTGACTGCAGCACACACCATTTATGACGCGTAATCCGTATACGATCATATCTTGCTAATTTTATACTGTATAACAATATAATACCATTGAAATGTGAACTGGGGTGACGTATCACAGTAAGAATGCAGAAGGTTTT
>NC_056745.1:1066788442-1066803442 GCF_019279795.1 Protopterus annectens | reverse complement strand
AGATGTGAAGTGTCGGTGTCATAATGAATAAGGCACTAGTATGCAGGTGAAGCATATATAAACACCATTACACATGTGTAAGTGCGTATGCACGGGAAATGTATTGGTTTACAGACACACACACACATACACACATATATATATATATATATATATATATATATATATATATATATATATATAATATATATACATATATGTATAGACATAGTTATATATATATATATATATATATATATATATATATATATATATATATATATATATATATATATATATATATATATATATATATATATATATATATATAGTTGCAGACAGACATAGATATATATATATATATATATATATATATATATATATATATATATATATATATATAAATATATACATATGCACATATACGTACATACATAAATACATAAATACACATATATATATATATAGATATAGATATATATATATATATATATATATATATATATTTATATGTGTGTGTGCATAGATATATAGAAATATACAGCTATGATAGGAAAAAGAACACAGAAATGACATATGTTCACAGGCTATGGCAATGGAAGTGAGGAGCCCAGGCAAGACACATGACACACGCAGAATGCACTTCCACCCCCCCCCCTACAGCCGGACACGGGAAATATACATGCAATCAATGTAAAGTGTCCACTGCTCCCCAGACCACAGGCAGGATACAACCAGGGGGGACACAGTGCACCCGTGGATTCAAATCATGGAACACATACTGGAGCATCCCTTGCAGGACACCCTAAAAATTGGCAAAACCATACAAATGTGATAGATTGGCCATCTTGTCTGCGGTGTATACAGGCTCAGAATACAAGGGTGGGTAACCCTGATGACCCATGGGCCGAGACAATTTTATGAAATGGGTCCCGTGAAGTGGAGAGTAATGATTTCTCCGACCAGGCTGTAGATGTACACGGAGCAGTAAGTTGTGAAAGCCTGATAACACATGGGTCGACACAACGTATGACGTGTCCTGACACGGGGAGAGTGGGCACTGTGTAGTGGTGTGTTTATACCCCACCTGCATCCACAGTAAGGATGAGTGCTGTAGAGGAGTGGCAGGTAGGGGAACTATGGGTATGCAATTATGGGCCTAGGCTTGCAGGTGTTGGCTGGCAGAGCCATATTATGTCCGCCCCGTGGATGTAAGTAATATTCCGATGTGGGCATAGCAGACGCCCATACCTCCCAAACCCTGATGTTGTTATGCAGTGTCCCTGATTCAGTGTTCATTCTTCCCCATTCATATGAGAGGTCTGATAGTGACAGAAAGTGCATATTCTGCTGACTACCATAGAAAGATGATAGAACAATAGGTTAGGGTTACAACCTATCCACCTTTGTGAGGGACAATCCCCTTTGGGCAGTTGTGTCCTGCAAAATAATTGAAAATATGGCAACTGTCCTGAGATTTTAGGACAAAGATTTCCTATATTGTCTGTAGTAGTTGCATAAAACAATTATTTTGTATCTGAAACACCTAAATGTTATAAGAAACAGAATAAGCAACTATAATGCTACAAGAATAAGCTTTTGTTTAGGCAAAACAGTGAAGTTCTTTCCTTTGTACTGGCTGTGGGTATGTTTCACCCTGCAAAATCTGACATTTCTACATAAAAGTCCCACCTTGGGCAATTGAAAAGGTGGCAACCCTATAATAGGTATGCGATAGCATGACTCGGCTGATGGATATGGGTCCCAAAACCCAATTACTTGTCTGTATTGAAGAGTCTCGGTTCCCATGTATCAGCCAGATGGGAGCAGATTGTAAGAGGAACACACAAATAATATGAATAAATCACTGGACAGGCCGCCAATTCCGTACAGTCAAACGGCATGCCGACGCCTAATGGGCAGCCATTCTCGATACTGTAGGCATGTAATCCGATGTAATAGGCATCACAAGGTAATATTGTGGTCCTCGCTCCCACCCAGGGGTGTGAGTGTCAGATGCAAGCACCAATGTTGGTGCATTTGCAAGAGCGAGCGGGTGTAAGCCTGTTTGGCTACCAGTATGTGAGTATTGCACTGGTAAAGCTAACCGAGTGTAAGAAGCTGTAACCAGAGGTTAGCATGGCTTAACACCGTGCAAACCCATGCACACCCACTCACAACTGCTTTAATGTGCCTTACTCCCACCGTATCCAATGGCCTTGTTCTGCCGTGCAGCCGAATAAAAGTCCTCTGCAAGGCTCGGAACCAGGACCCTGCACACACAGCTAATGTGATTTACCAATACGCCATGGCAGATACACAAACAACGGACAGTACCACACACACATCATAAAGCGCAGTCATTCAACAGTATAGGAATGTATCCCGTCATGTAGATGTATATGTGAGTGTTTATGTCCAGCATATAGGTACATATATATATAGAGATATATCAGGAACATAACATGTGGAAACAAAGCATTACAAATGAATGAAATGGGAAACACCAGCAATGCCTGTATTATGTAGTGGTGTTGTTCTATGTAATCTCAAGACTCCCTCAGACAGACATGTGTCATTCATACACGCAAACAGTTGTATATTGGTCGCATACATCACTCTGTGCATGTAATGTACATTAACACAACAGTACCTGTCCAATCATTATATGTGAACAATACTGTTGCAAGGTGCTGTGTGCAACATCATCATCACGATAAAGGTAAATGGGGTAACCATAGAGGGACGGGTAGTGTTGTGTGTACAATGGAGTCATCCTCATCACGTGTACCTGGACCATTTAGGAGTGATGTGCATACCAGGATCGTGCGCCTGAGGGACAGGGTTGAGGATAACAGGAGTATGTTGTGATGCATATTACAAGGGTTACATGTGTGTGAAATCAACAGCTATGTCTAGGGCAGATGTTGTCCTAGGAGCCGATTGGTCTTATGTTTCCGTAGGGTGAGCGTCTGATGTGGGGGAAGGAGAGTAGGTATGGCTGTGGAGGATAAGTAGGGTAGGATCACAGACAAGACAGCATACAGGGTCGGTATATGACACATGTGGGGGGATACACCTCAGACGGGGATGGCTGTTCGGCATTCACAAGCCCATGGGAACAGTGGGACGGAGGTCCCCAGCCATGGGCAGCCACCACTGCACCTAAACAGCTGCAAAGGAGGCAGTGCTGGGGGTTATCCAGGAGGGGCAGCATCACCCTGTAAATGTGACACTCTGCCCTTGAGCTTGCGTATCTGGCTTCAAAACCCCTTAGTGCGCCCCCAATGCAACACACCCAGGACCGCACAACAGCAGACATGTACCTGTCTGGTCCTACTCCCAGGCAGGGCATGCCCCATCCTCAGTGGTGGTACCACCAGAAGGTGGTGCAGAGCCAACAGAGGTTGATGTCCAAGGCTGGGCCCCAGTTGTGCTAGTGCCCAGTGCCATGGTCAGCTGAAGTGGGACAGGAGGTTCTGCCGGGACCTCCCAACCTATTCAGCCTATGGTGTTGCAGTTTAAACCCACATATGGCTTAGTGATAGAGAACAGCATACAGGATTACCTACAACAGTATGCATAGATATCACCATCAACCCAACACAACAGATGGTATACATTTGCAGAGGGAGCACAACACTTGCATATATACTGCATGACATCTGTACAATGTGTAGTAGACATGTGACCGCAGCTATGAAAAGTTGCCCATAATTGGCTTGTCACTGGGAACCCCAGACAGTGTCTGTCATACCACTGTTTCATGTGACATATGTCCAGCCAGGGATGCGATGGCAGTAACACATCCCTATCATCATGTACTGCCTGCAGTCCTCACACTATGCTCCTGCTGTGGACAGATGTGTGTTCAGTGTGTAACACAGGAAACAAATGGTTCCACACACTGACCAGTTCACAGATGGCCCTACAGATGGGAGTCCCTCACAAACAGAGTACTGTCATGCCTGTATTAAAACATGCAGAATAGCCATTACAACACACAACATGTTAAACAGGCAGAAGTCTCAATGCAGCATAGCTACACTTACATGCTGTAGTCATGTGTGGCACATCACCCTCTTGTCTTTAGGCTATTTCCCACTGTGTATGATGTTTGAGGTATATCCAGATATCATCTGTAATGCCATTTCAGAACACCACATCCAGGTACCACTCACAGCGATTGCCATGGCCAAATACCAACATGTTTTTCCTAGATAGTTTACTGTGTTTATCATGCGAATGGCTATGGGAACACCATCACAGCTGTTCCACATGCAATCAGCTAGAGGAGGACTGCAATAGGTGCAGAGGCCATCACCTGATCATGTCCATCACTTACAATACACATGCTGCTACTGAGCAGGTGTACACCTCCACATCCACCAGAGAGTGTGTGAGTGGGACAGGCAAAATACACCAGAGAAGGGCTTGGAGACTTAACCCTAAGCATCGTCTGCCACATGCCTAACAGTACAGGTGTCAAACCCCTGACTAACTAGTCATTACTATTACAGGTGCATGACGTTACTACATGTGCCGCAAAGCTGACATGTTGCTGTGCTGTAAGAACATATATGTGTGTAGATGAGAGACATCTGCAACAGAGATATAGTAGACATACATTAGGTGTGGCACACATGGCTATCCATGTGAACGGATGCCATTGTCACCACAACCACACTCTGTAATGGACTCGCATTGACACTCTTTGCCAGGGCCACAAATACACAATCTATCTTATTAGTTTGCCACACTGCAGTAATGCACAGGACTACATGCACCACAGGGGATATCTGGAGGTTCTATGCGCTAGGGCATGTGAAAGTGTTTGACATCTGTTGGTATGCCAACGAGAGTTATACTGGGAGTGACTGTGGTTGGGAGAATCATAACCCGCACACAGACACAAGGTGCCAGTACTGACATGCATGTATGCATTGCTTCATGGGTGTGTAGTGATTGGCTGTGCAAGATGGCTGTACAAGGCTGGGTGAGGGGTAATCCTTGGCATCACATCACCCGACAATGATGTGAAGTGTGGTACAGGGGTGTAGTGTCTGCAATGTCCAACACAGATGGGTACTGCATGATCTGCCCTGACATCCTGGTTACCAATGTGTATGGCCATAGCTTTGCAATGCATGCCATGTCAGTGTTTGATAGTCCTTCACATGGACATTACCTGGGATGTGCATGTCCCACAATACTGTACAGTGACATGTACAGGTGTACCTGGTTTGGCAGGTACATGCTGTGTTCACAGATTGTTATCCCCCTGATATGCTAATACTGGCCTGGTGTGGCAAAACCTGCTTATAGTGAGCAGGTCGACCCTGCACCTGCATTGATAGTATGATACAGGTATTCCCTGGTGTCAATGGCATTGGTCCATACAGGGCACATGTGTATGGCATTGTATGGCCTTTGTGGATCACATTTGATGGCACCACATATGTTGCAGGCATCCAGTGGGGAAGATAGTGAATGCACAATGTCCACAAATATGTGCCTATTATACCACTGTACAGGATGCCATGTCCTCTGCAGCTCACTGCATTCACACCATGCCTACTATCTGTCAACAATGTGCATGGTACTAGAAACATAGCAGGATATCCTAGGCAAGTGTGCTTGTGTATGGCACATGTGTGCAGGACATATACCGGCTACTAGTAGGGTTGCATACTTTGTTCACCAGGCCTTTTGCCAGATGTAGGGGTATGGCTTGTCAACACAGTATCGTATCTGTCTGACAGCTGTACTCCTCGTGAGGTTGCCAGTGTGTCATAAGATGGACACCATATAGGAAAACTACAAAATCCGCTCCCCAACATGTCCAGTAGTTAGACACTCACAGCCACCTCTACACAGGCTCTGACAGCCAAACACACACACTTGCCATGTCCTGTATACGAACCCCTACCTACCGTGTCACACTGCAGCAATATGCTTTTAGGGCATGCGCTACAGCGAATAATGGGTTACAGCACACCTACATGTGTATACCTAGGTGGGTGACAACAGCAGGATTGACAAAGGTGGTCATGTGATTTGTACAGAGGGTGCATACTCTACAAAGCCCTGTACTTGTCTCACACAGGTAGACACACACACACACACACACACACACACACACACACACACACACACACACACACACACACACACACATTTGGCAAGTCTGGCATTAGAACACCGACCTAACTACTTTATCACACTACAACATTACGCAGTTACAGAATGCGCTACCAAGATTACTGGGTTATAGCACTCCCAGAGGTGTATTTCTAGGTGGGTGACATCATCAGCCTTGCCAAAGGTGGGTATAGGAATTGTATGTAGTGTGAGCAGTCTAAAAGCATTATTCAGTCCTCAGGCAGATGAGGACAAACACACACACACACACACACACATGCACACACACTTGGCAAGTATGGGATTAGAACACCGACCTAACTACTTTATCACACTACAGCATTATGCAGTTACAGAACACACTACTGAGATTACTGGGTCACAGCACTCGCAGAGGTGTATTTCTAGGTGGGTGACATCATCAGCCTTGCCAAAGGTGGGTATACGAATTGTATGGAGTGTGAGCAGTCTAAAAGCATTATTCAGTCCTCAGGCAGATGGAGACAAACACACACGCACACACGCACACAGACACACAGACACACAGACACACAAACACACACACACACACACACACACACACACACACACACACACACACACACACACACACACACAGACACACACAGACACACAGACACACACACACACAGACACACACAGACAGAAAGACACACACACAGACACACACACACAGACACACAGACACACAGGCACACAGACACACACACACACACACACACACACACACACACACACACACACACACACCAGTGGTGGGAACAGAACACCTGCCTATGTACAGATCACTATTACAATACTACATAGTTACGAGTCGCCACACACACACTACACATTTCAAGGCTGTCATTATGACCTTCTAGGAATGCAGACATCAACAGGGATGCTGGCAGTTAAGATGTACATACCTGTGAACCTGTGTGTCTAAAGTAGGAATCCATCCTGACCTGGAGTATGCCCATCTGTGGAATGGACAACTACTATCACTATACAGGGTTACAATGGCCATGCCCATACACATACAGGCACATAACCGACACAAGGTGTCACTGGGCATGCTCACACACTTAGTAGCACAGGGCTGTTCGAAATGCACTATGTGTCCATCTACACATGGTTATACTGGGCATGCTCATACACTTAGTAGCACAGGGCTGTCTGGGATGCACTCTGATTCGAAATGCACTATGTGTCCATCTACACAAGGTTATACTGGGCATGCTCATACACTTAGTAGCACAGGGCTGTCTGGGATGCACTCTGATTCTAAACACGGAAGGCCAAAGTGGCCATGCTATTACAGTTAGACATAAAGAACACATTGTAATGGACTCCGATGTTAGTAGTTATCATTATTAGCAGGAACGCTGCACTACATATATCTGACACTGGTCTTATACAGAATGTCTGCTGCTGTCCATCACCTTAGATGTACCATTCTATACCAAGCACAATACTACCACTCACAGTGATGTCTTGCTAGGAGTGGCAACTGCTTGACCAACACAATGAGCCAATGCCCTGCTGTAATTACGAGGTTGTCCAGTGTTTGTCATTCTGGGATGACATGACTGAAAGTAGACAGGCCTTTGTCACATATCACATGCATCCATGATTCAGGGAGTGGGGTAATACCTAAGTCACATTCACCCATATAGTGCCATTCCAAGGCAAATGTCCTAAACACAGGATAACACCCTGACACCTAGAGGACAACTGCATTGCATGCTTATGCTAACCAGTGCTAGATGGGTAGCATCCGTAATCACAGCTGCTCACTGTAGATCCAACAATGGGGAGTACTGACATCTGTGCAGTGAGGAACACCTGGCTGAAGACTCTGTAGTACACAATACCACTACCACCATATACCTCAGAACCAGACATATGGGCCATAACACAGGTATGAACCGCTCCAGGTGGTGGTGTCCCCACATACATAAAGGCCACTCACATGTACTGACCAGTACTCCCACAAAAGACATCACAGATGAGTCAGGTGCAGGACACAGTGTCAAAAGCTGCATTCTAGGATGTAACCCTCAGACACCACCATGCCCTCTGACCACCAACACATATCCATACATGTGGTAGGACATATAATAGTACACCACCATATGACCCTTGACCAGTGGAGTGTACCAAGCTCTACATCAAATGTGCAGAGTACCCATGTACTGACAAAGTTGCATCATGTGTTATGCAATGCAATGATACCACTGTCTGTAACCAGGTCAGCTGTACACATACCAGGGGCCCTCGGTTATTTACAGCATTAACAGATGACTGTTGCTGTACACTAGTAAACACCCTCATGTTTGGATATGACATACATGTACCTGCCCTGGATATGTACATGCCACACACATACAACATATATGTAAATAGCATAGCTGTTGTTGTCCTTTGTGCAGACAGGTGGCTACAGCCATTACACACATGCACATGGAATGTAGGTCCATGGCTGCTGAATGCTAACAGTATATAAGCTGTGATATCAATGTTGACAGAGGTAACATTCCCTCTGTCCTGGTCACCCATTACACCTATCATATCATACAACAGTCCATGTGTCATGTATGTCATTACACATATCCACCAATTGCAATGCCTACAAACATGCCCAAATGACAGTATTGTAGGGCCTAAACACATGTACATGTAGTGATGTGCATTCAGATACCATGCATGTGCAGTTGCTGATGTATGCAGGTGACATGTGTCTTAGTACATCATGCAGTTGCAATGCAGCCTCAACATTGCCAACTGTATATGGTGATATGCTGAAAGTATGGAAAGATGTACCTCAGGTATGTACAGATGTGTGGACATAACTAAGTGGTGGGGCATCTTTGCAGATTGATGTTTGCTGAGGACAGCTCAGAGGTGTGTCACAAGTGGTTCTACAATAACCTGTGTAACCGCTAAGCAATGGTTTTGTTAATTAAATGGCAACACACACAACATAGACAGAGGTCAGGGTGACACCAAATGGTAAATCACTTGACACCTGTAACAGTTAAGACCTCCCATGTGCATATATCAGCACAGTTGCCAAAAGAAGCATCAATACACTTTGTAATGCATGCAATACTGCTCTAAGTCTGTCATACATATCATGAGATAGGCAGGTGTTTGATTCACAGTACTGGCATGTGTGGTTGCGTCTGTGTCCATATATGTCATGTATGGAGGGGAATACATCTCAATTGTTACTCATTCTCCTGTAAACTGTTGTAGACATCTCTACAGACTGCAATGTAGAAAGCAGGACATAGGCAGGGGTGTGTATCTCACACATGTGCGGTATCTGTATGTGCGTGACATAGGTGCATTCAATATTGAATGCCACAGTCTGTGTCTGTGTGTATGTGTGTGTGTGTGTGTGTGTGTGTGTGTGTGTGTGTGTGTGTGTGTGTGTGTACATGACTGTCTGGTCCCTGGAGTGAGGATGTATGTTACCATAGTGAACTGATAAGACCCATCCCCCTACCCAGGCAATGTAATCTACTATCCTTGTTGATGTCCCCGATCTTAGGCCATACTGACTACCTGTACATGTGTATTCTCTGTGGCGCGTCATGTAGGTGCACAGTACTGTAATGATAATTTGCACATAGGCAGGGGTCCTCACCTCAACATTAGCAACTGTGTGTGTGAGTGTGTGTTACTGTGTCAGTGAATCCGTGAGTGTGTGGGTGTGTTACTGTGTCACTGAATACATGTGTGTCAATACCTGAGTGTGTGGGTGCAGTTGTGTGTTTACATCCTGTAATGGGAACGTGTATTACTGCTTCCCAATGAGGCATCACACTTCCCACTGGCCTCTACCCTTGTCATCAGCTAGACCGCTCTCTTACCTCACCACTCCATGTAACTGTACCTGTGATGTCACCCAGTATGGATGTCAGATCTGTAGCCACCATAGCTTAATACACAGCTATCATGCTCTTGGATCAGTAGACGTGTTTGGAACGTGGGACATTCTAACTGTGATGTGGAAGCTACAAGGTGCATGCTGGTATTTTCATACATACCTGTGAGTAGTCCACATTTACACATGAGACAATAAATGCAAACATTGACATCCACCGGCACATGCAATTAGACCTGAAGAAGGAAAGCAGAACATCAAGACCAACATGCAGTTATTGTTGTTACACAAGACACATACTGTTAACAGTATGAAATGCATTGCAAACCTGTACTACATGGTATGTCTGCTGCCTGTCAACAGTACACAACAATTGTAATCTACACTTATCTTCCTAGTCTGTTCACCCTGTGCATCAGACTATATGAGCATGTCCCTGCACCGATGGTGTGGATGACAGGGATGTGGCACAGGCATCATCATATGCACAGGGTGATAATGTTTGCCAGAGGCCTAGGCTGCACCATTGTATGACATCATGTGTGTGGGTTAGGGCCTTTGATCTAATTGGGTGTGTGTGGATGTTATGCATGTGTGTGTTGCGGTGCCCTACATATGTTTCGGGTGTGTGCGTGTATGTATGCACACAGTTCTGGCATGTGTCTGGCCTACACAGGGGTATTATTGACAGCTGCGGACTGTACAGGCCAGGTTTTACAGTTCACGGTGTCTGGCCACAGCCACGTGACCTGTGCCTGCCAGGGGTTGCATGGGCACTACCAGGCAGAGGTGCAGATTGGTTACTGTCTGTTGACACATGTCCACTGGAACCATGTCCCTGTTGGGACTGTCCAGGGCCATGTGCACATGGCCTGCTGTGTCGTGGTGTGGACAGCACAGCACTAGCTGCACTGCTGCTGCTACCGCCACTATGGGAGGGGGCATGTGAGGTATCTCGTTCATGTAGACCTGAAACAAGTGATGTAGCAGGCCTACGTCCACATGCCCAATGTCTCACTCCTTCCAGATGTTCCAACACAGACATCTCATGCTTGCGGATTGTCATGCCATGGTCAAGGACTCCAACTATGTCACCCAATCATCTAGTCAAAGCTTCAGCAATCTGCTGTTGAGCATTTACCATTGCCTGGATGTTGTTGTTTAAAGAACAGACAGCAGCCCTCTGAAGCCTCTGATCTTTTCTATTGTACCATTCAGCACATGCCTGTGCCTCCATTACAGCCTGAAACATGTGTCTGGTGACACCAGCTGCTGCGCTGTGTCTTGCAGGGGCATGTTGGCCAGAGGTCATCCCATGAGCAGCACTGGCCACGTGCCTGTGTGGGGCATCACCAGTCAGTTAACTGACACCATGGTGGGAAGGCACACCTTCCATAGCCCCCACACTTTCCTGTTCCAAGCTACCACACGTCAGCTCTCCTTCCTCTATGGCCACTGGTGATGGGGTATGTGTAGGCATGAGAACTGTGTGCGGGGATGAGGGGGATATAGGTGGAATGGCAACCAATGGCACAGATTCAGACACCCTGACAACCCTGTCTGTGCCTCAATCATACGTTCATCATCACTGCTAGAGTCTGTGAGGACACTAACATCAGATGGACCACAGGAGGGGAACACACCTACATTACCTGTGAGGGGCAGACAAGAACTGTACATTACAATCTATACAATAGACACAGACACACACACAGCCACACACACAGACACACACACACAGACACATGCTATGGCACCCAACATGCATGTGATATGTCAGAAGGCATGCAACATGCATGTGATACGGCAGACGGCATGCAGCTCAGACAATAATAGTGGTAGTTATCATACATCCCTGGGTTGCACACAACAGCATGCATGTGTCATAGCAGAAGGCATGCAAATTACACAATCATAGTAGCAGTTAGCATACATCCATGTGTTACACCATGTAGACCAGCACAGGTTAATAGTACACCTGCCTGATGTGTGGTATATGACCTTGACAATCACATGTAGTATGACATGTGATCTGCTGACGTGTGCAATGACATGCATACATGTTTAACACAATGGTGTCCTGTCAAATATACAGTAAGGTAATGGTGTCCCAATGCAGTGTTGTCTCTCTGCCCTACAGATATACTGCACATTTAGCTGATGTGCATGGCCATTGCAGGGAATCATGAGGCATCTCTATTGCTATACAGTGTGAGTTACAGACACACATCATAGCCATGACTGTGTTCAGATACAATACATATATACTTTGGAATGTGACCCATGTCACTGAGGTGTATACACACTAAACCATGATGTGGAATATGTGACACAGGTCACTGAAGGGTATACGGATGACACCCCTGCACATCTGCAACCATATTGCTGCTGCCTGGCAACTGTGGCCAGACATGGCAAACTCATCGGTACACCATGTCCCATATGATATCTGTGTACCACACACACTCACACATGAGGAGCAAGGATGACATTGATGTCCGACACTAGCAAGGGGAATGTACTGCATCTGTGGGCTGATGTGGTTGTCTGTGTATGTATGTGGATACTGTACAGGTGACTGCTGTCATGTCGTGACACACTCAAGATGTTCAACACATCTTAGGTGGTGGATTGATGTCACACCTACATAAGATGTGCACAGGCCTGTAGGATGTCTAGTGTTCCACATCTGTAATATAACCATTACACAAAGGCCATAGTTGGACCATGTGGAGCCAATGTACGACAGGGTGTACACACAAGCACATCACGTCTACTGTGTGTGTTGCTTCATGTCTCTGGCCATCCTCCATGGCCATGTGTGTACATGTGTTGGCCAAATGATTGTGACGGGCATCTATTTCACATGTCTGTGTTGTCCCATATGACATACACCCATAGATGTCATATGCTCCACTGATGACAGGGTTATGCAGACAAAGGGTGGTATGTTTGGTATGTGGGATATGTTTTTCAGGATAGTTAGGCAGTGTTGCAGCCAGCCCACTAGATGTCATGGACATGTCAGATAGCACATCACATTGTGTGACATTCATAGCAGAGGTATGATCCACACAGGTGAATCCTGTGGGCTGGCCATACTCCAGCTCACTGTGTAGTACTGTTTGTATTCCCCACATGTGTAGTTCTGATCTGTAGTGCATGTCCCTACAGTGAGCAGCACCTCTACCATTGTATGCACAGCTGTCCACACATCTGGCTATGACAGTTTGTGAGGTTTTATGTCGGTGTTTCACATAATTTGCAAGTATTGCACATGGGTAGCCATTGTGATGCATTGCAAGTCCACCCTGTATATTGTGACAGGACTATACATTATGTGTACATGTGGTAAATGGCCACATGGCAGATAGATCTGTGCATTAACATGCCTGATAAATAATAACAGTCTCACCTACAACAGGCTGGTGTTGCAGCAGAACACCAGAGGTACCTAAATAGGAGTAAAACAGCAGTATGATCATTATCCATGCCTGTATGATAGCTACAGGGTGCAATGTGCATGTTAACACATATGCCAGTACAGTAGACTATACTATGGAGTACGCACATGTGTGCATACACAGAGTTGCATACTATAGTATGCAGCATGTGTGTATACATGCCTTGCATATGATGTTACATTACATATTGTACAGTGACACATGTAACTATATGGAATATAGTTGTTATAGGTGCAGTAGTGACTTACCAGGCAATTCCAGGCTCAGTGGTTGAGAGACACCCACCTCCATGATATTGGCTAAGGCTTGCGGATGTTGTTCTGCAGGTGTCCACAAATTGGCCAGTAGCTCCTCGGTATGTGTGAGTGGGGGCTGGGTTGGTAGCCCACCACCTGTTGCACCTTGTTCCCTGGTGATTGCATTCGCACACTGTTTCGCCCATCTAATGAGGTCTGTACAGTATCTACGCACCTGCTGGTATGTGCAGTTGTGGCCACCCACATCATTAACCCTCCTGCGAAGTTCCTACCACAGGGCATCCCACTGCTGTGCATCCTGTGGCACATGGCTGAACAGGACATCATGATTGTCATGTAGGTATGGGATGAGGGCCTCATCCTCCAAGTGGGTATAAGGTAGTAGCCTTGCACGCGGCATACCTGGAAAACATAATGATGGAGACAGGTCACAGTAACTCACAGAGCTACAGCTGAACATACATGTGTATTACATTTATTACGATTAAATAGTTGTCTTTGCAAATCTACATGACACTGATACCATTGACATATTTGTGTCACACACATTTGACACTCAATGGTGAATGGATATTATCACCATATATGTGAGTGTTTCACCTGATTACATTGCTCATACTCCATGTGGATGCTGTCTTGATGTGGGCATGTCTGTTTGCCTGAACTGGTGTTCTTACCTATCAGCACATGGCTGGATGTGTCCACATTAATGCAGATGACCATGATGCTGTGTATATGTCACATATAAAGACTTACACTGCCTTAACGGACATGACCTGTGATCCTGCAGACTTGCTCACTGAAGGTTTTACATGTATGTGTTTTGCCATATACATCTACACGGCACTGTACAGCAGTTCAACATCCTGCCATGTATCACCTGTGTTGCACATGTGATACACATGGGACACTGGCTAGCCAGATGATATTTGCAGGGATGGATATCAGCTATAGCATGTACGGCCAAAGTCAACTAGTAGGCTATATACCCAGGGCCATGTATGAATCTAGGATGAAAGGTTACCAAGCTGTAGACAACAGGTGGGTTTCTGGGGCTAGGTGAAGCAGTGCCACATAACTGATCCACAGGGTTAATGATACATTTACCATGAGGTCATCACACCATGTCTGAGAGGGGGGCAATGTGCAGCTTTGCTGGACAGGAATGCATAGTATGGCAGGAGTATGTAAAGTGTATGGGACAAGGATCTGTCCAGCATGTGGTGATCCTAGTACTAGGAAGGTGGATGTCCATGAAGTTAAA
>NC_056745.1:1066730339-1066785751 GCF_019279795.1 Protopterus annectens | reverse complement strand
GCATTCTGCCATCGACCAGAATGATACCGCAATATGAGGACAAAATGATTGACTTCAACAATTGGCTAAGCTTCTGGTGTCATTCTAAGGGGATCCAATATCTGTCTGCTTGGGATGACATGGCCGACAGACCACAATGCTTTGCCACAGATGGCCTGCACCTGTCGCCCCTGGGATTCCGGATACTGGTAAGGCTCTTGCTGCCCCTATAGTGCCTTCTTTAGGCAAGGTTCAAATAACATATTCGCCACCATAACAAGTACAGGCAAGCACAAACTGAGGGTAATGCTACTCAATCCTGGAAGTCTAAATCTCAAAATGCACTCACTCGAGGCACTCCTTGTAATGGAGAACATTGATATCTGTGCAGTGACTGAGACCTGGTTCAAGGCTCCAGATAGCACCCCTGCACTACCAGGCTATAACTCATACCACACTTTTCGGCCATGTAACCTGGACCGAAACACCCAAGGCAGAGCTGTGTCCATATTCATTAAGGATATCCACCCCTCCAGGCTACTTGCTTAGCACAATGCATCCGAGGTTATCCAAGTGCAACTATCTCTGGGCTAAACTGCAATCCAAATCGTAGCTTGCTACAGATCCCCCACCATGCCCCAAGATTCCCACTCCTCTTTTCTTGATGTACTGTAAATTATTAGGGTTCAACCAAACACCCCACTAATGAACGACTTCACCTACCCCACCATTAACTGGGAAAACTACTCATATACCAACTCATTAGCTCAACGCTTTCTGGAATTCATAAACTCCAATGCCCTGGATCAACTTATCTACACACCCACAAGGGGCAACAATATCCTAGACCTAGGCATGACCAACATGAGTGACCGGTGTTCTACACCTGAAGTCAACTCCTCTTTGGTCTGATCCGACCATAAGCTAAACACCTTTGATATCCACATCCCGCCCCCACCTCCAATTAAGGAAACCACAGTATAATATTTCTACAAAGCCAACTTCATGCTTCTTAAGACAGAAGTGGTGAACTTCATGACACCCATGCAGATGGACACTACAGTTACAACTGCTGAATCCTACACAAATGCACTCTATAAGCACTTACATGAGTGCATGGATTGTGCTATCCCAAACAGAACCAAGATGCTATCCTCCAATATAAGGAAGCCAGTTTGATGGTCCCCTGCCATAAACAAACTGTACAACAGAATGAAGAAACTGTTGCAAAAGAGAGTACAACCCCATGAGTGGAGGAGCTCCCTGGTCAGCCTCAGTAAGAAGCTAAGATCCCTTATAGGATCCTCCAAAGCTAGCTACAAAAACAAAACTGCCACTAATTCCAAGGACAACCACAAAGCATTCTATAGCTATGTCAAATATCTCAATGCCAACACCCAGATCTGCTCTGAGTTACAGCACAAAGGCACGAACATTACAGAGCCAACTGATATTGCCAACATCCTGGCAAATAGGTTCAGTGCTACCTTTCCCCCCTCTCACCCCCAAAAGGGCCCATATCTATACAGCAAGAATGCAGAGTCCCTGTAATCGCAACTACGCAGGTAAAAGCTTCACACTCTAAAGCCAATATCACAGCATCCATGGGACCGGACAACATCCCAGGCTGTGTTTTACATGAACTTCAGAATGAACTGGCTCCTCACTTATGCACCATGTTCAATAATAGCCTCGCATCAGGCTTTGTGCCCCCTGAATGGCACACATCACCAGTTATCCCACTCCACAAAGGTGACGCCACAATGGATCACGGGACCTATTGCCCTATAAGCCTGACAAGCCTGGTCTGCAAGCCTATGGAGCACATCATTATGGATCTCAGTCACAGAGACACTGGGTACCTCCAAACGTTTGACCCCTCCCAGTTTCGCTTTGTTATGGGCAGACCATGCCTCCTAAACCTGGTGGACTTCTTAGAGACAGTTACCAAGGCATTAGATGAGGGTAACAAGGTCCACACAGCCTACCTTGATCTCTCAAAGGCTTTCAACAACATTCCCCATTCTAGTATTACTGACATAGCCATCCACCTGAGCATTAACCCCTATGTCATGAGATGGTTTGCAAAGTGGCTCATTGACAGAACCCACCAAGTGGGAGTTGCATACCCTAGGTCTGACTGTAAACCAATTACAAGTGGTGTTCCCCAGGGGTCAGTCCTAGGACCCCGCATGTTCGGTATATTCTTCTCTGAGGTACAGGCAAGCACAGGAGGACTTTGGCTGAAAATGGCACATAGCCTACAGACTCAGTGTGCCACTCAACCACAGCCAATAAGGCAAATCAACGTACCCAACACACTAGGCAAGAGCCTTAGCCAGTATCTGGAATTCCAGGGGCGGCAGGTGCAGGCCATGTGTGGCAAAGCATTGTGGTCTGTCGACCATGTTATCCCAAGCAGACAGATGCTGGATCCCCTTAGATGACTGCAAACTAGGGGCATTAATTGTTTCCCCAAGTGATACAGACACCCTCCAGAAGGGTTGCACTAAGATGGATACCTGGTGTCAATATCATGGCCTCAAGCTGAATGCCAAAAAGTGCATAGTCATCCCCTTTGGATAAAACTAATTACCCACAGACTACCACATAGGTGCTAGTCCCCTACATACAGAAAAGGTAAGAAGGGATCTGGGAACCCAAGTAGATAGCAATCTCTCCTTGGATAACCATAATGCCAAGGTGGTTAGAATATCCTTCTATGTGGCCCACCTAATCTCAAATGGGTTCGCATCCAGAATAAAGGAGGCCATTGTGCCTCTCTACTCATGACTTATTAGACCCATTAAAGGATACAACACCCCGTTTGGGATGTACCTTACAAGACAACTACAACAGCTTGAAAGACCACAACAGTACCACACCAAGAGGATTACTGACCTCAAACAGATGACCTATGCAGCCCAACTAAAGAAACTCCAGCTGTACTCAGTTGCATACCGCATACTCACAGGTGATGTCTGCTTGACATACAAGGCCCACGTCCAACCCAGTATTGCTAGATATGCTCCATCTAAACAAAAGCCTCTGAAAGCCACATGCTCTAGGGATATACACCTAACCATAATGATTACTAGGACGTGCTGGAGGGATAGATTCCTGACCCGGAGACTCCCCATGCTTTGGAACATGATTCCAATGTACATCAGGCAGGGCCCCTCACTAGCACTCTTCAAGAGGAACCTTGACGGGTGGATGGGAGACAGACATGTAATCCGGGGATTACTGCAGTGGCTCTGCTGTTCAGAGGCACAGGCAACTAACCTAAGGGGGTGGCAGAAGCCAACACACTCTAACTAGGCTTATAAATACCCTTGGGCAGACAGCCTAGTACCTACCTTTGAACTTATTACATGTCTTATGTGCATGGATAGTTAACTAGCTCCTACATTTTACTTTGCTATCATGCTGATAAACTGTCAGGTGATGCAAGTCATATGTATCCTGTTATTGTGTATTGTAAATGCCAATAGACATAACTAATGCTTGCCTAACATAACAGTAATGCTATGTAAAATGTAATACATATCTGCCTACAATACTGTACATTACACAGTTATTGGCACAATATCCCACAATGCAAATCATAATTGCACAGTAGGCCCACCTTCAACATGTTATTCTCAGTAATACATCCATACATATGCCTACTGTTACAATATATCAACATATACTATCCCCTGTTATAGCACGTACTTGTTGGACCAACCCTGCCACTGACAGCGGCTGGAGAGGAATTGTTGGGTTCAAAGCCCTTATATAGCATCCCTTGTGGTGTATGCAGTGTTTGCCTTGGGACCTACAGCAGTACACACATAAATACTATGTGTTACTATGCTCAATAATACATCACTACAAGATAACCATTTCCACTATATGCATTGCGTACACTTTAATTATTACAGAACAGGTACTACATACACAGGCATACTGAGTATTCTACATATCTTATTAGTAACCCGAGGTGTCGTTGACTGTTATTTCAATCCTTTTCAGTTTGTGTTTCAATCTTTTTTGTAATGTTCTGCTGGTATATACAGATGGTTTGTATGTGTGACAAGCCATCCTTTTATAGTTAAATATCGGTAACGTGCTATACTGACCATCAGTTGGTGTTCCAAAGTAGTTAATTAGATGCACATCAGCTGTGCAGCTACTCCATTAGCCAATACCATGGCAACAGAGGTGTATAATTGAGTACTCCATTTGGGCGTTGTCCCTTTGCCTTACTTTCAAGGAAGACAGCCTGGATGTGTTGTTTGTGATGTATTTCAACAGCTATATGGAGACAGACAGAGATATATTAGCTTCATGACTCCCGTCAATTGTGTGTAATGTCTAGAAGATGTTGTTCTACATGTGAGTACAGCTGTTATATTTCAGAAAATTGCTACTTATGCAGGGTTTGTTTGTACCTGATATTTCTGCAGATGTTTCAGTCTGGCAAGGATGTTTGGGCAGCACAAGGCTGTATGGCTATGCATGAAATGTTAGGTGGTTTACAGTGTGCTCACCAGACATTTTTGGCTTGGTGTACATGTGTATCATACTGTGCTGTTAATCAGTAATTGGCAACACTTCCTGGTGTACACACAACCCTCTAAAACAGGATTAGTGCAAACAAACCCTGTAACATTAGCAGCTGTTCCATTGTATAACAGCAACTATTTCACATAGGGCCATGTTAGTGTGTCTCTGACAAGGTATGTTAAGGCTTCTGCAGATGTTGTACAGTGAGTGAATGATTTGTGATGTTATTACAGTTTGTATTGTAATTGGTTTGGGTGTGGGGGAGATGTTGGTGGGTGTACATAGCAGATGCAGGTGTGTAGGAACTGCTTTTATACATAATCGATATTTGTGTGAGGGTTCCTTCCCTATTTGAACACCTATCCTTTAGTGGACTAATACTATGGTAATTGCAGGCTGATTCATTAAGGCACTGTTTATTGGCTCCTGTATAGCATGCAGGTGATGTTAGTCCTTGAATCCTTTCGGCAATACCTCAGAATGTAATAAAGTGTTGCTACATGAAAGCTGTCTGTGTATTTCTCTCATAGGTATTTGCAGTCATTGGAGTTGTGTTGGTGACTGACCCTCTTTGGCTCGGGTTGCCACCTTTTCAAATGGCCATAGTGGGACATTTTCGGGACACACATCAGATTTTACAGGCCGACACAAATCCATGGTCAGTACAAAGGATAGAACTTTCCTTTTTTGCCTAAATATAAGCTTATTCTTGTAGCAGTTTAGGTGCTTATCCTGTTTCTTGTAACATGTAGGTATTTTAGATACATAAATAACTATTTTATGCAACTATTACATTACATATGGGACATAATTATGTCCTACAATCTCAGGACATTTGCCATTTATAATATTTTTGGTCAAGGCACAACTGCCCAAAGAGGGACTGTCCCTTGCAAAGTGGGACAGGTGGTAACCCTATCTTTGGCTCATGTCCATAGCACATATTTGTAATAGTGTATAGGCATATACTCTCCATATCCTTTGTTCATAAAGTTTGGTCGTGACGGAATGTGTGATTGCTATGGTCCATGTTATACTCATATATGAACACTTCAACCGCTGTATACGGGATACCTACAGAATCCCAAACGCACACAATTCCAACGCCCACAGTACTGGGCCAAGACTCCCATACCCTATATTACTGACAGCGACAGTCAAACTAGCAAAAGTAACACAAACACGGAACACACACACGCACACACAGACACACTGCTACACACTACATCCAAACAAACCATCCTACACTACATATGAGCAGGTGGGCAAGCCCCCCCTACAACCCCCATATGGGTGGCTGCGCCCCCCACACCCCCCTACTTTAATATTCTACCACCGAGATCGCACAAACGCACAAAGCAAACCCATACCCACACATTACAGTCCCCCAGGAACACACATCACACTCAGAACACACACTTACACACACTACAGCCCTCAGAAACACACTTACACACAGTAACCTACCTGAACCACAACACCAGAAGCACTAACTAAATGTCCCTTAACATCAGGATTTTAAACCTTGCGCTTCTGGTGATTCGGTACTGTGGTCTTTTGGCCTTTAAGCCTTGTGATTACTCGCGTCGGTATGTCAAGCATTTGGTATTTGGTAGATATCCCATTTATATGTACCTCCCTGGTTGTGTAGATATTGTTAACCTATCTATATATCTACATATATATATATATATATATATATATATATGTATATATATATATATATATATATATATATATATATATATATATATATATATATATGTATGTATATCCCCATATATCGACATATATCTCTCTCTCTCCCTATATGTATATATATATATATATATATATATATATATATATATATATATATATATATATATAGCATACACCTTTCATTGGGTACATGGCAGTTTGTCCTATTTCCACACATTCCTCCCTTTTGTGTTTTAACCTATCAGAATACACAACTGCTGTTTGTACATCTCAGGTAGCTTAGTGGTAGGTTATTGTGAAGATTGAGTACATGGTTGTGTGTTCTAATCCTGGCAGTGGTCATTTTACCTCTCAGAGCAGGCACTGGTAGTGCAAGGGTGATTAATGCACATTTCAGTGGTTGTGTGTTCCAAATGTTTATTATTCTGTGGAATACTACATATATGTGCAAGCTGTGGTTAAGGTATACTATGTAACATGTAAATCATCTCTGTCTTTATTGGGATTTGAACCAGGACTGCACAGATATTATTCAAATGCTGTAGCCATTACACTATTGACATTAAAGCTCCTTCTGCCTGTTTCCTATGTCCATGAATCCTATGTGTAAGCTTGGCTACACAACAGGCGGAGCCACCCACACCCAGTGAGCTTCTCGAAATACCTACATGACACATGAATTGAGAGACTATACATTAACATCCTAACTACATTTGCCATAGCCCCTCACTGACACACCTCAGGGGAAACCTTGATGTGTGACTGGCCAACAGTATATACACCCCTGGGATCATGTGCCCCAGAAATATACAGCCAGGGTGTGGGGGAGCCACTCCAGTTTTATAGCTGCAAGACCTGTTGGGGAAATTGAATGCTGTTGGGTTGTCATGTTAACATGCCCTTTTGAGATCACTATGTGCCCCATCACCCTACAGATCCCCAGTCTTCAACAGCTTCCAGCAACTCTGCCTGGAATCACTTCATTGGCTGTGCTTGACAGAGGCTCAGTTACTTCATCAATGGTGCAGGTAAAGCCACCACACTGTAGCTATGCTTCTAAATGCCCTTGGGCAGATAGCCTACTACCTATCTGTGAACCTCTAGAGTGCAAAGCCATTTCCAACATCATATGTGATTATACAGAGTTTTCTGATCACAATATACAGTGTAAAATCACCATGTAGTCAGACAACAGTTAAGTACAGCAATAGCATACAGACTACTGATACATAATCACTCCAAAAGCCTATCTTGGAAGCTAGTGGACATGTACAGGTTTCAGGCTTTGTATTGCTTAACAGTAGGTTACCTACAGGAAAGATGGGACACAAGCACAGATGGGATACATGCCTGCAACAATGCCATACCAACTTGCATGTGTCAGCCTAAGGCTTTGGAATGCTGGGCAAGGCTATTGGTGCCCCCCTGGTGCCATTTTTAAGCAGGTCTCAGAGGTGAATCTCACCTCCATGAACTACACAATAGCGGAACCAGTGAGGGTTAGGCTACTCAACACCAGGGGTAGTACTCACGACATGCATGCACTCACAGCACCCCTCAGTATGGACAACATCTACATCTGTTCTGTGACTGGGACCTGTATAAGGTTCCTGTGAGCACACCGGCACTACCAGACTATAACCCATAACACACATTTCAGCCACTGAACATGGACTGACACAGACATGGAGGGGATGTATCCATATTCATCAGGGATATCTACACCTCAAAGTTAGTGGGGCAGCATGATACCTCTGTGATCATCCATGTGCAGCTAACATCAGCCACGACTGCAATGCAAACTGTGAGCTGCTACAGATAACTCTCTATGACCCAGGAGCACCACTACAACTATCTGGAGACAGTGGGAAATATGACAGTCCTACCAGACACCCTGTTATTGGTCAATATCAGCTACCCTACACTAAACTGGATAACCTACTTGAGGATTCACTTCCAGGTCCAGCACTTCCTGGGATTTATCACCTCATATGGCCTGTATCAGTTGGTAGATGGGTTAATGAGAGGTGAAAACATACTAGAAGTGGTAATTACTGACATGTGCAACAGGTGCACTACAGCAGAGGTAAAGCAGTCACTGTTTAGATCTGACCATGAACTATTCACTGATGATTTCCACTCCCAACCATCTCCCCCACCCAAGAAAAACACAGTGAATACCTTTCCTACAGCTAAATTCACAGTACTAATGACAGAGGTGGGAGGGTTCACAGCCCCCATGCTCAGGGATCACTCAGGGATGACACTGCTCAAGATACAGACAGAATTACGAATGCACTCTATAAGCACCTAGAAAGATGTATGGGTCATGCCATCAATGGTAAACCAGGACTCGCTACTCCTACACAAGGACACCAGTCTGCTGAACCCCTGCATTATACAGGCTATACAACAGAAGTAGGACAGTAGTCCAGAACAACAGCAAATCCCAAGACATGCAGACATCCGTGACAAGTATTAGCAAGATACTTATGTTACTCATGTAATCATCCAAGGCTGACATCCACAGTTAAATAGGCATGGATTCGGAATATGACCACAAAGGCTTCTTTGGCTATGTCAAGGATGTAAGCAGTAACACACAGATTTGCACTGTGCTGGTGCAATATTGCACTGAATATACTGACCCTACTGATATCACCAACACACTTGATGATACATTCGGAGCAAGCTTCACCCCCTATTGGCCCCACAACAATACCCAAAATGTGCAGTATCCCAAACATCTGAGAAATACAGGTGGTAATGGTCCTTTCAAACAGCATGACAGAGCATCAATGGAGGCAGATGGCATCCCAGACTGCATCCTGCAGACACTACAAGACAAAGTGACCCCCCGCCTAATATAGTAATTCAACATCAGCCTCTGCAAAGGCTACATGGCCATTCACTGGCACATGGCAACAGCTATTCCACTCCACCAAGGTGGTGACACAACTGACCATGGTAACTACTACCCCATAAGCCTGAGTAGTCTGATCTGCACGGCTATGGAGCGCATCCTCATGGCACTCATTAACATAGACAATGGTAACCTCCAGACACTTGAACCAACCCAGGTCAGCTTGACTGAGTGCAGATCATGCCTACTGAACCAGTTTGACATCTTACAGTCACCTAGACTTTAGATGTGGGGTGTGGTAGTTCACACATACTACCTGGACCTCGCCAAGGGTTTTGACACCATTCCCCACTCAGGTATTATTTCTACACTCACCAGCCAGTACATACACCCATACATCACAGGTTGGTTTGCCAACAGGCTTACACACACAACCCACATGGTAAGCCTAGCAGCCTCCAGGTTCAACTCTTGACCAGTCACAACTAGTGTCTCACAGGACTCAGTCCTGGGACCCCTACTGTTTGCCATATACTTCTCAGAGGTACGGGCTAACACAGGTGGACTAAAGCAGGCTGCATTTGGTGATTACTGCAGACTGGGAGCCATAACTGACAGTCCAGCTGTCACAGACGTCCTTCAAGGGGCCTCACATAGACCAACACAGGGTGTCAGAGTAATGGCCTCCAGCTAAAGGCCACATATTGCATGGTCATTCCATTTTGGGAAACTACACACACACATATTAACACATGAGTGGCAGACACTATAATTCAGATGATGTAATGGGTATGTGGGGACTACATTACAAAGTGATCTCTCCTTTGACAGTTATATCTGTGAAGAAGTTAGGACATCTGTTTATGTAGGCCATCTGATTACTTAAGGGTTCGCATCTAAACAGATTTAGGTTATTGTGCCCCTTTACTCATCACTCATCAATCCCATCATCGAGTATGATAACCCATTTTGGATGTACCTCAGAAGACACATCCGACAGCTGGAAGGGCCACGAATGTACCTTGCAAAGAGGGATAATGCCCTCAGACATGTGTCCTATGATGCCAGACTGCATAAACTCTTGCATTACTCAGTGGCATCTTGTTAACTCAGAGATGATATTTGCTGGCCAATAAAGCCATGTCCAAGTCAGGCTTACTGGATATGTTCCACCTATGGGAATCCATGTCACAGTGAGCCACACACTGTAATGAGCTACACCTTGCCACAACCATAACTGGAAGATGCTGGAGTGACAGATTCCTGTCACGGGTACCCCCTATGATTTGGAACTACATCCCTGATTACATTATATGGATCCCCTCACTAACCCTCCAGGAAATCCTTGCAGAATGGGTGGGGAACAGTGGATATACCCCAGGGTCCTGCAATTAGCTCTGCTCCACAGAGGGACAGTTAGTTAATCAATGGGGTGGCGGCAGCAGACACATTTTGGCTATGCTTATGAATGGCCTCAGGCAATTAGGCATGTACCTACCTATGTACCTATGAACCTATACATACAGTATCGACACATGCTGATAGCTTAATTTACTGTTCAGGTATTGACTTACCTTCTGCCAATGGCAGTTGTGTGTACAATAGTTGAGGGCTGCCTTTGTAGGATGCACACAGTAGACCACCTATACATGACAATTTACAGGTGGTTGTGTGTGTGGCATCCATGTTTGCTGTATGTGCAGGTGGAGAAGGGCGTCAGTCCATAGGTGCCTACACTGTCAGTGTGTGTGCTATACGTTCCCTCTTTGCCAAGGCATGGGCATACTGGGCATGCCTCCGTCTGCCTACTGGGGCTGGCACAGGGTGTTCGTTGTCTGAGTCCCTCTGTGCCTGTGGGGCCCTTGGCAATGGTGGTGGGCTGTGAGGGCCTTCACCATTCTGTCCCTGCTGCAGCTGTTTCTGCAGGATCATATTGTGTAGCATGGCACATACTATGAAGATGTGGGCACACATGCCTGGAGAGTACTGCAAGGCTCCACCAGATATGTCCAAGCAATGGAACCATGATTTCAGCATCCCAAACACATGCTCTATGATGATTCTAGTTTCTGCGTGTGCCTCATTATGGCGATCTTGCATGGGTGTGTGGGCATTTCTGATGGGAGTCATCATCCACAGTTCCAGTGCATAGCCAGCATCCCCCACCAGGTGGCTATATGGGATGTCCTCCCTGGCAAATACTTGATACAGCTGTGGAAGTTGTGATAGCTTCCAGGACTGCCAGAACACACATCCATGATAATGCCCTGGGCATTGCACATGACCTGGCAGTTGATGGAGGGATATCCCTTGCGGTTTATGTAGCGCCTACCCTGCTCACCGGGTGGTGTCTTGATGTGTATGTGCGTGCAGTCTATTGCACCCAGTACCTCCGGGTAGTCTGCCACAAGGTGGAAGAGACGCATATTGCTGGCCAACTCCTCCTGGCATTTAGAAGAAGTATATGTGCTCATTGGCATGTTGTAACATGGCATCCAGGAACTGGTGGAGTACCCTGAATGCTGATGTCTGTGAAATCCCCATGATATCCCCAGTTGGCCTTTGAAAGGTACCTGTGGCTAGTATTCTCAAGCTTACACATACCTTCGTGTCCACTGGGATGGGTTCCCCTCTGTTATTTCTGGCTCTGAGGCATGGCCAGCACAGCTCAACAAGTTGCTGTATGGTGTCCCTTTCCATCCTGTAACACTCTACTATCTCCAGATCATGTAGCCCCTGGCAGGTTACCCTGGGTCTGAACACTCTTCTCCTCCTCTGGTGTCTGAGATGGTTGTCAGCATCATCCTCCACACCACCGTCAGTCTCCAACACATGCTGGTGAATCAAAGCTATGGCAGCCCCTAACATGTACATATTAAAAGTTCCCCATCTGTATACACCAATGGTGCAGAGTGTCTGGGAATACCCAAGTGTGTGTGTGAGGTGCTTTCACACTTTATACTATTGTGCAATGGATGCTGCTGGTGTAGTTGGGTGTGTATGTGCAATTCCAGCTGCAGGGTATCTTAATTATGGGTTTTACAGCAGGTACTGCTATTGTTGGGCCTTTGGTGTTGACTTATGCTTGGCTGCTGTGATTCATCTATTGCCCTTTACTTCACTTTCAACCCGATTTCCCTCCCATTGTCAGGCATGCATCCAGCTGCCTGTTTTCTTGTTTTGTACTTTCCCAACCCAGGATTGTGTAGGTAAATGTGTTATGTAGCTGATCTACTGCAAGTTTGCTTTGTTCTGCTGTGACAGTTCTCTTTTCTTTGCAGTACAGCATCTCCCCTTTCCTGTTCTGCAGGTAGCTGCTAGCAGCCTTGTTAGCTGTTGTCAATGGTCCACTGTGAGTTCCTAGGTGTTAATTACTCATTTGTACTCCAATTGCCATGCTACAGCATTTCCTTATTGTCTTCCCATATCCTTCCTATTTTGGCTGTGGTGTGCGCCGCGCACAGCCATTTACTGGGTTTCAAGCGCATTTTCATCCATGTTCACATCCACTTTCAGTTATGTGTGCTCTCAGCTAAGCAAAGCTATGACTACTTCCACAACCCTATCCTGCGGCTTTGCTTAGCAACAGGCAACCCGGATTAGCAATGCTCCAATGTACTTACAGCTAAGGTGGCGCACCCCTCTCTTTATGTCATCTTTATCTCCAGGCCACACCATGGTGTTGTACCGCTATGCTGTGAGGTACATCCTTACGCCGGCGGATATTTTGCGATTCAGTATTACTTGTCTCATTTGCGTGACATTGGCTACTAATTCCTAGTTACTGCACAGAACACTATCACAGACCCTTAGCAACCCTTGTGCCATGGTTGTGGTGTAGCATGCATACCATTGACTATTATGGGGAAGTCATGAAATGTGCTACATTGCAGTTTTATTACATATAAATACATTTTCATTGTGATCCCTTTCACGCACTGATGCACTGCGATTTTACTTTGCTTTAGTGTGGCCATGACATTAAATGTTCTTTTTTATGTGTTGTGCATGCTTTTGTATGCCAATGGTTATATATTTAGCCATTGGCATATATTAACATTATAATACGTGAGTTTGGTCCACTGTCGTGGCTCTGATTTTATGTTTGAAAAAATATAAACCGTTTTTTTTTTTTTGGTTTACATTTCTGCATGCTTACGCTACACCTGCACCACTTCATGAATCGCTATATACCTTCATTTGCATGCTACACTGCTGGGCATGGGGTAATTAGCATACATGCACCGGGAGCTGCGCAGCTGTGGCATACACTGATAGCACATGGAAACAGCTTGTACCTAAATCGCTCGCCAGCCATATTTGGCGTTAGATCACCAACGCTAAGTCTGCGCCTGGCGCAAGCTTCATGAATCCCAGGGAGAGATTCATTTAATTCTGGTGGTAAGTTTGCTGCTAACCTCACTTGTCATAATAACTCCTTTTCATACTAACCCTGTAGACATTCAGGAAGATATGTATCAGGAGGATTTTCAGGGGGTTCGATGCTCGGAGAAAAGAGCAAACAGGAATGGAGGGAAGAGCTATGGCTCCAACAGTTATGCAGCACAAGTTTACAAAGGTAATTATATAGTGGGGAGGGGCAACCACAGGAGTTAATAGATACTGAAGAACACATTGTGAATTGCTTCAAAAATTACAAAATATATGAGTACACTGACAGAGGTATACATCAGGACTTCTTCACTTTATTTTTGAAAGGTTTCAAATATGTACCATCCAGTATGCCAGATATAACTGAAAGTTTAGCTGATTTTAAAATATATACAAGAAAATTTAATTTAGGAATTAATTTTCCTCCAGACCAAAAAGGTGAGGTAAATACAAGCCATGGGTATATTTTTAAGAAAAAAGGCGTATTTAATCCCCCACTCCACCCATTAGTTAATGTCTTCGAATCTTCAGTTATAGAGTACATATATCATTTATGGGACAAGAGAAAAGATTTTACAGGAATCTTACTCAAAGAGAGGCCATGTTATTGTGAGAACTAAGAGAAGACAATATAATACATATCATGGTACCAGACAAAAGGGGTAGGTTGGTAATTTACCACATACAAGATTATTCTAACGCCATGCATAAAATATTATTTTATGAAGCAAACTGTACAGAGGTATCCAGGAACCAAATTAACATTTTTTATTGCCGAATAAATTCATATTTGGAGAAGTATTTGTTAGATCAACGTATAGATCAAAACACCTATGGGTTTTTATTAAACAAACATCCCAAGGTGTCTACCATGTTTGGAATACACAAAATACACAAAAGCATTATTAATCCACCATTTGGACTGGTCATTTCAGCCAATGGTTCAAAGACCCATCCTTTGTCTGTGATGGTTGAAGTAATGGTAAAGCATGTTGTTGAAAATACCCCACATTTGGTTAAAGACTCATGGGAATTTCTAGGGCTTATCAAGCAATAAATGTGGGCCAAAGAACTCATCTTTTTGAACAAAGATGTCAAAGATCTTTCTTCTTCCATACTCAAAAGAGGGTTTGGAATTGTTTAAAGAGGTACTTTACACCCGGTCAGCCATTGAGCACGACCAAGTTGGGTTGATATGTGAGTTGATGGCCTTAATTTTGGTGAACAATTGCATACTTTTCAAAGGACAATACTTCCAACAATTGAGAGGAGTAGCAATGGGGGCAGCCTGTCCCCCTGTTTATGCCAACCTTGTGATTTTATGATGGGAACTAAGTCATATTTTTGATTGTGATGTTTGGAAAAATATTGTTTTATATGTGAGGTTCTTGTATGACGTTTTTATTTTATGGAAGGGTAAACTCAATGACATACCCAGATTTATTCAATATATAAACAGTATGATGATTTTTTTACAATTTACCTATGAAATGAATAGTAACAAGATTAACTACTTGGATGTAGCTATTTCCCATGCTAAGGATGGGTTCAAGTCAAATATATTTCAAAAAAGTACTTTTTGCAACTCTTACTTTCAATATTTAAGTAGCCATCTTATGAGTCAGAAGAAAAGTCTTGTGAAAGGGCAGGTGATAAGGGTTGCTTGAATGACTTCTGACTTTCTTGACATTAAGGATGAACTGATTTCTTTAGACAACATGATGGAAAGGGACTATCCCATTAAAATGGTGGATAAAATCATTACAGGGGTTTACAGTGTATGGGGCAACAGGTACAAACCCCTTTTGGGTTTTGGATTAGATAATACAAAGGTAAATAATTGTACAGCTCCCAATAAGAATTTTGAAAAGGGTTGTATTATACAATACAGTCTGCTTGCAGGGCAGATAAATAATATAATCAGGAAGAGCTGGAGTATTTTTAGAGTTAACCAGGAAGCCGTGGAAAGATAGCAGATCAACCATTATTCATTAACAGAGTGGGTAGTAATGTCAAAAAATTACTAGAAAACAAGGGAAATGTCAACAAAGCTACACCAAATGGTACAAGGACATGTAGAAGTCAGTGCTAATTTATTAACAAAGAAGCCAACATTACTTTGGTGAACTATGCTCAGAGTAAAATTACATTTCAGAAGTGTAATTGTCTAAGCTCTAAGTTAGTTTATTTGGTTAAATGTGAAACCTGCGCTGCATATTATGTAGGAAAGACTGAGCAGAGTCTTAAAGCTAAAATATATGAACATATAAAAAGTAAAAAGGATACAGATGCTTTATACAGACATTCAGTATTATGTGAAAACTTTAAAGTTTGATTTTTGGTATCCTGGAAACTATTAGTATAGACCCCAGGGGAGGGGACTGGAGAAAGCTCTTATATAAAAAGGAGCTGTGATGGCAATTGAGGTTAGCAGCAAACTTACCACCAGGATTAAATGAATCCCTGTCTATAATCCCAGTTCTAAAGGAAAAAGCAGACAATCTTTAAATGGAAAGTTATAAAAGCAGCATTTTAACTTCATCTTTTGTTTTCTGATTAAGCAAAAGAAAAAAATATATATTTTATATTTTATTAAACAAACAGGTTTTTTAGTTGGAAAATGTTACAACACATGAGATGTATGGTTATCATTATTTTTATGGTTTTAATTACCTTTGAAAAGAATGATTTTGAATTAGACCTTAGTTCTCAACTATTACTGGCTGGTTTCCAGCCAATAAGAATTGATTGTATGGTATTTAAAAAGCTTTTACACTGAACGTTTATTACATTTTGATGAAGTCCCCAGTGGTGGGGGATGAAAGCGCTCAATGGTTGTTTAAATTAAAGGATATTGTATGGTTACTATGTGATACGGCAGTATGTTTTATTATTATTATAAATGGGAATCTTGTCAACCCTATTTACTTTGCAAGCCACAAAAATGCTGTCAGTTGTTGCTAGCCTTGCTATTTCCAGGTGTGAGGTGCTTGTCTTGACTGAACCAGAACTGGTTATACCCAGGGGTGCTTACCGGCCAAGAAGGCACAGATATAGGCAGAGGATATCTAACTATAACTTTGATAATATCAGGAGATGCTTGACAAGTTCAGAGTAGACAGGAACATTGTAAGGGCCTTAATAGCATGTATGAACACCATAGGGGTACCGAAGGATTGCATGGACTTCCTATCCCTGTGGATACTAAGGTATGTATGGCCCTTGCTATATTTGCCACAGGGACCTTCCAAAGACAGACTGGGGACACACTGGGGATCTCACAGGCTTCTGCCTCAAGAATACTGCAACAGTTCTTTAACGTATGCTTGGTATGTGTGGATCAATACATCTATTTCCTAGTGTCATCTCTGGACCTAGTCAGGACTATGCATGGCTTTTATGGGGTGGCACATTTACCTGAGGTACTCAGTGTGATAGATTGCACCCATATTGCAATTTAGGTTCATTCTGGTCCATTGGGTGAGCAGTACCACAATAGGAAAGAGTTAACATTTCATCAAAGATAGTGTGAGATGTATGGGGCTATGTTACCAATGTCTCTGTCCAGCATCCTGGCAGTGCACATGGTTCCCATATGTGGCACACTAGCTCAGTCTATTGTCACTTCCTGCATGGTAGGATGCTCACTGGTCATCTTGTTTGTAAGTGGAAAGTGTCTTTCCAAATACTGACCCCTTATCCTTTGCTTTTCTCATGTTAAAATATATATATTTTTCATTTTAGAACAGGTACTCATATTATTGTTTGTAAATGACATGCCTGAGAGCTCACTGACTCCTGTTCAGTGATATGCTAAGGTATCATATAAGTAATAATCACAATTTTAACTGTTTTGCAGAATAAATTCTGCTGGAGTGGTGTACATTAGTATACATGTATTGAATGTTCTCAAGTGGTATAATTATTTAAAACTGTTAATTTAGTATTTTCTATGAGTTCACACCTTGCATTTCAATGAAAACATGTCATATTTTTCTTTATAATATGCAACGTTTTCTCAGATGAAAGTATGTTGCTTGCAGAAATACTAGATAGGTTCATAGGTTCATAGGTTGGTAGTAGGCTATCAGCCCAAGGGCCTATACAAGCCTAGCCATAACAATTCCCTGGCTATTTCTTCCCACAGTATTTACTTCCCTGGATCCCTGTCTTGCAGGGCGACCGACGTGATCTCCGGGGTGAATTTCCTATCACCCATCCAGTCATCAAGGTTCCTTTTGAAGAGGGCCAAAGAGGCACTTTGCTTGACATGTATGGGCAGATTGTTTTATTTTATCAAACTTACAATACTGTGTGCCTTCAGAGACAAAAATTATCATTTGTGTAGTGGTGAGGGTGAAGTAGCAGCAGTGTTTGTTTACATGGCAGGATACTCATTTTAACTTTTAATTTTCTTATCAATGTTTCCTTGAAAAGTTGTGTATTAATACTTTGAAGCTGTAGGTAACTGCCAGCTGTAAGAAGGGTCTATGTCAAATAAACGAATGCTTGAAATGTCGAATGTCATATGGTCGAGACCATATGATCGATATTTCAAGAGTTCGAAGGTTGACTTTAACGGTGCTGTACGGTGCAGAATGGCAGAATTTCCCTTTTCTGCACTGAAGTGCGGTCTCGGAGTTGGTATATTTAAGTAGGGGGGTGTGTTAAGGTATGTTTTTTCTTTTTTTTTTATTTTTTATTATGTATTCGAACATTCAAACATCGACCATATGTTATCGAACATATGGTATTCGACATTTTGAAAGTTCAAATATATAACATAGACCCTGTAAAAATAGTATTGTATAAAGCAATAATGGTGTTAACCATTGCAATCTAATGTTATATCACATACAGATTTCTTTCCATAGTTCCCTGATGTTTTAAGTAGTACCATTACAAAAATGAAATGTATGCAGTTGTTCATAATTTTTTCCCTTTTGAGTAAAACATTGACCTGTGTTTGTTAAGGTCAAATTGTAAGTAACACAAATTTCAGACTTTAATCACAGTAGATCAAGGTCAAATGTGTCATACGCATCCCCTAAAGATAGGCAAGGTGAGAGTGGAAGTGATTTTGAAGAGGTGCTGTCATGGGAGCTGGATGGTGAATTGGTCTAATGTCATAACCCGCTTTATGCAGGTGATCCTGCCAACACCGACCTGGCAGTGCTACAGTAATGTGATCGGAATCTTGAATGAGAAGCTCTTGTAAAACGTAAATAGGTTCATAGGTTCATAGGTAGATACTAGGCTATCTGCCCTAGGGCATTTATAAGCCTAGCCAGAGTGTATTTGGTTTCCGCCTCCCTATTAGATTAGCCTACTGTGCCTCTGTAAAGTAGGCCACAGAAGGTACCCTTTTAAGATTAGTTTACTGTGCCTCTGTCTAGCAGGGACACAGGAGAGATCCCAGGGGTGAATTTGCGATTTCCCATCCACGCATCCAAATTTCGCTTGAAGAGGGTCAGCGAGGGGCTATGTCTAACATGAATTGGGATTCTATTCCAGAGTGAGGGCAACTTCTGGGAAATGAATCTGTCCGTCCAGCATGTCCTATTTATTTTTGTGCTGAGGTTTAGATCCCTGGAACATGTAGCTCTAAGGCACTTGGATTTTTTGAGGTGGAGCATGTCCATTAATTCTGGGTTTGACATGGCTTTGTATGTCAGGCATAGATCACCTCTGAGTAGGCGGTAAGCAACTGAGTAGAGCTGGAGTTTCTTTAGTCGAGCTGCATAGAACATCTGTTTGTAGCCCATGATCCTCTTGGTGAGGTACTTTAGGGGTCTCTTCAGTTGCTGCAGGTGTCGGGTAAGGTACATCCCAAAAGGGGCATTGTATTCAATTATGGGCCTGATGAGTGATGAGTAGAGGGGCACAATGACCTCTCTTGATCTAGATGCGAACCCTTTCGTGATAAGGTGGGCTATATAGAAGGTCTTTCTAACCACTTTGGCAATGTGATTATCAAAGGAGAGATTACTATCTACGTTGGTCCCCAAATCTCTAATTATTTCTTCCGTACTTAATGGATTACCACCTATGTGGTAATTTGTGGGCACCATGTTTTTCCCAAAGGGGATGACTATGCACTTTTTACCATTTAACTTGAGGCCGTGGCTCTGGCACCAAGCATCCGTCTCTGTGAGACCCTTTTGGAAGATGCTTGTGTCAGCTGGAGATTCGATTATGGCCCCCAGTTTGCAGTCATCTGCGAACTTTGTCAGCCATAATCCCCCCGTGTTAGCCTGAACCTCAGAGAAGTATATACCAAACAAGAGAGGTCCCAGAACTGAGCCGTGTGGGACGCCACTTGTAACTGGTTTGGATTTGGACATGGCACCTGTGATTCTGACCATGTGGGTTCTATCTCTGAGCCAGTTTGCAACCCATCTTGTGATATAGGGGTTGATATTTAAACTGGTAAGCTTATTTATGATGCCCGAGTGGGGTATTGTGTCGAAGGCTTTTGCGAGGTCCGTGTAGGCTGTGTGGACTACCTTGCCTTCATCTATGGCTTTGGTAACTGTTTCAAAGAAATCAATTAGGTTTAAGAGGCAAGATCTGCCCTTAACAAAGCCAAATTGGGTAGGGTCCAGTGTCTGGAGGCTCCCAATGTCTTTGTTTATGAGTTCCATGATAATACGCTCCATAGCTTTACAGACCAGACTAGTTAGGCTTATGGGGTGATAGTTTCCGGGGTCCATTGTGGCACCACCTTTGTGGAGTGGGACCACTGTAGCTGTACGCCTTTCTTTGGGTACATATCCTGTAGTAAGGCTAAGTTTGAACAGTGACTTAATGTGAGGGTTCAGTTCTTCTTGGAGCTTGTGTAAGACACAGCCTGGGACACCGTCCGGTCCCATAGATGCTGTGTTTTTTGCTTTGGAGAGGGCAGCTTTCACCTATGCATCTGTGATGTCAGGGAGGTTGCATTCAGTTGAGATAGGCATTTGCTCCTTTGGGGGGGAAGGGGGGGAGAAGTTTGCGCTGAATCTGTCTGCCAGGATTTTTAAAACAAATACTGGAAACAGCTGAGAGAGTCGAAAGGTCGAAGTAGATGATACAAATACTGGTCAATGACCACGCAAAGACCACCAGGTTGTAAAATTCAAAAACCAAAATTTATTGAAGCGCTTTTCGTCTGCTTAGTGAGCAGACTTCTTCAGAATAAATTAGACTCATCCAACCTACTACATTTAAAACCCTAATTGGTCATCAATTAAGTATGATAAATGTTAATTGTGATCCAATATAGGCGGAAGAACTGTGTAAAAACCACCTCACAGTCTATTTACATGTCGTTACTTCTTAAAATACACAAAAAACAATCACAAAACTTTTCAAATATATGCATGTACAAATCTACAAACGTACACCAACTTTAGGAATTACGTAAATAGAAAATATGTAGACAAGTTAAAAAATAAACACATATAATAATAATAATAATAGTAATAAACATTGGAATACACATAACAACCTTATAAAGGTACTTATAAAAGTACTTGAAAGGTCCTAAGTAGAATATACTCTCTTTGAGTAAAAAATTGGTCAGTCATAACCACCCACTTAATAGTTCCTTATCAGGGTAATATATATAAATGCATGTGTCCAAAAAAGTAAATATATTTTTTTTTAACAAATGCATATAAGTAAATATAAGCAAATATCCACCCATGCAACAAGTAAACCTATATAAAATCGAAACATGTTCAAAAAATACATGTACATATGTCTACCTTTTAAGACTCAAAATACTTAATAAACATGAAATTGAACATGCTTCATTAAGACCTGGGAAATGGTAAGCCTCCAACCTTATCTGCCAATGTAGTTCAAGTGCAAGTAATTTTAGTGATGCAGGGCCACCTCTGTTGTCCCCAACTAGCTGGTCTATTGCTATAAATTTAAACTGATGGGTAGGGAATTCTACAACGTGTTTGGCAAGGGTGTTGGTTAGTTTATGTTTCCTTATAGCGTACTGGTGTTCATAGATACGCTCCCTAAACCTACGTTCAGTCTTCCCCACATAATATGCCAAACAATTTTGGCATTGTGCTAGATAAACTAACATCTTAGAATTACAGTTATTTCTGTGTTTTAGTTTAAACTCTTTTTTGTTGATAGAAAATCTACTAGATTCGATTATGTAGTTACAAAAGTTGCAAGCATGGCATTTGAACATTCCCGTGGATCTTGTAATAGGAGGTTTCATCTCAAACCAGGACTTAAGGTTCTTATCTTTCCTATAAGTCACCTTCGGACTCAAGCCTAGTTTAGCAGACACCCCTGGGTCCGCTCTAAACAGATGCCAGTTCTTTCTAATGATATCCCACAAAATATCGCTATCCATTGCAAAGGTAGTAATAAATCTGGGTATATCCACCTCGATGGTCCTATCCACAGATTCTAGACTTAGATTACCTACGGGAGATGTCAACATGATAGGGTCAACCCTTTCCTTGATCCGTAAAAGTGGTACATAAACATTAGAGCTCCTTTTTAGTGAAACCTCTTTAATTAGGTCCTCAATTAATTTAAAGGGATAACCTCGGCTCAAAAACATCCTTTTAAGGGTGGTACATTCAGCAATAAACATATCATCTCTACTGGTGATTCTTGCTGCCCTTACGAGTTGTCCTTTAACAACTGCTCGTTTCTGTGTAAATGGATGACAGCTTGTAAAATGTAACAAGGTGTTAGAGTATGTAGACTTCCTGTGTACCTTAGATGTATAACATAAAGCAGTGGAATCCTTTTCTAATAAAATGTCAAGGTAAGATATCCGCTTTTCACTAAAAGTGAAGGTAAACTCCAGAAAGTCTGTCATAGTATTTAGATGGTTAACAAATTCTACAGCCTGTACATCATCTCCATTAAAGAGAATAAAAATGTCATCTAAATAACGTGCATAAAATACTGAATGTTTACTGTATAAAGGATGATTGAAGACAAGTTGGTGCTCCCACTGAGCCATGACCAAGTTCGCCACACTGGCCCCGTAGGGTGAACCCATACCAACTCCCACAGTCTGTAAATAATAGTTGTCTCCGAACATAAAGAAATTCCTAGGTAGTGTTAAGTCCAAAAGCTCACATACCAATGAAATGTCATAACTACTAGCATCCCTAGCTCACAATCTGTCACCTACCCAGTCAATTGCTATATCCTGTGGGATGCAGGTGTATAAATCTTTGACGTCTACCGTGAGGAAGTTGTAGCACTCCTCATAGTTGGTCTTGTTTATTCTGGATAAAAATGTCCACGGATCCTTGCAAATCTGTGTCTCCATAACTATATATTTACGTAATACATGATCCACAACTTTAGCGCATGCATAAGATGGTGAACCCCGGCTGTCAATCAAGGGGCGCATAGGTGGATTAATTAAGTTTTTATGGATTTTGGGTATACCGAAAAAGTAAGGAGTCCTAGGGTAGGAAGTTGACATATAATTATATAAATCTTGGTTAATCCTAGCTTCCAAAAACATTTCCTCAATCTGCTTCTTAATAATCCGATAAGCACCATTAACTTCATTTAAGGAACTCAGTGCGTATGCTGGAGTGTCAAGTAGTGCAGTCATACGATCAAAATAATCATCATTGTCAAAAATCACCCCCCCCCCCCACCTTTGTCCGGTTTACAGATACGTAAATTGTTGGAACGCAGAATTTGGATACAATCAATTTCAGAGTTATTGGTAGTGTGCGGACCATATAAGTTAGTGTTAGGACCATGTGAATTAGTTCTTGTTTTTGAACACCTAATATCAACCTCACATACTTGCTCGAACATCGACAAAAGAGGATGAAGTGGGGGATTAAACATACTAGGAACATGTAATGGATTAGAAATATCAGTGTACACCCCCCCCACCCATCATAAGTTTGAAATTAAGCTTTCTAGTGAAGGTTTTAACATCAATGATGGCCTTCACGAAATCAAATTTATGATGTGGTACATACGTGTGACCCTTAGCCATAAGATCCGCCATTTTGGAGGTAATAAAGGTGTTAGAAAAATTATAAACCTTAAAGTCACCAGAGGTATTCATACTGATGACTGGGCCCTGCTGCACATGATCCTCATCCAAAACATTGGTCAATGAGAGAGATAGTGCTGGTGCATCACTAACCTCTTCTTCATATGTGATAGAAGACAAATAATTAGGAGTCGTTAATACTAACGGTTGGTTCTCCTCTGATTTGGTTGATTCGACCATTGACGTTGAGTTTTGGGTCTCGCTCCTAAAAAATTCTCCTGTGAGTTAACATTGTTGTTGAAGTTAAGGTTGTTTCTATTCTGTATCCTCTCGCTCCTACGTAGTTCAACCAATGGCATTTGTTCATTGGTTAAAGGGATATCCTCCTGGATAATGACATCAGAGTTATTGTTAGAAAAAACACTTTCACCTGAGTTAGGGGGGGCATTATTGTTAGAACTAATGTTATAAGTTCAAGTGTTTGTCCTCCGAGTTTGCCCTAAAGGAGGGTTTGGGTAGGCTGCCCCTTCCCTATAAGCTTTGGAGTCCCTATCCAGTTTTTTAACTTTCACAGATTTTAGTTTAACTAAATAACTATCTATACTACTGAACAGTCTAGCATAATCAAACCTATACCTGTCAAAGACTAAATCAGCTTTTATTACATTATCCAACACGTTGGCTTCCATATTAAGTTCATCAACTTGTAATGTGTAATGTTTAATCATAACATTAAGCAGCTCTAAACCATGCCTATCATACATGGAAATCAATTCTTGATGAAATACAGAATTAGCAACCAACCCAGTCGGGTATTGGAAATGCCTCAAGCCCTTTGGCACAATTTTCCGAGCTAAACATTCATTAAAATAAGCAATTTCCAGCTGTAACTTTTTAATTTTAAGCATAATGTTGTCCAATGTTTTTAAATTACTGGAAATGTCAGGTTCAGAAACAGTACGCTGGAAAGGTGCTGTTACTGTTTCAGGCTTAAACGATGGATTAACACAGACCCAGTTGGCTAAATCCGGATAGTTCACAAAGTTATTACTCACCAGAGGATGTGGTTTAGTGTTCCCTGTAACAGGAAAATTTGAACCAAGACCTTCATGCTGGCAGTTCATATTTAAACCAAAATTGGAACTGGGACCTTCTTGCTGACAGCTCGTGTTTGTAGCAAAATTACCCTCAAACGGTCGACCAATGTCCGTTGCCAAAACCCCTGAAGTTTTACACAATGTGCTCTTTGCCCTAACATCAAAAGCTGGTAGATTAGGTAAAATATTATCCCCAAACTGCACAGAACGCTGTCGGTTCAGAGATAGATCCAAAACATTGTGTTGCTGGCTCACGTTGAAACTAGTAACCGGAGTTCTCCTCTGCCCTTCAGCATTGATGACAACCAAACCTGCTGTTGCATGTTGCAGGTTGACGTTAGAGTCAGGAGCCGGAATTCTCCTCTGCCTTCCTGCATCGTCGTCAGTACCCACCACAGCTGCGGATCCAGTAACGGTAGAAACATTGTCAGAGGTAGTAAACACCCGGTTAACCGGGTTAGGTCCAGTGTCCGATTCTGATAAAGACATAGCGTTCCTCAATTGAACGTGCGCATTTGAACTGACTTCAACGCCGTTATTATTAGTTGTATTACTAGGCAGTATTTCAAGAGCACCAGGTGGTGTTGTGTAACTGACAGCTGGATTCATCCTTAAATGTAAAGTGGATTTTGCACCTTGCGCTTTTTCCAACAAATCGATTCTGCACAGCATAGAATCGATTTTACTGAATAACAAGTCCAAAGATTTCAAGTTCAGGTTTTGAGAGTCATGAAGCTTTAAAGGTTGGATATCAGGAGACGTAGAAAGTACGTTTTGGTTACCTGGCGAACTCGATCTTAGGAGCTCGGGTATACCATTAGGAAACTCACTAGCTGGTTCAGTAACAGAATCAGACGCCATACTAAATAAAACAATGAACTCCACAAGTTACTTTTAAAACAAATACTGGAAACAGCTGAGAGAGTCCAAAGGTCGAAGTAGATGATACAAATACTGGTCAATGACCACGCAAAGACCACCAGGTTGTAAAATTCAAAAACCAAAATTTATTGAAGCGCTTTTCGTCTGCTTACTGAGCAGACTTCTTCAGAATAAATTAGACTCATCCAACCTACTACATTTAAAACCCTAATTGGTCATCAATTAAGTATGATAAATGTTAATTGTGATCCAATATAGGCGGAAGAACTGTGTAAAAACCACCTCACAGTCTATTTACATGTCGTTACTTCTTAAAATACACAAAAAACAATCACAAAACTTTTCAAATATATGCATGTGCAAATCTACAAATGTACACCAACTTTAGGAATTACGTAAATAGAAAATATGTAGACAAGTTAAAAAATAAACACATATAATAATAATAATAATAATAATAATAATAGTAATAAACATTGGAATACACATAACAACCTTACTTATAAAAGTACTTGAAAGGTCCTAAGCAGAATATACTCTCTTTGAGTAAAAAATTGGTCAGTCATAACCACCCACTTAATAGTTCCTTATCAGGGTAATATATATAAATGCATGTGTCCAAAAAAGTAAATATATTTTTTTTAACAAATGCATATAAGTAAATATAAGCAAATATCCACCCATGCAACAAGTAAACCTATATAAAATCGAAACATGTTCAAAAAATACATGTACATATGTCTACCTTTTAAGACTCAAAATACTTAATAAACATGAAATTGAACATGCTTCATTAAGACCTGGGAAATGGTAAGCCTCCAACCTTATCTACCAATGTAGTTCAAGTGCAAGTAATTTTAGTGATGCAGGGCCACCTCTGTTGTCCCCAACTAGCTGGTCTATTGCTATAAATTTAAACTGATGGGTAGGGAATTCTACAACGTGTTTGGCAAGGGCGTTGGTTAGTTTATGTTTCCTTATAGCGTACTGGTGTTCATAGATACGCTCCCTAAACCTACGTTCAGTCTTCCCCACATAATATGCCAAACAATTTTGGCAATGTGCTAGATAAACTAACATCTTAGAATTACAGTTATTTCTGTGTTTTAGTTTAAACTCTTTTTTGTTGATAGAAAATCTACTAGATTCGATTATGTAGTTACAAAAGTTGCAAGCATGGCATTTGAACATTCCCGGGGATCTTGTAATAGGAGGTTTCATTTCAAACCAGGACTTAAGGTTCTTATCTTTCTTATAAGTCACCTTCGGACTCAAACCTAGTTTAGCAGACACCCCTGGGTCCGCTCTAAACAGATGCCAGATCTTTCTAATGATATCCCACAAAATATCGCTATCCATTGCAAAGGTAGTAATAAATCTGGGTATATCCACCTCGATGGTCCTATCCACAGATAATAGACTTAGATTACCTACAGGAGATGTCAACATGATAGGGTCAACCCTTTCCTTGATCCGTAAAAGTGGTACATAAACATTTGAGCTCCTTTTTAGTGAAACCTCTTTAATTAGGTCCTCAATTAATTTAAAGGGATAACCTCGGCTCAAAAACATCCTTTTAAGGGTGGTACATTCAGCAATAAACATATCATCTCTACTGGTGATTCTTGCTGCCCTTACGAGTTGTCCTTTAACAACTGCTCATTTCTGTGTAAATGGATGACAGCTTGTAAAATGTAACAAGGTGTTAGAGTATGTAGACTTCCTGTGTACCTTAGATGTATAACATAAAGCAGTGGAATCCTTTTCTAATAAAATGTCATGGTAAGATATCCGCTTATCACTAAAAGTGAAGGTAAACTCCAGAAAATCTGTCGTAGTATTTAGATGGTTAACAAATTCTACAGCCTGTACATCATCTCCATTAAAGAGAATAAAAATGTCATCTAAATAACGTGTATAAAATACTGAATGTTTACTGTATAAAGGATGATTGAAGACAAGTTGGTGCTCCCACTGAGCCATGACCAAGTTCGCCACACTGGCCCCGTAGGGTGAACCCATACCAACTCCCACAGTCTGTAAATAATAGTTGTCTCCGAACATAAAGAAATTCCTAGGTAGTGTTAAGTCCAAAAGCTCACATACCAATGAAATGTCATAACTAAGAATAAAACGATCACAGCCTCAAAACACCAGCAACCACACCAAGCCTTGGAAGAAATCCGTTTATTCACCGACTAAGCGCTTTCACCAATTCAATGGCTTCATCAGAGTCAGTGTTAAAAACAAACAACACACATTTTATACTTTCAGTCCAAATGACCTCACCCAATCTTTCAATTGATTAATTAATTAAATACAATTAAATTAAACTAGATACCATATTCACAGTTCCCATAAAATCCAACCCTTTTACATCTCTCATTTTATACAAACCATAAAATTACACTTAACTAAACTACATGTATATATACAATGTATTTGATTAAGAACTATTGAACTAAAAAATATATACATATATAAATATACAAATTGATGAATAAAAGATTTTTCACTTCTGTGGATACCTAACAGCTTTCTCTATGATACTGGCCTTAAATTTCAAAACTGGTTTTAAAGAAATATAATCATTAATACCAGGGTACCTAGTGGCATTAAGTCTCAACTGCCACTTAGTTTCTAATAAGGCAACCCTGTTGCTGATATCCCCTCCTTGCTCCAACAATACCCTATCTATAATGAAAAATAAAAATTTCTTAAAATCCTTGCAATTCATACTGTGAGTGTAAAGTGCATTGTGTGAGTCCTTGTTCTTGATTGCTCTCACGTGTTCGACAATTCTTTCACGTAGTCTACGAGTGGTCATACCTATGTAGAAAGCTTCGCAGGTTGAGCATAAGGCCACATAGACTAAGTTCTTGGTGTTACAATTGCATTTCCCCGGACATGGTAAAGTGTGCCCCCACCCCTTCACACACACATATGATCCTTCCGCTATGTACCTGCAGTATCTACAATAACCACATTTAGACATCCTAGATACCCTATTCCTAACCTCACACTCCATAATGTTTTTGAGGTTATCACCTTTGCTGTAAACAATCCTAGGGTAAGTTCCCAGTGTCCCCTTAGTGGTATCACTTAAACAGTACTCCCACATCCTACGTAACACTTTCACAATGTCTTCACTTCTCTCATTGAATTTCAAAACAAAACATGCTCCGAGTGTGTTTGTTCCTTTGGGCACCTCGTGGTTCTTTTCCAATTCATTCAACCCAAGTAAAATAGGTGAATACAGTGAACCTCTTTGTTTGAATACATCTCTTTTTAACTTTAGTAGCAATTTGAGCGGGTACCCCCTATCCATCAACATCCCAATCAACTTGAACATTTCTTGTTTAAATAAATGTTCATCACTCACCAATCTAGATAAACGCACCATCTGCCCTTTAGCTACCCCCTTCCTCTGGTGGTATGGATGGCAACTTTTAAAGTGCAATAGTGAGTTAGAATAACTTTCCTTTCTGTATATAGAACTGGACAGACCTACCCCCTTCTTAGCAATAGCTATATCCAAAAAATTGATACTATCCTTTTCCCAATGGAAGGTAAATTTAAAAAAACTAGTAGTACTGTTCAAGTACTCAATGAACTCCGTTGCTTGAAGCTCATCACCATTCCATATAATTAGTAGGTCGTCCAAGAATCTATTATACAAAATGATATTCCTCATGAACCTAGTTGGAAAAACATAAGTTCTTTCCCATGTTAAAAGAACCATGTTCGCAAAGATGGGGGCACACCTAGCACCCATAGCTACACCTGCACGTTGTTGAAACGTTTCACCTTCAAACCTAATGAAATTGTTCAAAAGGACCAACTCCATTAAGTCACAAATTAAGTTGATCCTATCTTTGTCCACTTTACTACTCTTCACCAAACCCTCACGGAACATGTCTAAACCTTCCTTATGTGGGATGGAAGAGAATAAGTTTACCACATCAATTGACAAAAAACTATATGTACTACTGTCTTCTTTGACATCTCTCAGTCTTTCAAGACAATGCCATGAATCTCTTAGTACATGAGGGACCTCATCAAACACCGTCTTACACATACAATCAACAAAGGAGGCTAGGGGTTCAGTCTTAGAACCCCTTGCTGCTACAATAGGCCTAAACTCTAAGTTGACCACACCTTTGTGGACCTTGGGAATCCCGAAAATGTTTGGTAAGACAGGGTTCTTAACCATCAAGTAGTCATACTCTACCTCTGAAATAGTACCTTGAAAAAGGGCGTCCCAAAGGAATAATTCAATCCTTTTGTAAGCAATATTAATTTCATTCCTCGAGACCCTTGAGTATGTTTCATGATCTTCTAAGATAATCATCATGGCTGCAATATAATCTAACTTATTCATCAAAACCATCCAACCATGGGAGGATGGTTTTGATGAATAAGTTAGATTATATTGCAGCCATGATGATTATCTTAGAAGATCATGAAACATACTCAAGGGTCTCGAGGAATGAAATTAATATTGCTTACAAAAGGATTGAATTATTCCTTTGGGACGCCCTTTTTCAAGGTACTATTTCAGAGGTAGAGTATGACTACTTGATGGTTAAGAACCCTGTCTTACCAAACATTTTCGGGATTCCCAAGGTCCACAAAGGTGTGGTCAACTTAGAGTTTAGGCTATTAGCAGCAAGGGTTCTAAGACTGAACCCTAGCCTCCTGTTGATTGTATGTAAGACGGTGTTTGATGAGGTCCCTCATGTACTAAGAGATTCATGGCATTGTCTTGAAAGACTGAGAGATGTCAAAGAAGACAGTAGTACATATAGTTTTTTGTCAATTGATGTGGTAAACTTATTCTCTTCCATCCCACATAAGGAAGGTTTAGACATGTTCCGTGAGGGTTTGGTGAAGAGTAGTAAAGTGGACAAAGATAGGATCAACTTAATTTGTGACTTAATGGAGTTGGTCCTTTTGAACAATTTCATTAGGTTTGAAGGTGAAACGCTTCAACAACGTGCAGGTGTAGCTATGGGTGCTAGGTGTGCCCCCATCTTGTAACATGGTTCTTTTAACATGGGAAAGAACTTATGTTTTTCCAACTAGGTTCATGAGGAATATCATTTTGTATAATAGATTCTTGGACGACCTACTAATTATATGGAATGGTGATGAGCTTCAAGCAACGGAGTTCATTGAGTACTTGAACAGTACTACTAGTTTTTTTAAATTTACCTTCCATTGGGAAAAGGATAGTATCAATTTTTTGGATATAGCTATTGCTAAGAAGGGGGTAGGTCTGTCCAGTTCTATATACAGAAAGGAAAGTTATTCTAACTCACTATTGCACTTTAAAAGTTGCCATCCATACCACCAGAGGAAGGGGGTAGCTAAAGGGCAGATGGTGCGTTTATCTAGATTGGTGAGTGATGAACATTTATTTAAACAAGAAATGTTCAAGTTGATTGGGATGTTGATGGATAGGGGGTACCCGCTCAAATTGCTACTAAAGTTAAAAAGAGATGTATTCAAACAAAGAAGTTCACTGTATTCACCTATTTTACTTGGGTTGAATGAATTGGAAAAGAACCACGAGGTGCCCAAAGGAACAAACACACTCGGAGCATGTTTTGTTTTGAAATTCAATGAGAGAAGTGTAGACATTGTGAAAGTGTTACGTAGGATGTGGGAGTACTGTTTAAGTGATACCACTAAGGGGACACTGGGAACTTACCCTAGGATTGTTTACAGCAAAGGTGATAACCTCAAAAACATTATGGAGTGTGAGGTTAGGAATAGGGTATCTAGGATGTCTAAATGTGGTTATTGTAGATACTGCAGGTACATAGCGAAGGATCATATGTGTGTGAAGGGGTGGGGGCACACTTTACCATGTCCGGGGAAATGCAATTGTAACACCAAGAACTTAGTCTATGTGGCCTTATGCTCAACCTGCGAAGCTTTCTACATAGGTATGACCACTCGTAGACTACGTGAAAGAATTGTCGAACATGTGAGAGCAATCAAGAACAAGGACTCACACAATGCACTTTACACTCACAGTATGAATTGCAAGGATTTTAAGAAATTTTTATTTTTCATTATAGATAGGGTATTGTTGGAGCAAGGAGGGGATATCAGCAACAGGGTTGCCTTATTAGAAACTAAGTGGCAGTTGAGACTTAATGCCACTAGGTACCCTGGTATTAATGATTATATTTCTTTAAAACCAGTTTTGAAATTTAAGGCCAGTATCATATAGAAAGCTGTTGGGTATACACAGAAGTGAAAAATCTTTTATTCATCAATTTGTATATTTATATATATGTATATATTTTTTAGTTCAATAGTTCTTAATCAAATACATTGTATATATACATGTAGTTTAGTTAAGTGTAATTTTATGGTTTGTATAAAATGAGAGATGTAAAAGGGTTGGATTTTATGGGAACTGTGAATATGGTATCTAGTTTAATTTAATTGTATTTAATTAATTAATCAATTGAAAGATTGGATGAGGTCATTTGGACTGAAAGTATAAAATGTGTGTTGTTTGTTTTTAACACTGACTCTGATGAAGCCATTGAATTGGTGAAAGCGCTTAGTCGGTGAATAAACGTATTTCTTCCAAGGCTTGATGTGGTTGCTGGTGTTTTGAGGCTGTGATCGTTTTATTCTTAGTTTTATTCAACTATCCTGCTTTCTCGGGAGTTTATTTTTGAAATGTCATAACTACTAGCATCCCTAGCTCTCAATCTGTCACCTACCCAGTCAATTGCTATATCCTGTGGGATGCAGGTGTATAAATCTTTGACGTCTACCGTGAGGAAGTTGTAGCACTGTCTGCCAGGATGTTGGCTATGTCTGTTGGTTTGGTATATTTTGTACCGTTATGCAACAATTCAGAGCACATCTGGGAGTTTCCGCCCATGTTCCTGACATAACTAAAGAAGGCCTTGTGATTATCTTTAGTGTCTAGGGCAATTTTTCTTTTGAAACTGGCCTTTGATGATTTTATGAGGGATCGAAGTTTCTTGCTAATACTGATCAGAGATGCCTTCCCTTTTTGGGATTTTGCTCTGTCATGTAGTAGCTTCCTCCTTCTGTTGTATAGCTTATTTATGGCCGGGGTCCACCAGACCGGTCTCCTGTTTTTGGAGGAGTGAGTCTTGGTTTTATTTGGGATAGCACGATCCATGCATTCCTGCAGATGCTCATAGAATGCATTTGTAAAGGATTCTGCGGATTGGGCTGTATTATCCTCTGGCCCAGGGGCTTTGAAGGATTCCACCTCAGTCTTGAGAAGTGCAAAGTTGGCTTTTGAGTAATTCTTTACAGTGATTTCCTTGGCTGGGGGTGGGGACGGGATACAGATGTCCAGGGAAATTTGTTTATGGTCTGATCTTACCAATGAGGGGTTTACCTCTGGTGTGGAACATAGAGTCCCCATGTTGGTGATGACCAGGTCCAATATGTTGTTCCCTCTTGTGGGAGTGGTGACCAGTTGTTCCATTGCATTAGAGTTTATAAATTCAAGGAACCATTGGACGAGGGTGTTTGGGCTTGAGTATTTTTTCCAGTCAGTGTTTGGGTAGTTGAAGTCACCCAATAACATAGTGTTTGGAGAGACCTTCATATTCTCCAGTGTTTTCAGGAATACTAAGTGGGGTTCCTGTAATAGGGAGGATGTTCTGTAGCAGGCTACAAACTGAAAGGCAGTTTTGCCTGCTGTTAGTTGCACATGGATGGTTTCCGATGCTTCGTGCAGTGCCACTAACCTGGAGGTGTAGGTATCTTTGATGAATATAGATACTCCCCCTCCTTTTGTGCTTCGGTCCGAGTTTTGGGGCCAAAACGCATGGTATGAGTTATAACCTGGTAGTGCTGGGGTGCTCTCAGGAGCCTTGAACCAGGTTTCTATTACTGCACAGACATTGATTTTCTCCATACTGAGGAGATCCTCGAGTGCATGCATCTTGAGGTTTAGACTTCTGGCATTGAGTAGCATTACCTTTAGTTTTTTTATCATTGGGTTGTCTATGGAGGTGGGTTTGTCCTTTGAGCCTTGCCTAAAAAAGTCACTATGGGGGTGGCAAGAGCCTTGGCCAGTATATGAAAGCCTAAGGGTGACAGGTGCAAGCTGTCCCTAGCGAAGCAATGTGGCTTGTCGAGCATGTCATCCCAGGCTGACAGACACTGGATCCCCTTTGAATGACACCAATACTTTAGCCAATTGTTGAAACTGATCATTTTGTCTTTATACTGTGGCATCATTCTTGGTGAGGGCAAGATGCTACTCAAGGTCAGGGTCATATCAGCCTGGGCTACATGGTCAGAGAGCTCCTCTATGTCTCTTTTCATGTAGTCTAGGGAGGTATGTCTCAGGTCGTTCACACCAGCATGGACAATGACGGAGTCATACTTGTACTTGCTTTGGAGTGACCTGAGTGCTTGCATTATGTGGTGGATCCTGGCACCTGACAGGCAGCTTACAGTGACCTTCTCCCTGTTCAGTCTGGTGAGCGGGACATCAGTGTGCCAGACAATAGAGTCCCCTATAACAAGTGTATTTGGTGTGTTGTTTGGTCTTAAGGGCTGTGACTGTGAGTCACACTGATTTTGTGAGATATGTGTTTCGTGGGTATTGTTGAGGGGTGGCTGTTGCTTGGATATCTGCTTAGGAGGTCTTTGCTGTTTAGGCAGATTTTTATTTAGAACCTCAGAGTATGTTTTTGTGTGTTTATGTGTTGGGTATGCAGATGCAATACGTCTGTGTGAGACTGGATTTGTGGTGTGGGTGGTTACCTTTTCCTCCTGACTGACTGTGCCAGTCTTGGGTTGAGAGAGCTCTGCCTCCAGTTTGGCTGTGTAACTGCATCTCTCACATGTATTAGAGTTTTTTGGAAGGAGGAGAGGGTTGTCTGTGTACATAAGGCAATTGTAACATTGCCTCAAAATTCCCAGATTCATCAGCTGGACTGGAGAGTACCCTTGAAACTGACCCTTGGACATACCAGATTAGTATAGGGAACTGTTTTTTTACTGATCAGATTAGGGAAGGGAACTGATTTTTCACTTGATCAGGAAGGACCAATCGGGAGTCTAATACTTATAAGAAGTCAAGGAGGGTGTAGTGCTCTAGTTAGTTAGTGTTTCCTTATAAGAGCTGAGCAAATGCAGGGCTTTAGAAAGAGAACAGAGTGATTACTTTGAGAGTTTGAACAGTTCTAAGGGAAAAAGTGAAGAGCAGACTTTGTGGAGCCTGGAATAGTTTAAACCTGTTTAGATGGTGCTGCCCGACTCTGCTCAGTGCGCAAAACTGCGCAAAAAGAGAGTTGTAGGGTTTTAAGAGAGAGAGATCAAGTAGTTTAGAATTGACCCAAAATGGCCAATAAAACTACAGCTTCTAGACAGTAACCACTCCTCCAGGGACAGGCAGGCTGTTCAGTGTTAACCACTCCCACTAGTTAACACAGAGACCTTCCTTTAGCCCAAGCAAGCACTGGCCTTCTAGAAACTTCCAAACAGTTCAGAACAGCAAATCTGTAACTGAACTTTCTTAACTTTCAGAAAGTGGGGAAGAAAGCAAGATTTTTTTGTTTTTTGTTTTCTTTTTGTTGTAGTTTAAAGGTAGCAGAGATACACAAGCAGCAAAATAATCACAACAGTGCAATAAATGATCCAACACTTGAGTGCTAGGCCAAAATCAGGTAAAATGCAGTTTTTAGAGTAAAAAACGATTTTAAATTAAGTGCAACACAGGAAATGCAGTAAACAGGCTCTAGATGTGTTCCAAGTACTGTTACTGTTACAGATAAAAACTTTAGCAAGCCAGAAAATGCCAAAAAGTAGGCGGCAAAGCAGTAAAACTTAACAAAAAAATCAGAAGAAAATACTTAAAATCACAAAAGTGGCTCCTTTTCTTCTCTCAGCGTTTTCTCCCCTTGGTAGGTGCTTCAGCAACAACTAGCAAGCCTGAAAAGATGCCAAAACCATGAGGCAGCCTGGTTTTAAGAGAGACAAATCAAGGAGTTTAGAATTGACCCAAAATGGCCAATAAAACTACAGCTTCTAGGTAGTAACCAATCCTCCAGGGACAGGCAGGCTGTTCAGTGTTAACCATTCCCACTGGTGAACACAGAGACTTCCCTTTAGCCCAAGCAAGCACTGGCCTTCTAGAAACTTCCAAAAAGTTCAGAACAGCAAATCTGTAACTGAACTTTCTTAACTTTCAGAAAGTGGGAAAAAAGCAAGATTGTTTTTTTTTTTTTTCCTTTGTTGTAGTTTAAAGGTAGCAGAGATACACAAGCAGCAAAATAATCACAACAGTGCAATAAATGACCTCACACTTGAATGCTAGGCCAAAATCAGGTAAAGTGCAGTTTTTAGAGAAAAAAAAACGATTTCAAATTAAGTGCAACACAGGAAATGCAGTAAACAGGCTCTAGATGTGTTCCAAGTACTGTTACTGTTACAGATATAAACTTTAGCAAGCTGGAAAATGCCAAAAAGTAGGTGGCAAAGCAGTAAAACTTAACAAAAAATCAGAAGAAAATACTTAAAATCACAAAAGTGGCTCCTTTTCTTCTCTCAGCATTTTTCCCCTTGGTAGGTGCTTCAGCAACAACTAGCAAGCCTGGAAAGATGCCAAAGCCATGAGGCAGCTGGGTTTTAAGAGAGAGAGATCAAGGAGTTTAGAATTGACCCAAAATGGCCAATAAAACTACAGCTTCTAGGCAGTAACTACTCCTCCAGGGACAGACAGGCTGTTCAGTGTTAACCACTGCCACTGGTGAACACATAGACTTCCCTTTAGCCCAAGCAAGCACTGGCCTTCTAGAAACTTCCAAACAGTTCAGAACAGCAAATCTGTAACTGAACTTTCTTAACTTTCAGAAAGTGGAAAAAAAGCAAGATTTTTTTCTTTTTTTTTCTTTTTTGTTGTAGTTTAAATGTAGCAGAGATACCCAAGCAGCAAAATATTCACAACAGTGCAATAAATGACCCCACACTTGAGTGATAGGCCAAAATCAGGTAAAATGCAGTTTTTAGAGAAAAATCAATTTTTAATTAAGTGCAACACAGGAAATGCAGTAAACAGGCTCTAGATGTGTTCCAAGTACTGTTACTGTTACAGATATAAACTTTAGCAAGCCGGAAAATGCCAAAAAGTAGGCGGCAAAGCAGTAAAACTTAACAAAAAAATCAGAAGAAAATACTTAAAATCACAAAAGTGACTCCTTTTCTTCTCTCAGTGTTTTCTCCCCTTGGTAGGTGCTTCATCAGCAACTAGCAAGCCTGGAAAGATGCCAAATCCACTAGGCAGTCAGGTGTTAAGAGGGAGAGAGAGATCAAGGAGTTTAGAATGGACCCAAAATGGCCAATAAAACTACAGCTTCTAGGGCAGTGGGGAGGGGCATTGAGTCTTTTGGCCTAGGGTGTCAGTTTATCTAATGCTGGTCCTAAGTATTAGAAAGGCTACTCAAGATAAATGGAAGATCATTTATAATAGAGACATGTTGAATGTGTTGGGACACAAACTAACCTTTATTAACTAATTAATGTGCTGGAGCACAAATCAAATTATATTAAAAAAGGGGGGGGTTGCTAAAAGAACTTTTTAGAAAATGATTTCAGGGGAGAGTTATTATCAAAGCCAAAGGAACATTTCCTCTCAAACAATATTCATCATGCATGTCTATCAGTGAGGGACTTTCTTTGCTTTTATCGTATTTATGGAAGTTATAGAACAAAATGTTTTGACTGAAGCTCACCCTTGTGGCTACAAGTTTAACTTGTGAGAGTTTTTACATGAGCAAAATGTCCCACAAACTCTCCAGTTGAATATGTGACCATGATTATTCCATAAAAATAAATAATATAAAATAAAATCAAAATAAAAACAATCCCCAGATTTAGTAAATTCCATGTAAGCATAGTGTAGTGCCAACACAGAGATTTAATGTGCCCGTGTACACAGTTCCCCCTCGGCAGTGTGCCATGCATATTAATGATGACACATTGCTGAGTGAGAGACATGGAACATGGTTATTGAACCAGCATAGGGAGTGTTGTACTAACTGTGTCCGCAGATGAGTAACACACTTCCTCCACTGTTCAATTGCTATACATCAATGTAATGTTTTTTTTTATTTTGTTAAAAAGTTCACTTGCTTGGTGCAGAGCAGAGCACAGCAATGCTAAGCAGTGCTGAGACACTTGCTAGGCATCTAAACATAGAAACCAGATGCATTTCATTATTTACTTAAAGGTCAAGTTTAAGTGAAGCTGAGCAGGTTTGCATGGAGCTGCATGGTATTCAGCAGTGCTTATACATAGCTCAGAGGTATATGTAAAGTTATAGCAGAATTACACATATCCATGTAGCTAAGTGGGTAGAGTTACAGCCTTAGGTGCAGGGTTTGAATACATGGAAGGGAAAATAAGCATTTATTTTGGAAATAAAAATGATGCCAATTACTTTTAAATACTGGCTCCCTGTGCTTAGTCAGGCTCTGCTAAGACCTGCTAAGCACTGCATAAACATAATAGCTTCTGAAAATATTTATTCACTGCTTGGCGGGTTTGCACACTAAGTGATGCAACACTTTTTTAAATGTTTCCCAATGGCATTTAAGGGTGGAAAAACAGGCTATAAAAAGCTCATTAGGGAGAAATACAGCATAATCTGTTGAAGTTCTAACTGTGTAGTGACTATGACTGGCATTGGAGAGGGTGTGTGCTTCTGGGCACAGCAGTGGGGCATTCTGGAGTCCAGGATCATGGTTGGACTCCTCATGGAAAACAATGACGATGGGCTGCTGTAGGGGGGGTTCCAGGGCTCAGAGTGCAAGGCAGAGGCCTGGGACCAGCTGGCATGTGAACTCACAAGTTTAACAGGTATCCCCCACACATGTGAGCAGTTTTCTCACCATTATGATGACCTAAAGCATAGTAAGGAGGATCTCTTGGCCACCTGGATCCAAGATGCTCAGGCAGAGAATGCCCCACATGTTTATAAGTAAATTTATCTCTGTTTAACTAATATCTAAACTGAATGCCTGCTAAACTGGTATAAATAATGATGTGCCTCTCTCCCAACAGCTGCAGAGGAGAGGACTCGCAACATAAAGGCGCATGCAGGGCGCTTGGCCAGGTTGCACCTTGAGTGTGGTGATTACAGATGCATTTTGCTATCTATAGTCAAATAAGCAAGAAAGAGTAAAGCATTAACTGTAATAAAGTATCTGCAAAATGTTTGTAGTGCAACTGTGGAATTACAGCTGTATTGCAACATCTGCATAATGACAACTGTTGTGCAATAAAAACAATTCAGTTATGACAACTGTGCTGCAGTAACACATAAACCAATACCAATAACAACAAGGTAAATTGTGTACATCAGGATTGTCTTGTTTTAACCATTGCATTTCAGGTATATGCATTCAGGATGTGAGGTAAGGTGCTGCAGTCAAGTATAACAGTGTAATAGCTGTACACTGCAAATATAATAGCTGCCAAATGTTATGTTTAACATATATAGTAATGGTCAAGGTGGTTTCAAGGCCAATATAGTTCACATAATGCTCTGTCTTCCACGAACAGCAGTATATGACTGAGATAGCCAACCCATGATCTGATACTGTTTGTTGACTTCACAGATATTACAACCCACTAATGATATAGTGTGTACACCTGCATTCTATTTAGCAAAGTATAGGTTGCCTAGTATCTCTGTCATGCCTGAATTTCATGTATGTATGTGTGTTCAACTGTCACTGCAGTCTAGTATAAAACTGTAATACTATTTCCAGGTCATATTTTGGGTCCACATGAGCTGTTGGCAAATATCAGTCATTAATCAGCACTGACTTAGTAGATCAGTTTGTTAAATGCTCTGTATGAGGTACATTTGCTACACACAGACCAGGGTTTGAATCCAGTGCTGTATAACATTAAATATTACAGAATCAGTCACGTATTGATGACTGATTTTTTTCTCAATAGGAACTACAGGTAAATGAGTGATGTAGCCCATATTTTGAGCAAATAATTGTGTGTTCAGATGTCACAGACTGTTAAAATCATTACCAGGAATGTGATAATACAGTATAAAATAAAGGAAATGAGTATAATAATACAATAAAAGAAAATAAATAAAATATGTAATCTTGGTATGGCTGTATGCCTGGAGTGTCTGTTACAGGTTGCTAAAATCAATTAATACATTTGATGCAGATGTCCTCTACAGTGACTGCAATTGTGTTCTATCCCCATGCCTGCCAAAAATATTACAGTATCAGTCACATAATGATTACAGATATTCTCTTCACAGGAACTACAGGTAAAAGGGTAAGGTAGCCCATATTATGAGTAAATAATTGTGTGTTCAAATGTCACAGACTGATAAAATCAGTACCAGCAATGTGATAATAGAACATAAAATAAAGGAAATAAGTACAATAATAATAGAATATAATAAAATAAATAAATGTGTACTCTTGGTATGGCTGCATGCCTGGTTTGTTTGTTACAGGTTGCTGCAGCAATTAATACATGCAATGCAGATGTCCTCTGCAGTCAGTGCTATTGGGTTATATCTGCATGCCTGTCAAGCAAGGCATGACAGTTGTTTACTTTCTGTACTGTACGCATACATGTCTCTCAAGTGTCACACTGTCATGTAATGTAAGTAGTACTGCATAATCCATCTGTCACAAGTTTAACATACAAATGATTTCCAAAATTGCAAAGTATCACTATATCAGCCCATGTTACGCTTTGGTAGTTACATAGGTTTACCTGATGTGCAAGTTTTCTGTGTAGTTGTGCACCTATAGTTGTTGCTGCTTGGCCCATACTGTCCCATACGGATAGCTTGAGAGTTATGTACGTGCTACAGAACCCATAAGGGACTTGTACACATAAAGAAAGGACAGACCTGTAGAGTAGATAGTAATACTGTTGTCAACTATATAGCCTATAATGGTACTTGTCTATCTCTCTCCCCACCCCTTATCTTCATTTATTTATTCTTGTTATTCATTGGTTATGGTTTACTATTAACATACATAGTTACATTAAACTGCATTTTGGGGCATGTGTTTTATTATTGTTATGTGTTATAATGGTTGCATATTATGGTATCTTTTTAAATTACCAATTCTGTTGGCCTTATGCTGTAACTGTTACTGGCATGCTGTTTGCATTCTGACTGTTCTGTTATTTATTGTTGTATTTCAGATAGTATGCATTGATTTGTAATTGGTTTATTTCCAATGTTCTGGCATGCTGTTATTACTAACAATGGGGAATAACTAACCTATCCATCACCATAGCATGTCTGGGTAGGCATGTTCCCAGTGACTGCCTACCATACCTCAGCTGACCATGGCACCAGGTCCTAGCACATCGGAGGCACAGGCTGATGGTGCCCCCTCCACTGCCCATGCAGCACCTTTGGGTAGAACCACCTCAGGGTACGGGGCCTGGCCTCACCCTGGGAGTAGTGGTGGAAAGGCTGCTTTCACCCGATGACAAATGCTAGTCATGGTGCACAGGATAGTTCAGCAGATGTATAAAGCACACCTACACCAGATTGAGGACACACTGGCCAACTTGGTGGGGAAGGCTGGCCCTGATGCCTCCTTTCCTGTACAGTCACATTTGGGGCAGAAAAGGAGCAGTATCAACTACCCCACAGATGGAGGCATGAGTCAAGCTGCTGCTGTCTGGAGGCACATGCATCTCGGATTACACAACTTCCTCCTCATCCAATGTGTTTACCCCCCCCATGTGTCACACACTGCCCCTGTCTGCTGTCTTGTCTGGCTTGTCTGTCTGCTATTGCATCCTCTCCTATGCAACTTACCTCACCTCATGTATCTATGTCCCTTCCCCAACATTCCACTCTCTCTTTAAAAAGATAGGCACCTGTCCCACAAAACAATGTCATCCCACAGATAGCTCTCTATTTCACATACATGTCCACTGGACATAACTAAAGTGGTCCAATTGGCTTCACAACATTTTTATGTTGTCCTTGCCCCTCTCTCTGGCTTTGAGAGTCTGAATGCATCTACAAAAGTTGTCAAACTGCACAGCTGTTATTGTACAAGAAATGAAAAGCTATGGTTTCTTCCTACACCCTTAATGCTTTTCACTATGTTTATGCCCCTGCCTGCCTCATTTCACCCCCTTTATCTTTTTTATTTTTTAGCACAGGTTTGTGTAGAGCACCGTGCAAATCCACTTAAATGAGCTTTAATTATCTCATGTGTTTCTCACATTGTTAGTCAGATGTAATAAGAAATCACCTCTACCATGTTTTGAACCCAGGCCCTGTCAGCTACAGCCTACTGCATTAACCCACTACACCACACAGATCTTAACTAAAACAGGTGTTTCCAGCAAAACATACTGATTGCTACACAATGGATTTAAACCTAATGGAAAAAAATGGCAGTGTACCTGGGACTCTGATGCAAAAATACAAGAGTAGACAGCCCAATATGCAATAATGGATATACGTGAGGCCTGGGATAGCAGGCAAATATCCCCTTATATCAGCAGCATCTTTAAACACACATGGTAAGACATCAATGGCAAAGTAGATATGTTCAACTTAGAACCTGCTGCAGAAAAACTGCCATTGAAAGCCATGGATATACTGATGGATGCAGACAGTGTGTATGTCACAGCCTGTATGTCTGCACATATATCTTGGAAATACACATGCTGCAGCACTGACTCAGTAGCTCAGTCTGTTAAATGCCTTTCATACAGTACATTTTTCCACACACAGACCTGCGTTCGAGTCCAGTGTGTTGCATTTCAATTACATTGCTGTGAAGACAGCAAATAATGACTGAGTTATGCAATTTTAATCCACATAGGTTACCGCTACTGAATTATCTGCTATCCAGTTTTACAAGGCAAAGGCCTGTAGGTAGGACACACTGCACATATTTGTATAGCTTAACTATATGTCACGTACTACTCTGCTACTGGCACTGTTGCATGACAGATGTACCTTAAGTGCAAGCTCAATTGGACTGTTTAGGATACCCTTACCCTGGCTCTGCTGTAACAGTTACATGTACAGCTTGTTGACCTCCAAAGTGTTCACACTCCCCCCTATGTGTCCTAGGCTGGAGCAGCAGCTGCAGCCTGGAGGATACATAGCTGTATGTTAGGGTAGCTGCTACAGACTGACCATACCTCCCAACCCACTATAACAAGGGATCTGGACACAACCATATATAAAGGGGGGGGGGGCAAAGGCTCAGAGATAGGACGTGTTTAACAGGTAGCCCCTACAAAGATAGTAAGTTGATAAAATAGCAGCTACTGTATTAACATGCATATTCTGACATGTCTCACTCCCCTCACTGACCTCAACCCACAATGTTTGCCATTGAACTGCCACACAGCATATGTGCAAAGCATTTGCAGAAAAACACTTCAAAAAAAGGAGTACATCACTTTGCCAGGTATGTACTAGATTTCCCCATAAAATGGGATGCAGATGGGAGGATGGAGGTACAGGGAATAGGGATTACAACAGTAGGCTTGTATTAGATCTATGATATTGACATGTCAGTGATACTCTGCTGTCCAGCACCTACAGGCATGCCTCTCAACTGTCCCTGCTTTGAATCACATCTCTACTCTGTCTCTGTCAATCCCTCCTACAACGGTCAGCTGTTGTAGTAAACATAGTGGATTACATGTAAGACATACTTACACTGAGTAAGGGTGTACATCAAACTATGTACTGTAATTCAGCTCCTCTCAGTCTGCCAATGTCACATAAATAGTACTAACACTGTAAAGGTGTCCCTGAATGTCCCTCATGTACTCTGGCTAAGTCCCTGTTTCATGGACATGCGTCCCTGTCTGCCTGAGATGTATGACATATTAGTGGGGATTTGCCTAACATACCTCTCTTCCTCCTACAGTAAGAAATCAGGACAAAGCCAGAATTAATGTCGGGACAAAGGCCCAAACCCAGCGACAGAGTATACATATTGGCCATACAAAGAAACAATGTGAATAGACTAACAGATATTACTGTAGCATAAGTGTTTTCTGAGGGGTCTGACATGTGACACTCAGATGCTGTTTTAATTTTTTGACAGCAACCATCAATGAGTGGACAGCCATTTGTCAGACATCCACAAGTTTGTGCAAAAAGGACCACATCTATTAGGCAAACATGCTGACATTCTGCAAACATCTGTACAGTTGAGATGTATGATGCCAACAGGGAACATATACTACAGCAGGTTTGCACCACAGAAAACTGCAGTGATGGGTATAGAGACATACAGCAGAATCTGTCATGGTACACAGGGACATTACCCAGTATCACTACTATTGTGGTGATAGCCACACATGTAGTGTGTTGCCAGACTGTGCAGTATGATATGTGAGGGAGCACTGGATAGTGCAGGCCATTATGGGTGTGTAGGATCTGTACATAGTGGACATCCATGTATCTGGTCCTGTTATGTGTTCTCCTCTTGTTGTCTTGCAGGAATGATATACTGATGGAGACATCCACCATTTTCATCTGTAGAAAATGATGCTATACTGGATGCCCTCAGACTCCACCATCGCATCCTGTTTTCCAGGGTTCACCACAATCATGAACAGCAAGCAGCATTGTGGGGTGACCTTGTGAGGGCTGTTAATCAGATTGGCCAACAGGACAGGACCTACAAGCAGGTCCAACACCAGGCCAGGGATATGATCTATGCTGCACATCAAAGGGCAGGTTCTGTGGATCTATATTATAATATCGAAGGTTTAAAACTTCGAATCACTAAAGATTGAACTTTAGTGATTCAAGTCTTAAACCATCAAAACAAAAAAAAAACAAATTAAAAAAAAACTAAATAGTGTGTAGGCAGGGGGGGGCAAGCCCCCCTGCACCCCCACACCCCCTACTTAAATATACCAACTCCTAAAATGGACTACATTGAAGTAAATGGAAATCTCCCCCTACAGAGATTTTCCAGTTAAACGCTCGATGTAGTGCATTTTCACTAATCTTGTGTCGACAATATCATATTCAATATGGTCAGACTTTGAGATTATAATATAGACCCGGTTCTGTTGCCAGGGATCGTGCTGCCACCGGTGGTGGGCCTGCGACAGAACAACCACTCTCAGCCACAGAGAAATTCCTGGCAAACTTATGATCAACCAACAGCTCCCAGGCATCCATCACACCATACATCCTGGAGGTGGGTGCCACAGCGTCCACATCAGAGGAGTGTCCAGGTAAGCTTACTGTGTTCACCAGTATAATACTGCATCAGTCATTGTGATAGGCGCTACATACCAGCTCATGGGTGTCAGGTCTATCTGCATTGGGGGGGGTGGCTTTTGTGCACAATTGTGCATGCATACTCAGAATGTCACCAATCTAGCCAGTATCACATTAGCTACTGTACACGTGGATATACACACATATTACCTTGTAACACTGCAACATTTGGTGTTGCTTACAATACCTCTTCCTCCCCTTTTCATAGGTCCATCAGGTGTGGCTGGAGTCAGTGGACATGTAGCTCATAAGTGTGATACCTTTGTTTTACAGATCATATATACCCTATGGAAGTTAAGGGCTGCCATTTTGCCTTATGCACAAATGTTGTGCTTAGCCAGAGTAGAATAGTTGTATGTTCCATTTTGGACCAGTTAACTACAGTGCATACCCCATGGAATGGCAGGTGTGTATTTGTACAAATATTAACATGTTTGCACTTATAGTTATGAGCAACTATGCAGCCTGCAATACATGAGGTAATTACTCAAAGATGCACATTCAAACACAATAGCGAGATTGTACATACCTGATACAGTTATACTACAACTGGCATATCATTCTCAAGCTAGGTGTACTGGGTTTTATGTGTAGTTCTATCACATACAGTGTCATATTGCATACCTCACAGGTGTAGTGTACTGGCAACATAAACCAGATGTAGGTGATGTGCATATTATAAAGGGCTTGACTTGTCTGTGTATGTTGTTGTGAGTTTGTGTGTTGTACATGGGATCAGGGATAAGAAGATGTGGGACATGTAATGCAGTTGTGGATCCTCGTCTGTATGAGTCTGTGTGGATTACCATACATAATAGTGCAGATGATAATGTACTGCTTTTGTCTTGCTTCTCATGGGTGAATAAGAGGGTTGGAGTCTGTCCCCCTCGCAACCTGATGCCAGTGTCTCATCTGACTCTGATGATGATGGTGGTGGCTATAGTGAGGCACAGGTGGGGTTGTTGGGGGCTGAATTTGTCCCAGAGGATGACATCCCTCTTCTGCCTCCCTTGTCCCTGCACGCAGTCACCTGCTCTACTAAAGCCTGAAGAACAATGCAAAGGAAATAAAATTCTGGAAAGAAATCAGTTTAGTGTAATTCCTCATACCTTTAGGACAGAATGGGAGTAAAAATAAAAAAAAAACATTGGAAAGGTAGCAGCCTGAAGGTATAGCAAAACAACTGAGCTAAGGACATTTGGTATTAGTGATAAAGATGTAAGGCTATACAGTAGGAGTATTGGACATTTATGTGAGACAAATACACTGAAGTCTTAAGAAAGAGGAACAACCTTAATTGTCACAATTAATACTGTCACAGGAATATAGGGACTTTCAGAACTGTGATAAATGAGGATTGCTGAGAGAGGCTTGTCAGCTTTGTATCTCCATGTAAAACTACATAGCAGATTAACTGACCCAAAAGCATGTTCAGATGTCCAAACAAAAAGGCATATTGAATATTCCTGATTAGGAAGTCCATTGAAGAAATCAGCCAAACTCATGGAAAGTTTGAAAGTGGAAAATAATACTAAGGACTAAAAGTTGAATTTACTGAAATGTAATGAATCTGAATAAAATAACTACTTTTAATTTAAATGCTCAAGATATGTTTAAAAATTCATTACAGCCAAGTGCTCCTCCAGGCAGTTTGGCTGTTACTTCCTACTTGGCCTCTAGGCATCAAATATTGCTTGCTCTTATTTGTGTTAATAATTTCAAAATCATGCTATATACAAGGTATCATAATACTTTATCTTGAAGTATACATGATGGCAAACACATTTTTATTGATATTTGACCTCTGTCAAGGAGTATTTGTTAGAACTGTAAGGTGATGATTTCATTTTTTAAAGGCTCAAGCCACATCCACTGGGAGTTAAAGGTACAAACTCAAAAGAGCTGTACTGGAGAGAATGAGTTAATATAAAGTTAAGAATAATTTATTTGATCGGTATAAATATTGCCTATCTCCTCAAAGATTATTTACAATGCATATATGTTTTATTAGTGCAAAAATGAAGGATGTGACATATAGGGTATGTAGCTTTAAATATGTTAAAGTCTAGTTGCAGGAAGTTGTGTGTCATTTGGTGCAACTTTATTTAAAGGAATCAGAATAAAGACCTCATGGAGACAAGTAGCATGTTCTGACTACTGTTTATTGAACATCACAATGAATACCCAAATATGATGGGGAGGGGTTGAGGAGTTGCACCAGTTCTTTTAGTATGACATTAAACAATGTATATTCACTGACATAATAAGAATAGATATTTGATGATTCTGCATTGCGAAGATAAAGAGCTCATACATATATACAGCTCACAGGTTGTGTTGATATATTCAGGTTTCAGAGAACATGAACAACTACATGGTATGTTGATATCATTAGCATTTAGTATGTGATTTTTTTTTATAATTATATACTGACAATCAACATTCAAACACCATATCTTTGGGACAGTATTCTATTTCTACTGAATATAATAATGGAGAGCAGCATGTGGAAATCAAACGTGCATGTCAGCTTATTCAAGGAATTCCATTATGGTTGAGGGAGGAAATCAATTATACATATACAGCCTAAGCAGCTATATGTCCATAACGTGTGTTAGAAGTAGAATTACAGCAGTAAGGTGCAACAACATTACAAATGTAGCATAGAAACAATTTGGAAATAATTGTCCAGTTTTGAATGTGTCATGTTCTTGTTGCATCCATCTGTTTAAGCACTCAAAAGGGAAGATGCACTGTGGTTGGCCACTTTATAGCTCCTGGAAGCAAAGTTATTGCATTTGAAGTTTGTGCTGAAGATCAGTGTATCTAAACATATTTTCTTCCTAGTATCAGCCAGTCAAGCATTCAATATTTCCATTTGTAGAGAACCAGGCCTTTTCATAATCTGAGAGTTTCAGAGCATAACTAGACTCTTTACTTATAGTAGAGAATGGCTTGCTTGACAATGTGCATTATTAAAGATGTGTGTTACTGTATATTCAAGAGCCATTGTGACGAAACACTTTTAATTTTTGAGGGGAAATATGTATACATCCCATGATGCCTTAATAAAGATATATTTGCAAATTCCTTTTTGGTTGGTCATTCATAGAACCATATAAGACATCTTTTAACATTAATAAATATCTGAATTTGAAAATGCATCATTTTCCCGTCTTGAGCAGGCAGTAGAGCAAACCATCATCCCTAAAGTCCATATTTAGAAATTGTTTTGTTTAGTATGTGCATCTACATGGTGACAAGATGACAACACTTGCTGCAAATTGTTGCAGTTGTCAGATCTATGAACATGTCAAAGATATTCCCACCTCTTAAGCAGATAAGCAGGGAGGACAACCTTGTGGTGTATCTCATAACCTTTGAACAGTATGTCTTCAAGGAGGGCTGGGGCAGGAGGGATTCTGCTATAATTGTCTTGGCATGGTTTACTGGTGAACCTTGTAAGGACATGTTGGAAATGAAAAACACTGAGCTATATTAAGGATGAGTTTGTGTACCAAACATTGCATGGCATTGTTGACAGAATTTAACTCGTGTACAGAAGTCTGCATGCATTACATGGCCAGTATTGGATATCTTTCATATCAGCAATCTGCACACTAGATCTAAAACAGGAAGGTTGAGTTAATTATACAAACGTATCTGCTTTAGTGAGGTGAGGCCTCTGTGTAGTTGTCTATCCTAGACACAAATAGAGTCTGCTTTAAATGCAGGCAGCCTTAGCTGGGGGTAAAGGCAGACCTTCAGGCCGCTATAATAAAGGTGGCCCTGAAAAAGTGCAATAAAGACTGGAAGCAAGCTGCCTTCATTTATACCTTGGCAATGACTTCTCTGTTTAGCTCTACTGTGAGCTCAAGAACTGTATGTGTGTGTGTGTGTGGGGGGGGGCAGGTAATTCACAGGTATGTTCGAAAAGAGACACAGGAAAAAATAAATGAATGAACAAATAAACCCTATGAGCAGAACACGTAGGACTTATGTGGCCTTTGTGAATGTTCTTGAAGATGAGGAAAAGACAAGAGGTAGCATGGACCTGAAATTGGTAGAGCAGTGCCTAGAAGGAGAGGGACTTGCAGTGTATTATTCTGACTGTGATATCTAAGTGTCTCATTTTGGTTACCAGCTCAGGTATTTGAAAGGAGAAGTTAGTTTAATTAAAGGTTTCTGTTTTGGACTTCTGATGATTTATTAATAGGTTTTCAGTTGAGCTGAAAGATGATCTCAGACTCCTTTCTTCACTGAAACAGAAATATTGATAGTAAAACTCCCAGCTTCTCTCCTGTGGAATGTGCAGTATGACAGCTGTGATAAGTAAGTCACTTATGGTTTGCTGGACATCCATCCATTACCTTCAGAGGTTTGCCCTTTGAAGAGGCTGGATGGTCTTCCTTCTAGTCTTTCCATGATTTCTGCATGTCAAGTATTTCTGAGTACCATACTTTGCTAGAAAGTCGACTCCATAACCCTGATTAAGTTATAGTTGGAAAGGCTTGGTGATCTCCTATAGGTAATCTTTACTGGAAAAATGGTCTCTGTTGAACAAGCTAAGCCAAGAGCATCCCTTATTTCCTTCAAACTAAGTCTGCACTGCAGCATTGGTTGGTATGTTAAATTAAAGCAAAGCCTTTTGCTCTGGTCTAAGATGCTGTTTGCCTTCTGTTAATTTTATCTAAAAAGAGATAAAATTCTGATTGCAGAAGTTAAATGGGCCTCTCTTCAGTGGTTCATCAGAAATAAAATTGGCCCTTCATCAAAGACCTAGGCACACTGAAACAGGTAATTTGCCACATTTTAACCACATTATTCCAAACCAGAATTAAATGACCATTGATATGTACATTAAAAGCACTACCACTTTATCCACATTTGTAATGTGTGTACTGTCTACTGCATTCCCATAACTATGGAAAGCAGCCTGTGTGCTTTTTTTTTTAAGTTAGATTTCCTTCCACCATGATCTCTTTAAAGTAATTTATCTAAAATCTTATGTTCAGTACCAGGTGGTGCTCAGATCATTAGCCATGACCAAAGATCCCCTCTTAGTCTTCCCCTCAAGTCATGCTTGCCACCCTGGAAGCAGAAACATCACATTCCATGAGCCAAGCAGCTTTACCCTTACCAAATGGTTGGATTTTTCTAAGCTAAGCCCTCAACCCTCCCCATGTTAGCCACTGACTGAGGGGTAAGACCCACTTCTTTAACCCCCAAGCACTTCATGGCTGGAATTCTAGACCTAGACTGATGCCAGTTGTAGCATCCACTACACAGTAATGATTTTGTACTTGCTGCCAACATTACAGACACACACATACTTACTGGCTATTCATCTTAAGCACATGATTAGTCATACATTAATGTCAGTTGGGTGCTGAAGGATCATAAAGAGGTGGCCAGAAAAAATCCCCATCCTACCCCAGTTATTCCTTTACTAGAAGCTACTGGAGTAATTTAACAATTTTCCTATACAATGAGGTAGACCTTTTAGTTAGGTTAACCAAAATGTTGCTGTTTGACATGCTTTTGTTTAATTCCCTATTCGGGTGCACACTACATACTGACACTGTTGTAGATCTAAGTGTGCTAAATTAGTGATAATTCACTGACAGAGGCAGGACATATTATCCTTATCTGTTGCATCTCTGCAGCAAAGAAAGGTAAGGACTAGGCAGTCTTTCCTACCACTCAGTCTTTTGTGGCAAGATGACTATGACATATTTCTTCTGTATTTTCTAACTCGGTGCACAGATTGTACAGATATACTGTCATGTTAGGTCATTCATATGACTGGACTGTCTTTTCAGTTATCAAAGCCAGCAAACAGTGACTACTGTTTCAGGACAAGCCAGCCTTTGGAGAATGTCCAAAGCAGACATATTCCTTTCACATCAGTCCCTTCTACTAGTACATTTGTAACCCACTTACTGACCCACTGTCTTGGTGCCCTTTTCTTCACCATATTCCTACATTGCCTCTCTTCTTCAATCTTTCTTCTTTTTAACCTTACTTCATTCATTGACTCTGCCCCTTTTTCTAAAACATTACTTAAATGTACATTTTGTAAATATTGTATATTTGCCAGTTCAGATTCTAACTGCTTTAACAATTTCCTATACAACCTTCTCAGCATATTAGCTCATATATTCATTTTAACTGTGTATACCACCCTATGCTAATTCATTTATTTGTGCTACATTTTCTGAAATTGCATTGTTTTCTGCTAGACTGTGGTGCTTTTTTATTGTACTTTCCTAAAATGAATCTGAAAATGATCCATTTGTATCAGTAATCTAGCCTAGTTAACAAACGAAAATAAAATAAGATAAGGCAGATTGTAGAATATTGTGTGCAACCTATAATTTCAGGTATCTTTTCTTCCTCTGGCAGCTTTACTAGAGAAGAAACAGTAGCTTCTGGTCTAAAGGATAAACAAATTCTAAGCAGAGAGGGATTTGCATTTATGTGTTTGTTTGTTTGTTTGCTTGCTTGCTTGTTTGCTTCTTTGTCTGTTTGTTTGATTGTTCATTTCTTTCCAGGGGTGACCCAAACCCTTGTCTGGTTAAATTACTTGCTAAGAGTCATAATGTTTCTGAATGGATATGGAGGGACTCTATCTGAGAACTAGATCTTGGCTACTGTTAGTCTAACACATATGTTGTCTGAATAAACCACAATAGCCTCATTTAATGAGTTACCTAGCAGCACTATCAGTTTAAGTGGTTCACTCAAAGTCAAACTGTAGGCAAACAGGGATAGAGAAAATCATGTCCAATAAGGCTTATAAGCCAGTTATTGTTTCATGTATCTGTACTAATCTGCCATTTCAAAATGGAAGGGGTAAAGCTTTAATCTTTGCACAAGATAATACCAATAGCACAATGCATTACTACAAAGAGAGAGAGAGAGAGAGTGAGAGACAGACATTGGGTGATATGTATAGTCTTGGAGTTTGCAGCTACGTAGCAGTTATTTGCAAGAAGCACCGTTACATGTCTATGCACATAAGCTAAGCGCATGGTATTAGCGCTGAATAAGAAAAAAGTGAAGGTGGTTTGAAAAGCACGCCCACTTAGGCCAAAAGAATAATATACCTTAAATTAAGCATTAGGTAAATATGAAGAAGTATGTAGAAGCTGTACGCTCCTTATGTATTCAGATATTGCAGACAGACACAGATATTTGCAGTCACACTTGAATGATTTAAGACAAACAGCAGACAGTGAAGCTTTTATTTTTAATATTTAAAAAAATAAAGGGTTTAAATGCTTCATGTAGGGGTAGCTTTATGTGGACACCATGATGGTTTCTTAAAGAGTGGAAAGGAGAGATAGCAAAAATTGAAAAAGGGAAGACTCAGCAAAGTGAGTAACACAGAAGGAAACCATCAAGAGAGATCTGACAGTGAAGAGGAAAGGTTCAATGTTTTTGGTGGGGTATATAAGCCACCTATTTTTTAAATAATTTTATATAATAGGGTACTCTGGGGAAAATTATACACAATATATACAAAATGCCTGTGAGATATTAACAAAAACAAATTGCGGTACTCCAGAGATTAAAGTTCAGTATAGTAACTAGTAGTATATGTTATATAAATAATATATATTTAGAAATAAATTGAGGAGGCAGAGTTCTGCTGAAGTAAATAAATTAGAGATAATACTTTTGTTTAAGGATTCTTGGCAAGTGTCTTAGAAAATAATTTAAGTTTCCTTTATTTTAGTCTCAGTTAAGGCTACTTCTTTTAGGAAGATAAACATTCTTCAAAGGATGATAGTGAAATTGAGCTTCAACCTTAGTGACACTTTTCCTTGCCACTTTCATTATACAAATTGTGATTACAATTTATATTAAATAGAATTAAAAACCTAGTTAAAGAGAAAAAATGAAACCACAAAGCTTTCATGAAATCTTCTACAGAATTTTAAAAATATTTCAAAGTAGGACAGTCAAAACATATACGCATCCAATCTGCATTACAAATCGTTTTACACCTCCAACATTTAATGATGCTGTTTTTATATATTTTGGCCATGCTATCTGGAGTTAAGAAAAATGAGTATAAAAATTTCCAAGTAAATATATGCCAATTGTTGCTCATCCTATGTTATGATTCAAGACAAACAGATGGGAAATTCATTTATATGCTTTATTATATAGAAGCATATCAGGATGGATAGCAGCAACATAAAATATAAACAAACTGATTGACAGACTATTACATACATGCATGCTTACATCTCAACAGCTCTCTACAAAATGTCAGTCTGGCTCGCACGTGATCAGTATTCATACACATGTGCAAACCCATGGAAAGCTTATACCCATGGAAAACTAAGGTATACATACATGCATATTACACCAATGTTGAAACCAAGATGTATTTTTAATAGAATGCAATATTTAGGATTTATGCTCTTGATTAAATAAAGAGTTATGATCCAATGTTATTATAGTTCCAACATTTTTCATTTAAATTTGTGTTGTACTCTGTTAGAATTTTATGGAATTTTGAGATAAGGTTTTCTACCTTAGATCTGTTGTATAATATATTATTGAAAAGATGAGTTAGTTTAGGATTTTCTTTTTGACATAAATGTGCAAGAGATAAACACATGCCTTGAGCTTGTATTTTAAGATTCTATACAATTAATCAGTCTTGAGGATCCAAATCATAATTGTTTATAAGCTGTTGAAGATCCTTTAGTTGTAGATCTTTAAAACATTGATACCAGCAAGAAAAGCCTTCAGTTTACTAGAAGTCAGGTTTAAGTATGGAAACTTTATTAAAGAAAGATTTGGTTATACTAAATGGAATGATAGTCTCAAACCAAAGTTTCAAGTCTGTTTTGCTAAGTTTGATATTTATGAAAGAAAACTGTTGTACTTCTTGATGGCTGTGCATATATAGTGATACAACATAATTGTAGCAAGCAGTAAATTCTCACCACCAAATACTTTTTTATCCAATTGTATTGAAAAAAATAAAATAATTATTTTATGAATGATGTCATGTCACTTACAAATGTATTAAGTTTGTTTCCCAGGAAATCATTATTGTTTCATTCTGGAACTGGAACATTTGGAAGTAAAGGTAGTTTGTGACTGTCTTTATAAGTTTTGGATATAGTGAATATTGACCCTAATCTTGAATGATAAACTTTAAAATAGCTGAAGTCCGAAAAGTCAATAGCATTCTAAGTAAACAAATTCAAACTTTTAACATTAACTTTTTGGTATGCATTAATAATATCAGAATGCTTTATGAAGATTCATCCAATATGGGTTCTATACTATCTACATAATTAACCTTCTCCACAATGAACAACTCCAACACTTCTCTGCATTCATAAATCTTAAATATTCCATATTTCTAAGTTCATGCAAAGGCCACCTTTGTGCAGGTGACAAAGTATTTCTATTGTCGAGCAAGGCCCTAATGTTATTATCACAAGAAATCAAAAAGTAGTTAAGGTATTTTGCAATGGTGGATTATTAAAGCTGTTTGCTCTCGACATGTATTTTATCATTAACAAACAATATATTAAACTTGTTGTTCTTAATATAACTTTTGTTGGTGATAAAGAGGTATCAATGTCTTGTAGATGATATTTAAGATTAACCATCCATGTATGCAAACACAGTTCTGATAAAGTATAAGTCACATTAGCTCTGGTAATTGTCAGCCACTTCTGTTGTTCACCATTAAGTCCTTCTGACTTGTCTGTTTCAGTTCAGATAGGGGGCAAAAGATATTACATTAATGAATCCCTCATCACACAGAAATATATGAAACAGTAACTTTTGTGAAGTAGACTTTTGTTAGATGTGAAAATATCATCCATCCCCTGTTTTAAGAATAGAGGCTTTAATGTAGTAGTCACAAGGACACTTGTGACTATCAGTCTGAATATTTTTCTAGGTACTTACAATAATAACTTACATATGAAAAATGCAAGACTTTTACATATTGAGACAAATCCATGCCTGTTTGACTGTGGTCCTTGAACACCACCATACTGCCTTCCCTCAATCTCCCATAGGAGAATGTGTACAGGTTTAACATTCTGAGTGGGTGTAAATAGCACACAGCGCCCAGTGATTGCATCATTTTAGTAAACTAAAACAATGTTTAAAAAGGTCACACAGGAAAACCAATTGGTTAAAAACGCAAATAGAAAAATCTAGTAAAGCTAGAATTTCCACTGTGTGATACCTTAAACCTTTTGAATCAGAGGCAACATGGGATATATGTAAATTACCCTTTAAGGATATCAGGTGTTTCAGCTAAATGGCAGTTCTGAATGTCCATGACTTTTTTCTTTTACTTTTAAGTCTTTTTAGAGGCAATTTCAGGCCAATAAAGCCAAATCCCTCTAGCTGTGGACATGCATGTTTGTGCCTTCTTATGACATCATCAGCACAGCATAAGAGGAATGTTTGACTTTTGGAAACACAGGGTAGTCATACCTAACTGATATCCATAAGCCTATCCCATATCACTAGGCAGTAATATCACACATCTAATGTCAATCTGACTGGTATTTATGTGCAACCTAACTGGCTTATACACATCATAGTATAATAATATCAGTAGATCTGCAACTAGTTTCTTTAGTATTT
>NC_056745.1:1066710339-1066725339 GCF_019279795.1 Protopterus annectens | reverse complement strand
GAGAGATGAAAACAGTGCAAAATGAAAAAGGAAAACAAAAAGATTTATTTTGTCCGGCTTGCTCTTAACAAAATCCTAACAAGACAAATGTGATGTGTACATATATATATATATATATATATATATATATATATATCTAGGACACATGCTCGACTAGCATATGTCCGAATCACAAAACATCGAACACACATACACGAAAGCGCTTATCATCGAAAAGCGCTTCCGTGTATGTGTAGTTCAAAAAAAAAAATCTACGTTTCTGCAGGGGGGCTTTGCCCACACACACCCCTATTTTATTATTCTCACTCCAAGATCACACTACAGTGGGGAAAAGGGAATTTTCCTTACCCGCACTGTAGTCCGATCTATGAAACAGGCACACATACACAGAAGCGCTTGTCAATGTTAAGCACTTTTGTGTATGTGTGCTCCAAGTTTTCTATTATGTACACACACACACACACACACACACACACACATATATATATATATATATATATATATATAAAAGTATGTATATATATATATATATATATATATATATATAGATATATATATAGATATATAGATAGATAGATATGAGTCTATATCAGGAGATCGTAGGTTCAAAAGACTGAATATCAAAATATCTAAAACTCAAAATATCGAAAATATTTTTAATGTAGGAGGCAAGCACCCCTGCACCCCTCATGTGTGGGTGGGCTGCACACCTTACACCACCTGCTAATTATATATACCAACTCCAAGAACTCCCAATACTGGAGAAAGGGTAAATTCCATTTTCCATATTTTGATTTTCAGTCTTTTGTACTTTCAGTCTTGTGAAGGGGATCCACATACACACACACACACACACATATACAGTATATATACATAAATTATATATATATATATATGTCCTCCAGGGATGGAAGATATTTTACTACTGTCCTAGGCCCTGATTCAATAGAAGGCCCCACTGTAGCAAAAAAAACCCCACAAATGGTTAAAAAATTGATCAAGACAGGATGCCTGGAAACGAAGAAGTTGGCTCTTGAGGACAAACAAGAAATTTTGTTTGGTGTCTACAATGCAACTAACTGTCAGCTCCCAAAAAAGGATTAGACAGCAAGAGCAGGGGCAGGGGAAAAATACAGAAGAGAAAAATTAGTGAATTAGAAAGAACAGCAAACATTAAATATACTAGCTTAAGGTCAATAAGTGACCGAATAAAACAAAACAATAAGTAGACAAGAAAGCACTGAGTGAATTGGAAAAGGAAACAAAAAGGAAGTACTAAGAGAGAAAGGAAAAAAAAATCTGCAGTTATTTGTAACATTAATAAGAAATGAACAGAACCAAGAGAAAAAGTGAAACCTAATATGGTACACTTTATATGCAGAAAAATAAATCAGTGTTAACTAATAATCATAAAGCAAAGTCAAAATATCTAAAAATACATATAGGCAGATGCACCCATACATGGCAAATATTACAAAAAGAATAGTAACACAGAGGTCTAATGTGGTGACAAGTAAGCAGTTTGATACAGAAATGGAGGAAACTGAAGATGAAGAGTGAGATCATTTACTAAGTAAAGGATTTTAATAGGAAATCCAAATGCAAAGGTCACTTCAGAATGATGGTTTATTAAAATAGGTACAGCTTGAAGAAGTGACAGAGGAAGTAAAGCAGTGCAGTAGCAGAGAAAATCACTCATTAATTCAGTTAAATGTTGAGAACAGTAAAGATGTCTCACAAAACCAAATGTGACAGTCATTTCAAAGCCAAGTTACTTCTATGTAGAGGCAGAAAGAGTAGAAAATGCAAATCACAGAAGAAACTCTCAGTTATGACATAGAAATAGATAAATACAGTAATGTGTATGTTCAACAGAAGCTACCAAAAGTACATAACCAAATTATTGTTAAAATCTTAATTAAGCCAGATTAATAAAGTAATTGGAAATATAAAGACAGATCTGCATGATATAAGACAAATTAACAGAATACATTATTGTGCAGCAAAACTAAGAACAGACAAGGTATTACCAAGAAGGCATAAATTAGTAAATTAAAATAAGGGGGGGAAATGGATTGTCACCATGGAAATACCGACTAGATACACTTGTGATATGGTTAAGAACAAAAAGTATCATTATTGGAAGAATACAGAAATGGAAACCAGTCTAAAAATATTAGAAAAGTTAAAGAGTTAAAACAAAATACATCAAAACAGATCAGGATTTGAGCTATACTATCTATTCCAGTGAGTTAAAAATCTCTGAGCAGGCTGAAAAAGTTAGGGTATACACTTAGAAATATAAAGAAAGGATGCAAAACAAACAGTTTAAGGTTGAGCCAAAGAAATTCTACACAGAACTAGGGAAAAAACAGCAATAGTTGAGGTACCACCACGAAAAGAGGAAAGTAATGACTTCTGAGATATCGATGCGGATCCAGTTGATCACAATAAGTAGACTGAGTGGATAAAAGAAGTAGAAGAACAATTAAGAGAATCTGATATAGAAGATACGTACTGGAAAAAATGACTGTCTGAAGAAGTTTCATTATCAGCGAGATGAAAAGCGCTTCACATTAATTAAATTGGTGTTTTGTTTGTTTGGCCATGATATTAGTGTTTTACTTTGGAACAGTACAGTTTGAACGGAGATCTCCAGCCCATTTTCCCTGGAAAAAATTACTCCTACTGCGATAGAACTAAAGTTAAGAAAGACTCACAGATGGAAAACTCCACATGCTGTACCTATCTTTTGGTTAAAGGTATTGCCATCTGTGCACTGTGATTTAGCATTGAGTAAAAGCTATTTATATGTATGCCCTGAAGTGACACTGGATTGGCTAACAATGGAAAGAAACCGTACTCATACTTAAAAGTGAACCTGCAGATCACCGTAAGAATTGTTGACCAATAACCTGTCTCCCAAAACTATACAAGCTGTATAAGGTAATTAATGCAGATAGAGTGTATAGTCATTTGGATAAAAATTCATGGTTATGGAACAGAAGAGGAATAAAAGAGATTCATATGGAACAAAGGATAATTTTTTGTTAAATAAAGCCATAATGGAGACCTGTAAAAAGAACAGGAATTTCAGCATGGCAGGGATAGATTACAAGAAAGCATTTGATAGTATTCCTTATTCCTGGAATATAGAATGTTTACAGATATTTACAGATGATATTACATTTACTATGAAGAAATGGCAAATGATTTCGCAGATGAACCACAAAAAAGGACAAACTGCTATCCGGGGTATGAAAATCCAGCATGGAATATTTCAGGTGATTCTTTGTCACAATAATTGTTTTGTCTTGATCTTGATCCATTAAGCTGTTTACTCAACAGCTGAGTTCATGGATTCAACCTGACTCCAAGAAAATTATCAAGTGAAAGGATATTTCATCTACTTTTTGTGGATAACTTGAATCTATATAGTTCATCAGATAAATATCTGAAAGAGCAACTACAACCTATTAAAGCCTTTTCAGAAGACATAGGAATGTCATTTGGTCTTGACAAATGTATAGAAGCAACATTTGAAAGAGGAAAATTGAATATTTCAGAAAATATAAAACTTGGAGAGGAATGTCATATAAAAGATTTGGAACAAAAATTAGTGTACAAATACCTTGGAATAAATGAAAGGGCAACAATACAGCAAGAACAAAAGAGAACAAACTCAGTAAGGAATATTTTAGAAGACCAAAATAAATACTGAAATCAGCATTGAAATCTAGGTTGCACTTCCTGTTTTAACTTACAACTAGGGGGTGATTGACTGGCCACAAAAAGAGCTGGATAAGCTTGACAGGATAGCAAGAGAATTGTTCCATGCCCATCAAATGATATACAAAAACTAATATTTACCGAGATTATATATCCCTCAGTCTTAAGGAGGCGTGAGCCTCCTTGAAACTGACTACACATACAGGTCAGTGATTGTGGGACTGCATATATATTTATTGACATCATCAGATCCAAACACATTAAAAGTTCTAAAACATGAACAAAATAAATCCAAGATGACCTTCTTGCTTAGGTTAACAGAAGCCCTTAGGAAAAAAAGCAGGCTTCTAAATCCAACTAAATGTGGTTAAAAATCAGGTGGTAACAGAAATTGAAAAAAAGCAAAAGAAAAAATACAATGAATGGAATCAGGAAAAAAGAAAAGACAAATGGAAAGTTTACAATTACAGCAAGAAGAATAGTGATCTGCTGGAACAGCCACATGTGGACCAAGAGGTTTCAAGCGAATGGCTTAGATGGAGTGAATTTAAACCAAATGATGAAAAGGTTAATATTGGCAGCCCAAGACAGTGGATTATGCTTCAGATGGTTCATAAAATCCATAGAAAAGGCAGAAGATACAGATAAAGTTACACTGCAGTTAAACATCGTGTTGCAGGGTATGATACACTCATGGCTGAAGGTTTGTATTCTGAAAGATATAATAGTGTGGCAAGGTTTATGCATGGCAGACTTTATAAATATTACAGGATTGAGGCAGTTGAGAGACATTGGAAACACCAACCGCAAAGGATTGCTGAAAATGATAAAGTTATGATTACAAGGGAGCACCCCACACCAGCAGCTAAGAAGGTAGAAGCAGAAAAGCTTTGATTATTGACATTGCCATACCCAGTGAGTACAGTGTGTTATGAACAGAAAGACATACATTTCTTAAATATCAGGACTTGCAAACAGAAACTAGAATGATGTGGAATAAAGATACAGCTAGGCTAGTTGCAGTTGTAGTAGAAACAACTGGGCCAATAAAAAAGAATATTCAAACATATCTAAATTTGTTACCAAAAAAGTAACCCTTTATGAACTACAAAAAGAGGTGATTCTGGGTACATTATATCAAATTTCAAAGACTGAAGCAAAGCTGATATCATGAACTTTAATTATGCCCTGACTTAGGAACATGGTCCATTCCTATCAAGGTGTGTAAAAATCTAAGCATTTGGAGAAATTTAACCAACACAGACACTGAGAATGTACTTCCAGCCTCCATGAGGTCTTCATGTTTACAGAAAAAAATGGACCACATATGGCATGCAGCTTCTTTTAAGTATGACAAAACAATCAAAGGATGTGGAATTATTTGGTAAGAATGTGCTGAAGATGACATTTTTTCCACCACATTTCGTCTTTTATGTGAGGAAGGTGACAGTGTATACTTTTGTCCTGTGAATTTCAGAAGTAGGTTGAGTTGACGGAAACTTAATAGAATACAGATAATGATCTCTGGGTAGCATAAGATTTTGGAGGTGTTAAAGTTGCAAATGAAAAAAAAAGTTTGCAATCATACAGATAGTTTGGTGTGAGTTGCTATATGGAGCTAGAATGACTGTGTGCCCAGATAGGGGGATGATTACTACAAGGTTTGCAGTAGAATAAGTGCAAATGACCATTACAGGGTGTAAACAAGTTACATTCCTGAGGAAGCTAAGTATATTATGGTGGCTTATAGGCCAGGCACTTTTGGCTTGACAGCCATTTAGTGAATGCATGTTATATATGGAAGACTGTCATTTTTGGCTTATGCCATGGTGTTGCCCATTTCTTTATGGAAAAAGACTAATATGGTATGGAACCTGTGACACCTGTATGCCTTTTGAACTATAATTAAAAGATTATTGGCAAATTATTAAAGAAGAAAATTAATGTTTGTGTGAGTGGCAGATAAAAGGTGGGGTGGAGTGACTCATAAGTGGTATGATGTGAGGAAGATACTATGGTAGTTCTGGAGAATTTCAAAATTTAGGTAGATGAAAAGCTTAGGACTCTTTTAAATAATTCATCTGTGTTATGAAGGGATTTTGAGTTTTTCTGGTACTTCTATGACCCACTCTTTTGGACTTACTCTGGATGTGTTCTTCCAGTGCTGTGCCACACATTTCAACAGTTGTCCAGAATGAACCCATTTTATACATTTGCACTTTACACATTGTATGACAAGGTCACACACCTCATTAAAAGATGTTTAGTACTTTTCCAGTTTTACTCCTTTTAATTATTCAAATTCACTTGTATAGTCTCTCCTGGAAATAAGGCGGATATAACCTTATTAAGAATATACATGATAACCAAATTAATATGTTTTGTTTCATATATATATGTACATATATATTTTAAAGTTGTATAAATTTAGTCCATCAAAGAGTGCCTCATTGCATCTCCATCCAGAGAGCCATCTAGCTTCCTATCACCACTACATCTCCTTACCTAATACTCGCACTTTCAAGCTTCTTTGTGACAAAAACTGCCCTCCACATAGAAATAAATTCTCAGTTCATGAATCTTAATATCTGCTTCCTGACACCAGCTATTTAAACTACACAGGTCTCACGTTATCAATGCCCTTTGTAAAAAATCTTTCACAAAACTAGCCCCAGTTTCCTGGTACAGTCTACTCAATGATATTACAACCTTAATGGTTTTCTCACTCTTAAGAAAAGGGTTAAAGGATTTCTACCCAGGAAATATAAATGCACACACATTAAAGATGCTAGATAAATGACTATGTCTTCTGAATATCCCCAACAAAATAAGAAGTATATTATTCCAATTGTTTTGCATTATTCTTATATTCTCATATTACTTTTTTGTTCCAGACCGATTTCTTCAGTATATTGAATCTAATGCATTAAAGTTTCCAGTATGTATATTGTATTCTACTTTATATATTATATTATTGCTTTATTTGTAATCTGTATCACTACCTGTTTACTTCAAGCTCTGACTCCATTTTAAAATTCCATTATGTATATAGTATTCTATTATTTTTACTGAGACTATGTACTCTGTATATGCATCTATTTCATGCCTACTTTTTAAATTACTAGACCTTGCCTCTATGCCTAGGTTTTGTTCCTTTCTAAACATATGCATAGTGTTTTGTCAGTTTCTGAGTACCTCTATGTCTAGGTTTTGTTCCTTTCTAAACATATGCGTAGTGTTTTGTCAGTTTCTGAGTAGATCCATTTGAATGCTTATTACTTTATGTTGCCTCTTGGCCTAGGGAATGGCTAAAACAAGTGTTATACTAGCCCATCAACTGGATAAACAAATTAAATAAATATTATATGCATCAATTTAAATGTGTTTTGTTTGGTGTATACTTTATCTGCTTTTTCCTCACCTTTACTTTATCATTTGCTTGTTTGAGCTTCATTTGTGTCCTACTTATGCAATTAAAAGATATGAAATTGTAGTAGACTGCTGCCTGTAACCTCCCTGTACTTCCAAACTGTTTTCACTTCTTATTGAGTTATTCTTCTGTATTTCGATTTTGACATTTAAAATGGCATTTTTTCATCTATATGTTGAAATAGTACATAGCTGTTTTTTCAAAGTATATTTAGCATCTGCTTGTTTGAATTTCACGTTTTATAAAGCACTTTGTGATAAAGCACAGTAACAAAAGTTGAGATGAGATGAATTATGGATGTTAAACAAGGGTTGTAATATTCAGACTGTTGCTGCACCAATGCCCTTACTTATGATGTGAGCAATACAGAATGCCCTTCTTACCAGTGTGGAAACATGGTAATCAAAGCTAAGGTTGCTGTCAACTTGTGTGCCCAGGTCTCTCACCATGAGTGTGTACTCAGGGTGGTGATATTGATATGGTAATTAGCAGGAACATCGATCTTACTGAAAGGGATGATAATACATTTTTTTGCATTAAGTTTAAGGCCATGACTTTTGCACCAATCATTTGTTTGTGTAAGACCCTCTTGTAGGATGTTGACATCATTTAGAGATTCTATGACCACTCCCAGTTTGCAGTCATCAGCAAACTTTTTCAACCACAGACCTTTATTTTTTGCTTGTGCTTCAGAGAAATAGATTCCAAACAGTAGAGGTTCCAGGACTGATCCCTGTGAAACACCACTGGTTACAGGTCTGCTGTTAGAGGTGGATTCCCCTATTTTGACTATATGTGTTCTATCAGTGAGCCAGTTAGCGACACATCTAATGATATAAGGATTGATACCTAGCTGGGTGAGCTTGTCAATGATGCCTGAGTGGGGGATAGTGTCAAAAGCCTTGGCTAAGTCTAGGTAGGTTGTATGCACAGATTTCCCCTCACCCAGGGCCTTGATGACTATCTCAAAGAAGTCCACCAGGTTAACAGGCATGATCTCCTTTTGACAAGTCCAAACTGAGTAAGGTCAAGTGTTTAGAGATTACCTATCTTTGTTGATAAGTTCCATGATGATTTGCTCCATGGCCTTGCAGGTATACTAGTCATGTTAATACTCTATAGTTTTCAGGGTCAGTGGAAACACCATCTTTGTGCATGGCAATAACAGTGGCTGTTTTGCATTCAGCTGGAATGAAGCTAGACTATGATTGAAATGAGTACCCATTGGTGTTGCTAATTCCTGTTCAGGTCCCACAGATGCTGGATTTTTGGCCTTAGAGAGGGCATTTATGACCTGTAGAGATACAAGGTAGGGGATAGGTAGTAGGGATGTTATGGGGTATGTGTGGTGGGGACAGGGGAGTGAAGTTTTCACAGAACCTGTCAGCCAACAGGTTGGCTATGCCCACAGGCTCAGTATATGTGGTATTATTAACTACCAGTTCATCACACATTTGGGCCTTTCCTTTTAGGTTACAGATATAACTAAAGAACACATTATGATTGTCCTTAGCTGAGGAAGCTAATTTGGATTTGTAGTTTGCTTTGGAGGACATCCCAAGAAGTCTTATTTGCTTGTTTAAGCTGAGGAAGGAGTGTTTCCAGTTTATGGCTCACTCCCTCTTACTATTAGACATTATGCTCTGAAAGGGCTGAGTGCAATTGCTTTATTTCTGTCTTGCTTTCCACAATGCATACTACTGTTCTGAAATGTTATCCAGAATCACTTATAATCAGTTAACCTCATTTCTCTCATATACTTTGAAGCTATAATAACCTTGAAGACAGAAACAACAAACCTGTGTGTATGACATACATGTGTCCATACAGGTGTATTTTCATTAACTTGATATTTGGGCTGGACCAAGTGACTGACTGATGTTTCTTTTTTGGGGATAAACTCTTGGCTAGGCTTGTAAGGGCCCCAGGGCCATTAGCTAAGATTCTATGATCCTGACTGTAGACAAAATAAATGAGCAGACAGATGGGATACATAGATTGGGGTAGAGAGCACATATACTAGAGAAGCCCGTAACTCCTAAAGGGAAGCAGTCCAGTCGAGAGGAGGAGAGCTGGCTAGAAGGAACTCCAGGCACAATGAAAAGCACAAATGGAAGCTAACAAAGGAAGTGCTGAGAAGCAAAATGCTTGAAGAGTGGCAAAGACAAGGTCACGGGGGAACCCCAGGAACTGAGATACAGGGAGCTCACCAGAAACATCTAGTGTAGACAGTAACACACCTAGGTTGGAGATTTTTTTCAGGCTGATTTGATATCATGAAAGTGTAGTGCTAGATTTCTAGGGGATTAAAAAGACTGTATAGGAACCAGAAATACTGCCAACTGATTCTAAGAGTGATACAAGTCCATGTTTTGTTGTTGCTGAGCTTGCTAGGATGCTCTACACACTGACTAATTGGCTGCACCTTATTGAATCACAGAGAAGAGTGGAATGGAACACAGACTAGTGGATTACTGCCATGCCATCATTATATATATGCACACATATGGTGTTATATATAGTTTTCTTCTAATTATATTCATGAGAGTGGAGAGATTAGTTATTTTTAAATATATGGTATGAAAATTGTGTTAACTCTTATCTAACAATGTTCTTTTTCTTCAGCATTTATTAATAGTAAAATGTATGATGAACTAAAGATCACACCACACCAGTGTAAAAATAAAACAGCCATCCAAAAAGAATGCCTGCAGACATGCCATGAAACTGGAATAAAATGTATTACTGGTTAAGTGTTTCATTTGTTAAAGTAAGCATGGACTTCATCAGAATTTATTACTAGTTATGTGCATTCATTCAGTAAAGTAAACATGGAGTTCACCAGAATCTTTTCTGATAAAGTCCATGCTTACTTTAACAAATGAAAGTACTTAACCAGTAAAATGTGGGCTGGTTAATTGTATTTTATGGCAGGGTATAGTAAATGGACAATTGGTTACAAAAGGGAATGTATACATACATACCCAATGTTGAGGCTGAATTCTTTGAGAATTGTTTAGGAAGTGAGAGGAATTGACTTGTAAGGCAGAGTATGCTATCTGATTTGGGGAATTTAAAGGAGAACCTCACCCACAGACTCAAAAACATGTTGATTTCATCATGGTTTGGTGTTTCCTACATTTTAACACCACTCTGGGACTATTTACAGGTTTTTAAATATTTTTATACATAATTTTTGAGTCTGACCACATGAGGTCTGGCATCTTGAAATAATTCTGTTTGTTTAGTCTGCCTCTACGTCTCCTACAATGCAGTGCTTGTCTGTAAAAAATTACATCAAGCAGGACTCTTTGTTCCTAAAGCTCCTGTCACTACATTGATTTTACATGCATACACTGTTGTCTTTCAGTCAGTTAATTTTAAGTAACATTTCATGCCATTCAATGACTACTTAAAACACAAGCAGTACAAATGCCACAGAACAGACTTTCAAAGTACTTTTTACTGCTACTTCTTTTTAAAATGGCTAAACTGCAGTCTTTTGTGAAACCTGAATTGTACTACTTTGACTCATCTCCCATCCCCCTTCACACCTGACTTCTCTAGCTGTCAAAGTACTAATGGTAATTTGAGCTGTTACCTACTGTGACTGACAGCTCACAGCAGGAGACTTGACTCGTATACTGTTTCCTTGTTCTAGCCTTTATTTCTGTATGAATAGGGGAAGGACCAGGGAGCTGTGACATTACAGCATGGATGGGTTTTCAGACAGTCGTGGTCATGTCAGTTCAGGGCGGGAACTGGCCAGAAAACTACCTGTATTCATTGTTTTAGTTTTTTGAAAGTGAAACCTCCACAGTACAGTAAGGTACTGTTCTGGTGGAGAGAACCAGTCAATTTAAAATATTTTAAATGCTGTATTGGTGTTTATTCATATAGAGGGACAGTAAATAGAGAGAAAAAGGACAGAGAAGTTGAGCATTTAATAATAGACTCCCATTGTTGTCCTTTAATTTGGTACATGATGAGATATACTGTATAGTCTTTAATGCAAATGTTAGTAGCATGTAAAGGTTAGAAAAGTTACAGAAAGTGACTAGCAAAAACAGGGTGGACAAATTGTTAGCAAGCCAAGTACGGTTGTACTGTATGAGTGTTCTATTTTTACATATCAATAGAGGCAGAAGAGTAGGACTAACTTTTCCTTGCCCCACAAAATGTAGACAGGTGACTGAGGTCAGAAGGGGTGAAATAAATAAATATATCTGATTGTAGTTTAGTGATGATGAATTGTGAAACCCCTTGTAAAGACACTAGGTATAAAAGGTTGAGGTGTGTATATAATAAATGGAAAAAGGAGCAGAAAAGAAGAGAACTGTCAGAGCAGGTGAAAGAAAGGAGTGTGGCTTCTAGATCGATATTAGGAGTTAGCTAATGGAAAGGATGGAAGGCAATGAGGAGAGCTGATGGAGACTGAAAGGAGGAAAAAGTATGAAAGGATGGAACTTTTACAGGAACAGGAAGAAAATGGGGAGGTCAGAATGGGGAGGTCAGAGCAGACACATGGGGAACATGTAATAATCATGGGTCAAAGAAAGAGGAAGAGCTGAGATCAAGGGTAGATACCATCTTCTTGGAAATAATCTAAGCAGAGGTCAAATGATGAGAAAACGAGACCACTAGTGATTGAAGGGACAGTGTTACCTACAATATGTGGCCTGGCTCTGTAAGCAATAGAAGGCAAAGACATTGCTAGTACAACTGAAAGCAGCAAATGGGTTAATACTTTTAAATGAAAAACATCAGTGAGGAATGTAGTAATTATTATGGCATGCTGTACAGGAAAGGAAGAAATGAGGATATAACAGTACTGGGATTTCATGTGACAGAAAGGGCAAGAGTAAACAAGCAACAATGATTACGGAATGAGGGGTAAATACCACCCCAGGAGGTAGAATCAGATGTCTGAGACTTGAAATCTAGCATTGTAGCAGGTCTAGAAGGGCTGCCATCAGAATTCTATAAACTGGGCAATAATGCAACATGTAAGGAGTTAACCTTGCTATACAACAGGATTTGAGACAACCAGATATTGTTGAGATAAGCCAAACAGGCAATAATAACAGTTTTACAAAGGGACAAGATGCCCATCCCAGAGGTAAGCAATTTCACATAATTCTCACTTATCACAGGATATCTTAAAATATTAGTTTCAATCTGCTTCCCTTATTAGATAAGCCTCGTCACAATTAATCTGCACCAGGAAAGTCAATATCAGAGTACTAGCGTAATTTGGCAACCATATGGGTAAGATTCGAAACAGAGTCAGAGGTGGGCATTGTGCTTTTTATTTGTCTAAAGTTTTTTTACCAGGGTAGTGCAAAGATCTCAGTTTCAAGTACAGCCCATGTGAATGCAATCAAAAAAACATTTACAAAAATGAGAGAAGGAAAACAATATTGAACATAACATAAAAGCGGGAAAAAAAAACATTCTGGCACATCTTCAGCAAGAAAAGAGAGCAGACGTATTATACAGAACATACATGACAGTTACAAATATAATTGAAGTAAATTTGTTATACATTTAACTCCAAAAAAAAGGATTGTACTTAGTATTTACAAGCAAGAATAAAAGCCAGTAGGTCTTGCACTCCTATAAAAAGTTTAGTTGTGGTATATGTTGTAGTTCCAGATAACATTGAAATCAGTGGGGCTGCCATTTCACAGCACAGTAAAGGAGAATGAGCCCATTGAAGGAATAAGTAAAAGGTGTAGAAGTGGACAGGGTATGCCCTGCCTGAAAACTGAAAACATTTACGCGCTGCTTGTTTGAGAAGATGTGCTTTGAATTGTGGTGTAAGAGTTGATGAGGTAATGATTCCCAGAGTTTAGGTTCTAGAAATGAAGAAGTATTGTTGACAGAAAGTAGTTTGCTTCTAGAAGGGTGTAAAGTGGGGCCACTATGGGAACAGGTTATTAGGTTATGGAGTAGGTTTTTGTGTTGAGCTTCATTACAAGGACAGAAATTATGTTTCTAGATGGAGAACTTTTCTGATAACTATCTGGCTTTAGTGAAAGTGACACAGCAGTGTTCCTGAGGAAAGGCATGTGTGATTAATTGACATATTTTATTTGTGATTGTTTATTGCAGTGTGGACTAAGATGAGAAGACATATTCAAATTCACCTAAGAACAAACCCTTGCCAATATATAGTTGGCTTTAAGAGTTAGGGACAGCTCTTCCAGGCCCAAAACTGTAGGGAGGTTTTTTTTGTAAGGTTTTAGAAGTTGAGAGTGTAGTTTAGCCAAATACCAAGATAGTTAAAGATTGATGGGCTTAATATCAAGTGTTGAATTCAGTGAGTTTCGAATGAGTATGAAGCTGTACTTCCTGTTTTACTGAAATTGAGTAGATGCTTATATTACAGCAACTAGTTGATAAATGAGTGTAGATCATTTTCAGGTTGTGATTGGATAGCTGAGTGAAGAGGTTCAGATGAACATATGACCATGAGATCACAGAGAAATAAGATGGAGGCCATTGGGAGCTTGGTGAAAAAGAGAATGAAGAGAGCAGGATGCGCTGGTATTGAGCTTTGTGGAATACTATTAAGGAAAGGTTTGGCTGGAAAGATGAACCTATTTTGATTCTAAAGAGTCTGAAATATAAGAAATCTATGAACCACACGATTCTTGGCTGAATCCTGTGTCTAACATGCTGTCCAATAGAAGGTTGTGATTTACAAGATCAAAAGCCTTTTTAAGATCTTTTTAAAGGACACTTGTCAGGGTACCCTTATCCATGTTCATTAATATATCATCAGTAAGAGTAGTAAATGCAGTTGTGATAATACAGACTGTCCAAAATCTCTGCTGAATTATGCAGACGAGTTAGTATTTTTGAAAGTATTCCATAAGCAGACCAGACAACTGAGGCATTCATATTTTCAATATGTGAGGCATATTCTCAGGGTTATGTTCCTTTGGGAGTGGCTTGTTCATGGCTATTTTCCAGATCTGAGGCATAATCTTTTGGTTAAACAGAGATTACAGACTGAATTAGGGGGATCATAAAACAGTCTTTGCAGAAAAGAATAAACCAGGGAATATGGTTATCTGCCCTGTGGGGAAATGTGGGAGAATTTGATTCAGGAGTGGGTCAATATCTTTAGCTCTAATTTGTTTAAATAAGAAGGGAGAAATGAAGGGCAGTCAGGAAGATGTGTGTCCTAAAGGAGTGGAATTGTTTGGAGAGAAATGGAGTAGAGTGAACATTGAACAGTATTAGGAAACCAGGTTTCCATGGAAATTGGTGTCCTGTTAAAAGGTTAACTTCACTCCTTAGTAGGGTGTACTGTTTTGTATAAGGTAGTTGGATATGTATCTTTCTATGGCTTGTTATTAAAGGTTTTGTGGGATGATAAAGCATTTACAATTGTGTGGGACTGGTTTTGTTTTTCCATTTATGTCATGATTCATCTCTTAATTATTGAAGTCACTTTAGTTCTTTAGTCATGCAGTTATTTTTTTTCCTCTCTTTTGGTACACAGACACTCCATCAGTAAATAGCTTGTGTGATCTACTAGGCTGCATTAAATGGCTTTATTATTTCTTTAGTTTGATATGAGAAAGACCTTTGATGAATACTATGGAATTTCTCTATGAAGCTTTAGAAGGTGAGGATGTGGGAAGGCTTTTCATGAGTGTGTAAGGATGCTGTTTACCCACCTTACATTTAAAGCATTTGTAAATTGTAAATGGAGGTGTTTCTAAAGTTATACACACATACACACACACACACGCACACACACTCACACACACACACACACACACACACACACACACACACACACACACACACACGCACACACACACACG
>NC_056745.1:1066615339-1066705339 GCF_019279795.1 Protopterus annectens | reverse complement strand
CATTCAGTATAATTGGGTACCCTTGCAAGAGCCTTAGGTAGCTGGCTTTGTAGTGTCTGGTGGCAGTGATAACTACCTTATAGTCTGGGCAGAAGGCGGCACAGCAGTTAAATCTGTGTCAGCCTTTCCCAGGTGTGTGTGTGTGTGTGTGTGTGTGTGTGTGTGTGTGTGTGTGTGTGTGTGTGTGTGTGTGTGTGTGTGTGTGTGTGTGCATGTGTGTGTGTAAGCTGCTTGGAGCAGAGACAAGAAGCACTGGTTTCACAGAGAGGGTGCTGGAGGATTTTGGCTTGAACACTAAGCTGAGGACTTAACCCTATAGCTGTGCTACTGGGAAGTTTTACTGCGACCCTGGAGGGAGACTGGTATAAAGAAATCCAGATCCTGGGCTGACTGTGTTCAGGTAACCTGTAAATGGTTCATCTCCCCCGACTTACACTTATCAAGGGTATCAGAACTTGTCAGACATTTTGGGATGCACAGCTAGGCTTAAAAAGACCCTTGTGGTCATTAAGCTTGTAAACACTTATGAATCTAAGAACCTGTGTGCTCAAATTGTGCTTGATGCAGACAGGTCTGCATCTGAAATACTGAGTGTATCCATCTGTATTCCAAGTGTCAGTGGTGAAGATTCAGGCTTCTTGATTGCTAGCCCAGAGTGGGAACTTCACATAACTTTTGAATAATCTTATTGAAAAATTATTGATAACAGCCTTATTAATGTGCCCCACATTTAAGATTCAGAAAATGAGTGTACCTAGTAGGAAGGTAAATTTTTCTGTAACTGGTTATCTGTTTAAATTATTAAGGAAGCTACAGAGGAGTGAATATTTACCAGGAGGACAAATCTAAAGATTTTGTTTTCTGTGATCTGAAGTCTTTAGTATTATAAAATGTTAGGAAGATGCAGATGAAGTGATAATGGAAAATACCTGTGGATGTCTCACACACCTGACAGAATCTTCTTTCTTAAGATTTGAGTGAATGCTACTGTCATTTAAGACAGCTGGTATAGTTAATCAGCTCTCAAATGAATAGGCTGAAGTATTTAAAGTGTTTGGTTTACTAAAAGAAAAAAAATGTAAGAAATGACATGTTGACTCATTAATAGAAAACACAAACACACTGAAATACAGATGAGATGTAATACATATTATTTGACCAACATAGGTTTTCCAATTACTTGAGCTTTTGAGCTGGCTTGAGCCCATCATCAGGAGGTATTCTGTAATTCCTGACAAAGGGTTAATACTAGCTCAAAATCTCGAGTAATTGTAAAATCTATGTCGGTCCAATAACAGGTATTATATTATGTTTGTTTTCCATTGTCTGGGTTTTTGGTTTACTAAAATAAATATTGCAATGTAATACCAGATTATTTTATTGTAAATGTAAAGATGTACCTTCTTCTTTTACAATCAAGTTTAAAAGTGGTTATGTGCATTGAGATTAACCTCATGGATTGCATAGTTGTGAGTTTGCTTTTGAATGTTTATTTTGCAGGTTTATTTTGTTATATGAACTTATTGCTAAATAAATGATTGGTTCTTATAATGAAATTTTAATGAAAATACAGTTTTAAGAATATAATGACTTAGTCCAAGATACTTTTGTGACCCTAGAGTTATTTATATTACTTGAGCAGTTCAGTGGGCATGCTGTCCTACAGGTGTACTTTATAGCCCTCATAAAAACACATTGAGTAATATGCTTGTCGTCCAATGTGCTAGGTTGGAGTTAATGGCTGTTTACAGAGTCTGTTTACTGAGTTAAGCCATACATGAGCAAGCTCATGGGAGGTTGACAGCTGGAATGTGCTTACCCCAACAAAGTAGCACTTTTTTACCTACATTACCAAACCTAAGCATTACTAAAACAGTTCTAGGCATCCAGTCACATATGGATAGATATTTATATGAATGAACTCCATTTTGTATTAATCATTTACTTCACAACAGAACCTCATCAGTGTGCGTGTGTGTGTGTGTGTGTGTGTGTGTGTGTGTGTGTGTGTGTGTGTGTGTGTGTGTGTGTGTGTGTGTATGTAAAAAGGAATTTGTAACTGCGGCTACATACCATCATTTGTTTCCTGGGTCCATTTTTTATGTGAGGAGGTAACACTGTATATGGAAAACTAATTAAAGACTGTTGTTAGATAACAAAGCAATAAATGTCAATAAAAGAAACTGTTTAAACAATAATGATCTTTAGCAACAGAGGCAGTTGCCAATCTCATCATAATTTCTGGGAACTGCACTATCTAATGTATGGTTTAGACACGCAGCTTGTATAGCAATGAAATAAGAGGCTCACATCATTAGGAAATATATTATTTGTAACATTCAGCACTCTGAATGGTGGTGCACTTCCATTTCTTTTTCAAACATTTGCCATGTGTTTCTCATGCACAATGAAGAGGTGAGTAAAAAGTGTACATATCTGAATACATTTTATTGTAAAGTAATTACATTTCATTGAACTGAATAAGCCCCTATCTAGTTCTCGCATCAGACAGGCTACAAGGTAATACACGTTAAACATGACAGGTAAAAAAAACTGTCAAGCAAGCCTTACTTCACCATATAATAAGAAATGTTTGAGACAGCTGTTCTCATCTCATCTGAGCTGCTGTTACCTAAAACAGACTCACAAAGGTAACTGCCATCTGGTAGGGCCCACATAAAAGAGAGAATTATGCTGAACACAACAAAAGCTGTCATTCAAATTCTCTGCTCCAAAACGCTAACACAAAAGTATAGTCCCAAATGAGGACCTTGCAGAAATTCTGATAAAAAGCACAGTTCTTTAACAGGCAGCAAAAAAAAGCAAAAAACAGTCAAAGATGCATCTTCAAAATATTACATTTTATAGTAGCTTTTTTATTTTGCTATGATAGGATGCAAACATAAAAATGATTGGAATGTGATGTCCCCTCTTATCATATGAATATGTCAACTAATAATTATCGTTGTGTATGGTAAGACGTATTAAGAATAATATGGCACCGGTATCTTATAAAGGTGCAACACTCTTCAGCTGTTTGGAGTCAACTATGCTCATATGAATATATTAGCACTAAATAATTTATTGAAAGCTAACTTGTTCTATACCCTAATTATAGCATACACTTCAAATGCTTACTTTGCTCATATATTTAATAAATGTTGTTAATAATAACACTGAATATTTAGGGCAATAATATAAGTGAGACAATGGCACATTTCAAGACGACAAGCTCTTTATTCCCACTTAAGGACTGTGTTAAAGAACTTCCACTGAGTTATTGCTGCCAATTATCTTTAATGCTTGCACATGCACACACACACACACACACACACACACACACACACACACACACACACACACACATGATTTTCATAGCATGCACAAAAATCTGTTCGTAGCAACAACAGAAAAAATATCTCAAAGCAGTAATATAATCAGATATGTGATATACCTCTTTTTTCTTTAATTGATAGTTTTACTGAATTTTGGGGGAGCAGTGCCAGGGAAAATAAAATTAAGAAGGGCATGATGGAGGAATACTGATGGGTATTATCATTTCCCATGCACTGTATTTAGTTATTTATTTATTTTATTTGTTTATTTTATTAACAAAGTTAATCATTCTGGTCTGAAATGGAAAGAAAATATGTAGTGTTTTGTCTTCTGTAATAACATTTTCAATAACTTTCTTCAGAAACATTTAAAGATGAAGATCACTTTGGTACAGGACCACAAGGTTATTATTTGATTGACATATTTTTTATTTCTTAAACAGTTATGTGTACTTCTCAGACCATTTCCACCTACAACTCCAGGCTTTAAGGGAAAGGGTAAATACAATTTACACACAGACAATTAACAGCAACTGAAAACAGAGTTTTTGCATGGGAGAAAACCTGAATGCTGATATTAAATCCATGCAGATACAGAAAAGAATGTATAAACTGTACCCAGAGAGTGACTGGAGGTCAGCTGTGAAATCAGATCAAAGCCACGAGCCTGAGTCCAGCAGTTAGTGCAGACCATTTAGGCTTTGAGCTATTAATGAGATGATTTCTATAGTCCAGTGTACAGGATTGATTATTTTTACTTTCAGTTGTCTACTGTGACTCTGACCAAGCAAATTCACCAGATACTGCCAGTGAGTTATAAATTCCTTAAAAATTAAACAGATTTACAAAATGGTATACAATAACTTGGTAAGTATAGCCCCTGCAGCTGGAAACACATTAAATGTATAAGTGATGTCAAAAAGTTATCTGTATTATTATACAGGAATTAACTAACAGCTATATATATATATATATATATATATATATATATATATATATGTATGTATATATATATTACATCAGGGTAACAATGTGCTTAGTGACTGCTAGGTTAATGAAGTCCATTTGGCTGAGTCCAGGAAAGTGAACAAATAACCTACTGCACTCAGAAGACTGGAATCTTTAGAATTTATTATATATATATATATATATATATATTTTTTTTTTTTTTTTGCGGGGGTGGGGGTTGGTTAGATGTAGCCACTTCATAAGGATTTTGAGGTAGAGTTTACCCTCTCTGAAAGAATTGCCAGATTTTGACTACACAGCCATATTTGGCTTTCTCAGCTTGACAACTTGAACTTCAGATGAAGCCAGTGTTAATCTGTCAAACCCTATCACACTCAAAGACACATACTTATACCCTGTAACATTTAAGTTTTCAGAATGAGCTTCTGCTAGTCTTAGCTCTCTGCCTTGCTGGGCTATTCAAGTGATTGTCTCAGTGTGCTACTTGCATCCATTTAACAGGGCATATGAATCATCAGTAGCTGTAAAAAAAACACATTCTTTCATTGCCACTACTCAAAGAGCAATTGATACAGAGAGGTAATGGTCTAATAGCAGATGATGGACATATTGTTCTTAATCACTTTATACATTGTCATAATTGTAGGTTTAGTATGATAGGGGAATCAATGTGAATTTTAACAGCAAAACCTCAATAAATCTGGTTTTATTGTTTAAGAGGTGTTATGAAACATTATGTCCTCAATGCAATGGATGTGCAGCTGGACTTCAAGGGGCTGGTCCCCAGACTGAGTCCTGTAAAGGTGAATAACTCTAAGGAGGTAAGATGCAGCTTTTCTAGGCTGCACATGATTCACTCTGGGGAAGTGCCCCCTTCCTACCTGTACTTTAAAATCCATCTTTGGTGAGATAAAACATATACATACATGTTACCCCACTACCCAACCTTATTGTCAGATCAGTGCTTCCTTATGCTGTATCTTACTACATCTGATTCATATTCTTGCTGTTCCTTAATGACTATTTCTAGCTTACATTCAGTCAAAAGTCTTTCAACTATGCTAGTTTGTTTAACCATTTTTTCTGTACTCTATACTCCCAACTTTGGGACTCTGTTCCCTCTCATACCAAAAACTGCACTTCTTCTCCAAAATTTGTGTTCTAAAAACTCATCTTAAACATCAAGTTAAATACAATTATGTTTCCTTCAGTCATATAACCTAATCTTTCCTGTTACTGTCTCCAACTCTTTTCACTTACACTCATCTTATGATCCTCCTTAGTTTGTACCATCTGTAAGTTATCCATTTTTCATTTCCAGTATACATTGATTTACTAATACCGTATATTGCATTCAGTTTCTGTATCAATATATGCTTTACAATTACTGTCCTTTTCCTTTTGCAAATCACATTGCCACACCCTGTAATTCTTCCTGAATATTTCCTGTCATTCATATTTTATTATGCTTTCCTTTTTATTGCTGTGTATTGTGTATATACAAATGTTTTAAATCATATTGCCTCTCTCTGTATCATCATATTGTATCACACTTTATATGGTTTCTTTTTTGCTTTTTTTGCTGTTTTAATTGTATATAACACTGTTTGATGTTGTTTTCTCTCTCTCTGTCTAATTATATGTTTGTCAAATGTTATAAATGTTCAGCTTTTCTCTTTTGGCAGGCTGAGACTGAAATTGATCATTTTTGATCAGTGTTCTACTCTGATTAACAGCTTCAAATAATTAATAACTACTCTAGCACACTGCAAATAATTCAGGGTACATGCTCTCACAGTGATTCTTTTTCACTCCCATTCCACTATGTTATGTAAAGACACTCCTTCTGTTAAAACGTATGAAAAATTGACATGTTCCCACACTAATGCATCTTTCTAAGTGACAATAATTTAATAATAAGTGGATAAGGTTTAGCAGTTGGCAGAACGGAATAAGGCTCCAACCTGATAATAAAAAGGTAGAGGATTTGATTTCCTCAGTCTTCTTTTCACTACTCTGGGACCCTGAGCAAGTCACTTAACCAGACATTGTGATTTAGAAACTGAAAATTTGGGCTAGGCTCTTTACTGGTCTCCTGGACTGCATACCTAGTAGCTACCTATGGAAAGAAAGTTAATAAAATATTTATTGTAATTTTCTCCTTCCCTTATCTAGAGGTCCTACCTCTAGTTCTTCTTTCTCCTTTACAATATTCAGTACTTCAATTTCTTTTAGTTTAGATTTTGATTTCCATTTTCTAGCAATTGCTTTTTTGGTAACCAATAGTATTAAACTTAGTAAGGCCTTTTGTACAGGTAATTCAGATCTTCTATCCCAGCTCAAAAGAGTGATGTCCTTATTTACAGTGATTTGCTCCCCAGCATTTCTGACAAAGTACTCTGTATGAAATTTTTAAAATCTGCCAATTCATTGAACTCTCAAAAAACGTGATCTCAGTTACCTCTCTTCCTATCCCACCTCCAGCATTTTCTATCTACCCGAGGAAAGTTTCTTTGATATCTAAGTGAAGTACAAACATACCTATATCAACACTGCCAAGCAAAAAGCCTAAAGCTACTGGACTTTATCACGTAATTGGGAACATTTTCACGTTTGTAAATTGCTTTTCCAGTCTCTCTTCCGAATCTTTTCTAACCTCCTCTGATTGACTCATACAGTTATCATGCACATTTGACATGCCCTAATTACATTCTTTTTAACAACAGCTTCTGTTATAGACCCTGGTGGGGAAAGTGATGTCTTAACTGCAGTCCAAACTTCTACTTGGGCTCATCCCACTGCTTTACCTTTCCCTGTCTAGTTATTTGCTCCCAATCCCTTGGTTCCTTTGCCAATTTTCCCCAGTAAATTCCAGCCCCCTCTTGCATATTTTCTAGACCTCTACTTGCAGTGACCCCTACTGGCAAAATCTCCTTTCACCATTCCATGCCAGCTTACATCTAAGAATAATTTTAGTGCATCTTTATGAATATAATATTATGTATGTTTGCTATTATTTTGCTTAAGGACCTGCATCCAAAATCTTTCAACCCCCTCCCCCCCATGTAATCATTATCATCTCTTTCCACTTTGATTTTTAACCTGAATCAAATCATGTGTTGGTACATAGTTTACTGCTATAGCTCTTGTATTATTTTTATACATTTTATATATTGAAAAGACTTTAAACTGTCTCAACTTATTTCAACAACAAAATGGCATTTTCTGGATTTATCAAGTTCAAAATAATATCATCTGCAAATAAGGCTAACATTTCTTTTTTACCATACCAATTGTATTGTTGAGTTTGTGAGCATCTTACTTTCTTTGCCAATGACTTTAAATATAAAGCAAATAATAAAGGAGAAATAGAACACCATTGCCTGGTATCTCTCTTCAAATGCAGCTTGTCAAAGGGGAACCCTTCTACCTTAAGTCTTACCTACAACCCTACATATATCCTCCTAGTTAACCCTATTATTCTGTTAGTGAAATGCAAATGCTTCCATTGCTCTGCTCATAAAATCACAGCAGACTCAATCAAATTATTTTTCTCCATCAAGAACTACCAATAAAAGTGGTATTTTCTTCCATTCTGCTTCTGTCTGTATCATTATTGTTCTATTACTGTTGGCAAATGTTTGCCTTCCTTCTACAAAGACACATTGATCCATACCTCTAAATTTTGGAAACACCTTTGCTAATCTCATAGCTACTATAGACATAAACTGTTTATAATTACGGTTTAAAATTGGTATAGATCTATTGTTAAGGATCATCTTATTATGTTTTAATCACCATTTAGTGTATGGAGCTGTGTCATTAATAACTGCAAGTTTCTTCTCCTGTGAAATGGAGTAACCCCCAGGAAGAAAATATGAAGAGAGGGTACTAATCATCTATATATGTTACCCAACTATGTTTCATAAGTTCTGCCTTTCCAATGTACTTAAGGCATACATAGAATTTTTCAATAAACAATAAAGAAACTGAGAAGTCAACGATGGCCTTATTCAGATGAACATTTTCTTGTAATTTAAATACATCTTGGTATGTGTGGGGGTGATCCTTTCATAAGAAAAATTTTACACAGGAACATAAAAACATACAAACAATACTATGTAAGTGATTGCAGGAACCATGAAATGCTTATCTATATACATCTTTAAGCAGACACACTTAAAAGTTCTTGCCACCTTTACAAGCACTTCATAGTGCTCTCCTCCAAAATTAAGCAGGACAGGGCTACCCATGGTAACTCTGATGTTAATTTATTTCTACTTAGTCATTATGACTGCCCATAAAGGCAGAGAAAGTGGTACTTTGCTTGACGTGTAGTAGTAACCTATTTCATAGGTTGGGACTATGTTGAGTTAGGAACCAATCCCCTCCAGTGAGTCTTATGTATTTGTTTTTTGTTGATTTAGGTCCCCTAGAGTAGGTGTTTGCAGAGACACTGGTTTTGTGAAGAAATAAGACTGGGTCTTTCATGTCTTGGAAATTTAGATACAGGTTATCATGAAGCAGCTGGCAGGTTACTGAGTACAAGGAGAGGTATGTTAATCTGTTGGGATGGTTGAAGAATTTAAGGTCTTTAATTTTCCTTTTATAAAACAATCCTTGGGTCCTTTCCATATGATCAGATCTATACATAACAAAGGGGGCATTATAATCAATGATGGGTTTGGTAGGGGAAGCATTCTGTGGTAAGATGATTTATTTGGATGTTGAAGATATTTCCTTAATTAAAATAGACAATATAGAAGGATTTCCTGACTATAGTTGGCAGTAGGAACATGATGATGAAATGAGACAGTTGTGAACATAAGCACCCAAGTCTCCCATGACTATATTTATTTCCTTAATTAAATGGATTAGATAGAAAGATTTCCTGACTATGGTGGGGACATGATGATTGAATCAGAGAGAAAGTTCTCCACATAAGTACCCAGGTCTCTTATGATCTTTTTTTTCGCTGAAGAGGAGTACCATTTATAACATAAGGTAGGAGCAGCTTTTCTGCAGAAAGCTATTATGCTACACTTTTGGCATTTAGCTTGAGACCATTGTCAGTACACTGTGTATGTACATATTCCACACTTGTTGGAGTTTACTATCACCGGATGACCAGATAAAAGTGCCTAGCCTGCAGTCATCAACAAATTTGCTAAACCACTCCTCTGGGATATTGGCTTGGATGTCTGCAAAATAAATGCCACATAGGAGAGAGTCTAGTACTGACACTTTTGATACCCTATTAGTTACAATTGTACATTCAGAAGGGGCACCAGCAGCTTTCACAACTTCAATTTGTTGGATAATCAGTTTACAATCCAATGGCCAACACAGGGGTTTACATTAAGTTTGTCTAATTCTTCAATAATACCTGTATGGAAGATAGTGTAAAAAGCCTTGATGAGGTCAAGATAAGCAGTATATGCAATCTCTATAACCTTGTCAAAGATATTTGCTAGATTCAGGAGACAGGACACAAAACCAGACTGAGGGGTGTTTAGATCATCTTGTCAGTTCAGTGCTTCCTTATGCTGTATCCTATGAAACATTATGTCCTCAATACAATGGCTATGTCTGCATAAATGAGTTCTGCTGGACCATATTCCATAGCTTTGCATTTAAGGCTGGTGAGATTGACAGGCCTATAATTACCTGGATCTACAGAGGGGAGTACCCTTAACCAGGGCATTTTCAGTGGCTGTTTTAGGCACCAGGCACAAATCCTGTGAATAGACAGAGGTTGACCAGATTGGGTCTATATTGAATTAACAAAAATCCTCTTGTGCAAATACATAAACAACAACACTTATACAGTGAAGTGGCAGAAGAGCGAACATCCAGAACTAAGAAGAACTGAATATTAAACTGTCATAGTTGTCCATGGCAGTAGGTGATTTCCTTATCCAGTATAGCTCCCTAAGGTAAGTGTGCGATAGTTACTGACCTTAGAGTTAGGGTGCGGGTTAAGGTAAGTGCATATGTAGTGGTATTTTTAACTTAGATGTTAGGGTTAGAAACAGGGTTAAGTTTAGTGTATATATAGTAATATAGGTGAGTACTGGAGTATATATGGTAATATTTTGTTTTACTTTTCGGGTGTTGTTTTTTATAGTTAGATGTATTTGTGTATCATGTAGGTTTTATTAGGATATGGGATATGCAGGTAACATGTAGGTACGGGTATAGTGTTTTTTTTATTTTGCTTGAGTAGGCAGTATGTTGCAGGAGGTGGAGTTGGCCAACTATGGGGATTCAATGTTTTGCATTTCGTGGTTTTGTACGTTCGTTGTCTTTGCATATAGCTGTTTATGTGTCGACGTTTACTCATTCTCGCAAGAGGATTTTCAGTAATTCAATATAGATCCAGCCAGATTGAATAGAGGCTCAGATAGTATATACTTGGAAATTATTAAAATTTAGCCTGGAATGTTATCTGTTCCCACAGAACTATTATTTTTAGTTTTTGACTTAGATTGTAAGAATTGTTCCACGGTGACTGCAGAGGGAACTAAAGTTTAGGGATATTGGGGGCAATAATGTGGAAAGGTGGGGTTAAGATAGCACTAAATTTGTCTTCTAATACACTGGCTACATCTTTGGGATCAGAATGTCTGGTGTTATTATTGATGTTCTCAATGCATTTTAGACATTATTCCTTAATTTCCTGATATAACTGAAGAGAGAGCTGCAGTTTCCTGTAGTACCTGTATCACAGTAAGTGCTTACTCTGCTTTAAATGTTCTAGTCACATTTTTACTCTGCTTTAAATGTTCTAGTCACATTTTTACTCTGCTTTAAATGTTCTAGTCACATTTTTACTCTGCTTTAAATGTTCTAGTCACATTTTTACTCTGCTTTAAATGTCCTAGTCACATTTTACTCTGCTTTAAATGTTCTAGTCACATTTTTACTCTGCTTTAAATGTTCTAGTCACATTTTTACTCTGCTTTAAATGCTCTAGTCACATTTTAACCTGCTTTAAATGTTCTAGTCACATTTTTACTCTGCTTTAAATGTCCTAGTCACATTTTACAATGCTTTAAATGTTCTAGTCACATTTTTACTCTGCTTTAAATGTTCTAGTCACATTTTTACTCTGCTTTAAATGCTCTAGTCACATTTTAACCTGCTTTAAATGTTCTGGTCACATTTTTACTCTGCTTTAAATGTTCTAGTCACATTTTACTCTGCTTTAGATGTTCTAGTCACATTTTTACTCTGCTTTAAATGTTCTTGTCACATTTTTACTCTGCTTTAAATGCTCTAGTCACATTTTAACCTGCTTTAAATGTTCTAGTCACATTTTTACTCTGCTTTAAATGTTCTAGTCACATTTTACTCTGCTTTAAATGTTCTAGTCACATTTTACTCTGCTTTAAATGTTCTAGTCACATTTTTACTCTGCTTTAAATGCTCTAGTCACATTTTAACCTGCTTTAAATGTTCTAGTCACATTTTTACTCTGCTTTAAATGTTCTAGTCACATTTTTACTCTGCTTTACATGTTCTAGTCATTTTTACTCTGCTTTACATTTTCTTGTCATGTTCTGAAATTTCTTGCTGACATGTTCAGAGTGGTCTTGAGGTAGGAGGAAGTGGGTCTCTTACAATGTTTCAATATTTTCCTTCTTTTGTTAAATAGTTTATTAATATGGGGATTCTACAAGAGAGGCTTCATCCTAAATTTACCATGATAAGTAAGCCAGATGAGTACAGACTTTAATATATAGCTGTTTAGATGCTAGTAAAAACTGGAGGTAAATGCAGCAGCTTTCTTAGTTAGGCTTGTTTTTGGGGAATGTTAAGAATACTGTATATCAGGAACTTCATATCCATTACCTCAAACTTCTTAGCTGCTCTGCATTTGCAGCCCAAGTTTCTCTGCCATACAGATCACCAACCATCCCACTAGTTTGTACAATTTCCTTTTCAGATTCATTGGCATTATTCTGTCAGACTCTATCCTTGACACTCTGTGCCAGTTGACTGCAGCACCTCTGATTTTAGCTTTCACCTCCCAATTCAGATTACACTTTTCCTCAAGCCCTTCTCCTAGATACTTGAAGACATTAATCTCCTCCATTATTTTCCTTCTATCTGAAATTTTGGTTTGCTCTGATTTCCCCATTTGCCACTAGGATCACTCTCTTGCCTGTACTACCTTTCATCCCATATGCCCTCAGTTTTGCATTCCGGTCTACAATCATTTGCTGAGATTCATGTTTAAAGTCTGCTTGTGCTATCATGTCATCTACATACAGCAGCTTTTTGTTCTTTCCCCTCTGATGTGTTTATTGATGTAGTCTGTCTCCAGTGGAAACAGGAGTGGGATCAGATCTGAGAACAGTGAATGTCGGACATTAGTTTTCTTCTTTGATTTTTTTTTTTTTTTCAGTGGGCAAGCCCCCCTGCACCTCTTGATGTGGACAGCAAGCACCCTATACTTTCAAACTTATATACATCACCTCTGTGATTGCCATATCTCAGAGAAAAGGGAATATTTTGAGGAACAGCAATTTCAGACTTAGTGGATATAAGTCCACATTTTTGATTATTCACTGTTGCCATTCTGGGATTTGCACTAACAGGTCATAGAATTTCAAATCATCACCCGTCCTGTGATATGTTTTACTCACACTTCTATTTCTGCTGTGGCCTCCCATTCCAATGTACATGCAGGATCCACTTCCACATTTTGCATGTAGACCTGTGACCTATTTGACTTTCATGAAGTTGGATGGTGCAGTGGTGCAGCGATAGCACTGTCAACTCACAGCAAGAGGATCTCTGGTTCGATTCTTGGCTGGGGTACCTTCTGTGTGGAGTCTGCATGTAGGATCTCTGGTTCGATTCTTGGCTAGGGTACCTTCTGTGTGGAGTCTGCATGTCCTCCCTGTGTTTGTGTGGGTTTGCTCTGGTTTCCTCCCATGTTAAAAAGGCATGCGTCTGAAGTGTTTCTCCCCAGGCCTCTGCTGAAAATTGGCTTTGCTCCAAGTCGGACTTTACCAGTTAATAAAGGTTAAAAAAAAAAAAGTTAAGCCACCAGTGGGTAGCTGAATTCACTGATGCTTTTTAAATGCTCATGCAACCATCAGTGAGATACATTTCAGTTTGATGCTCTAGATCAGGCCTTCCTCTGTAATTAATGAGGCCTTTCTCTGTAATCAATGCAGGGTGGATTAGGATGGCATAATAGTTAAGGTCTTAACCTCACAGACACAAGAAACAAGGTTTGATTCTGACTTCTGGATATTAACTAAGTTTTTAATGGTCTGTAGACTGATAGCCTAATATTAACCTATGAACCTATGAATTACCATTACCCTAACAAAGATGAGAACAATACACATCTCATACATGAATGCCAGAATTATTCATTCAGGAAAACTCATTCATTCATTAAACCCAGTGTCCTTAACGTCAGACATGTCCAGTACTGAGTGCTGAACAAAATTATCAATGACACAAAACACGGCAATGACAAAGAACCAGGTCACTAAGATATTAATAAAACAAAAAATGAAAAAACGTTACATGAAGCACTTTTCGTCCCGCTCAATAGCTAGACTTCTTCAGATACTAAAACCACAATTTACTATTGTTAAATACATTCTCATTCATATCACATGACTAATTAACTGTTTAACAATTAAATACAGAGAGTAATACAGTATGATATAATATGCCAACTCAGTGTGCTTAGATATTGTTAGGAATGCACATTTATTTTTATTTTTATTTATTCCATCTTATGTTTTTAATGATGAGCTTGCATCTAAGTTTATAGGTGAACTTGGTTTTAGAACAAGAGATGCAGTGTAAGAGTGGATTATTGGTTACTATCAGTATTTAATTGTTAAACAGTTAATTAGTCATGTGATATGTACGAGAATATACTTAACAAGAGTAAATTGTGGTTTTAGTATCTGAAGAAGTCTAGCTATTGAGCTGGATGAAAAGTGCTTCATGTAAAGTTTTTCCATTTTTTTGTTTTATTAAAATCTTAGTGGACTGGATCTTTGTCATTGTCGGGTTTTGTGTGATTTTAGCAGCTGTTGTTTTTTCCCAGTTTGTAAAATTATCAATGAGTTGTAACTTTCAGTGTACGCTTTCATGTTTATTTCACAATAAAACCTTAGGCTGTGCTCATGTCACTGTATGACTTCTGGGATTTACTTCTCTTTCACTGGATATTGTCACTTTATAAATCCTGAAATAATTTACCATTTCACTGAATTTATCAGTAGTTCAGACAGTGACTGAACTACATCCTGACAATGGTTCCTCTTACTGTCTATTTTGTTCAAATGGAAGCTTTGAAATCACAAATTCAATTCCTTTGTAAATTCCTGTACTGATTTTATCACTATCCTTAATCATTTTGTCCCTCTTCACCTGAGCATACCTTTAGTTGAGAACAATTATCAAAAGGAATATTGTTTATTATATCATTGCACAATGCAACTCTAAACCCATTTGGGTGATCTTGCTGATAGAATAGGCAATTCAACAAAAATGTTTGATTTGTTGGCAAAGCCCCTCCCCCCAGAGGTAGCTGAACTTTCTCTTTTCCACTAACAAATATAACTATTAGATTACACATCATTTGGTTAAGTTATATTAGTTTTGCTGAGTTGCTCATCTCCAGTGCCAGAGTGGATTAAAGAAGATGGAATGAGTCAGATTTCAGCTCACAAAATGACACGCAACATCAGACATCACAGACTGCAGCATATTTTTTTTTTTTGCTAGCTGTTCATAGTCTGCCATACAGTAAAGAGTATTTAGTTTAAGAGCTGTCTGTAGTACATGGTTTGATTCACTCAGCCTGAATTTGCCAATTATGTGCCTCAGATCAAGTCTCTTATGCAGATAGTGCTTCTAGATCACCCCTAAAAAGTGACATTTCTGTCCAGCGGGCTTACCTGTTTAGCACATAAGTAAATACAATTACTCACAACTCATCATTGATACTCTTTTGGTGACATGGGGTTATTTTGCTTTAATTTATTTTGTTTTGGAGCAGTCCGTTTAACCTTCTTCATTCACATTGTTTTGTTTGTTGATACGTTTATTTGATTATTAAAATGTTCTTTTTCCTCCTGCATTTTCTCTACCCTGCCCAATAAACTTAATTTAGGCTGTGATGTGGATATCCCACCACTGCATGTGGATATCCCACCACTGCCAACTAATATGTGATGTGGATATCCCACTACTCCCAACCAATATGTAATGACCCTTCTCTGGGTCAGTAATCAAGGATCCTAAATCCTCACCACTGGCACTAGTGGAGAATGTTCACTGGGAAGATAACAGGTACACACACAGTATTTCTAGATGCAGCTCTCTGCATCAAGTGAAATTTCCCTTAAGAGCACACAGAGACCACAGTCAGCCCAGGGTTGGTTTCTCCCTCTTTCTCCATATCCCCAATAAGACTCCCCACTGGCACAGCTATAGAGTTGAGATCTCAGTTGAGTGCATAAGCCAAGACCTCCAGCACCCTTTCTGTCCAACCAGTGCTTCGTGTCCCTGCCCAAGTAGCTGACACACATACTCTTTGAGATTTGATTTTCACACACACACCTGGGAAAGGCTGGCATAGGTTTACTAGCTATGCTCCCTTCTGCCTAGACTATAAGATAGTTATGACTGCCACCAGACACACCTGCCAGCTACCTTAAGGCTCGTCCAAGGTTACCCAATATACTGAGTGAAATTAATATTAATACAAATGGTAGTTTGACCAAGAGCAAGGCTATTAGGAATGGCCCACACAGTGACACCAAATAAATATGTAAGTACTCTGAAAACTTAAATATCTCTACAAAGATCAGCGACAATGAAAGGTTTAAATATATTTTAATAATAAATAATAAAAGAACAAGAAAATACTAAGTATATATGCACAGTGACAGAGTGTTCAAATCACAGAAAATATTTAAAATAACATTGAAGGACAGGCTGAGACAAATAAAGAAAAACAATATCTAAACTAAGGTTCATAGGTTCATAGGTTTACACTAGGCTATCTGCCCCAAGGCATTTATAAGCCTAGCCCGAATTTTTGTGGCTTACGCCACCCCTTATATGAAAAAATACTGTACCCATTAGTTTGTTGTGCCTCTGTCCAGCAGTGACACAGAGATGATTCCCGGGGTAAACCTACGATCTCCCATCCACAGGTCAAGATTTCTCTTGAACAGAGCCAGTGAGGTGCTCTGCCTCACATGGACCGGGACTCTATTCCACAACATAGGGAGTCTCTGAGTGATAAATCTATCCCTCCAGCACGTCCTATTTATATCCGTGCTAAGGTTTAAGTCGCTTGCTCTAGTGGTTTTGGTGGAGTTGGATTTTTTGAGGTGGAGCATGTCCATTAATTCCGGGTTGGACATGTCCTTGTATGTCAGGCACATGTCACCTCTGAGCAGACGGTATGCGACTGAATAGAGCTGGAGTTTCTTCAATGTGGCAGCATATGACAGATTTTGGAGTCCCTTTATCCTTTTGGTGAGAAACTTTTGGGGTCTCTCCAATTGCTGCAGATGTCGGGCGAGATACATCCCGAATGGGGTATTGTACTCGATCATTGGTCTGATAAGTGAAGAGTACAGGGGAACAATGACCTCACTAGATCTGGATGTGAATCCTTTCATGATCAGGTGGGCAATGTAGAAGGTCTTTCTAACCACTTTAGCAACGTGAGTGTCAAAAGAAAGGCCACTGTCAACCTGGGTCCCCAGGTCCCTGATAACCTCTTCTGTGCTTAGTGGATTGCCACCTATATGGTAGCTTGGGGTTACCTTGTTTTTCCCAAAGGGTATGACTATACATTTTTTGGTGTTTAACTTCAGGCCATGGCGCTGGCACCAGCTATCTGTTTCCGTGAGTCCCTTCTGAAGGATATCCGTGTCTGATGCACTTTCCACTATGGCGCCCAGTTTGCAGTCGTCTGCAAACTTTGTCAGCCAAAGTCCTCCCATGTTGGCCTGTACTTCTGAGAAGTAGATGCCGAACAATAGGGGGCCAAGGACCGAGCCCTGTGGGACACCACTTGTGACCAGCTTGGAGTCTGACATAGCGCCAGCAACTCTAACCCTGTGGGTTCTGTCCTTAAGCCAGTTTGCAACCCATCTTGTGACATATGGGTTTACATTTAAGCTGATAAGTTTTTCTACAATACCCGAGTGGGGTATTGTGTCGAAAGCCTTTGCAAGGTCAAGGTAGGCTGTATGGACTGCCTTTCCTCATCAATGGCCTTGGTGACTGTTTCAAGAAGTCGACCAAGTTCAAAAGGCATGATCTTCCCTTGACGAAGCCAAACTGGGTCGGGTCCAATGTCTGCAAGTCCCCTATATCTTTGTTTATGAGCTCCATTATGATCCTCTCCATAGCTTTGCAGACTAGACTTGTTAAGCTTATGGGGCAGTAATTACCAGGGTCCGTAGAGGCACCGCCTTTGTGGAGTGGGACCACAGTTGCCGTACGCCACTCCTTGGGCACGTATCCTGTGGTAAGGCTGAGATTAAACAGCTGCCTTATGTGCGGGTTTAATTCCTCATTTAGCTCGTGTAGCACACAGCCGGGACACCATCCAGTCCCATTGATGCTGTGTTTTTAGCTTTAGAGAGAGCAGCTTTCACCTGCGCATTTGAGATGTCTGGGAGGCTACACTCCGCTGGGATAGTTATCTCTCCTTTAGGGGAGAGGGGTGAAGTTTGCACTGAACCTGTCTGCCAGTATGTTGGCAATGTCTGTGGGTTCAGTGATTTTTGTATCATTTTGGACTAATTCTGAGCATATCTGGGAGTTTCCACCCAGGTTCCTAACATAGCTGAAAAAGGCCTTATGATTGTCCTTTGAATCCATGGCAATTTTTCTCTCAAAATTGGCCTTAGTTGATTTTATGAGTGCTCGTATTTTTTACTAATAATGATCAGGGTGACTTCCCTTTTATGGATTTTGTTCTATCATGTAATAGCTTTCTCCTCTTATTGTAAAGTTTGTTAATGGCTGGGGTCCACCAGACTGGACGTTTGCCCTTTGTGGAAAGAGTCTTGGTTTTATTTGGGATTGCCTGATCCATGCAGTCCTGGAGGTGTTCATAGAAGGCATTTGTAAGGGCTTCCGCAGCTTGGGTTGTGGTTTCCACTGTCTCAGGGGCCTTGAAGGATACCACACCAGTCTTGAGTAGTGTGAAGTTTGCTTTAGAGAAGTTCTTCACTGTGGTCTTTTTGTTTGGGGTGGGGCGGGATGTGGATTTCCAGTGAGATTAGTTTATGATCAGATCTCACCAATGAGGGATATACTTCTGGTGTGGAGCATTTTGTCCCCATGTTTGTGATAATGAGATCTAGTATATTTTCTCCTCTCGTGGGAACAGTGACTAGCTGTTCCATGGCATTTGAATTTATGAACTCCAGGAACCGTTGGGCTAGAAAGTTAGGGCTTGAGTAATGTTCCCAGTCTATATTCGGGAAGTTGAAGTCACCCAATATGATGGTGTTTGGAGATACATTTATACCCTCCAGTGTCTTCAGGAAGGCTGTGTGGGGTTCCTGAGTTTGAGAGGGTGGCCTGTAGCATGCTACAATTTGCAGACCAGTTTTGCCTATGGTTAGTTGCACCTGGATGGTTTCCGAGCCGTGCATTGCCACCAACCTGGAGGTGTGGGTATCCTTTATGAATATGGATACACCCCCTCCTTTTGTGGTGTGGTCCGGGTTTTGGGTTCACATATGAGGTAAAACCTAATAGTGCCGGGGTGCTCTCAGGAGCCTTGAACCAGGTTTCAGTTACAGCACAGACATCAATGTTCTCCATACTGAGAAGGGCCTCGAGTGCGTGCATTTTGAGATTTAGACTTCTGGCATTGAGCAGCATTACCCTCAGTTTCTTCCCATTTTTGTTTTCTAGGGTGGTAGGTTTAGAATTTGAGCCTTGCCTAAAAAAGGCACTATGGGGGTGGCAAGAGCCTTAGCCAATATCCGGAATCCCAGGGTGACAGGTGCAAGCCGTCCCTTGCGAAGCAGCGTGGCTTGTCAAGCATGTCATCCCAGGCAGACAGACACTGGATCCCCTTTGAATGACACCAGACATTAAGCCAATTGTTAAAGCTGATCATCTTGTCTCTATATTGTGGCATCATTCTTGGTGAAGGAAGGATACTGCTCAGGGTTAGGGTCATACCTGCCTGGGCTACATAATCAGGGAGCTCCTCTATGTCTCTTTTCATGTAGTCCAGGGAGGTACGTCTCAGGTCGTTCACACCAGCATGGACAATGACTGTGTCATATTTATACTTGCCGTGGAGTGACCCGAGTGCTTGTGTTATGTGGTGGATTCTAGCGCCCGATAGGCTATATACCTGACTGAATCTAAGAGAATTACTATACCCTAATAACTTACTATATAGGGCAAGGCAGATGATGTGGTGAGTGGTCCTTCTTGTTGTTGTCAGGCTCAAGACAGAATACAGAATGCTCAGTTTCATTAAGAGACTTCTCAAAATAATATCTAAAATATTATGTCTGAGATAGCTTGCAGAATGACATCATTTCTGGTTTTCTGACTTCTAGTTCCCATGCAAAACCCCCATTACTGGAAGCTGGCAAGATTTAGCACCTAGAAGAGTAGTTCCAGAACCGCAAAGTGAAGACAATAGTTCGTAAAAAGGTAAGTCCTTTATTAGTTGCCAAGTGGTAAAAATCCAAAGACAGTTGGTACAAAGCAGCAAAATCAGACCAAATGGTAAAATCCAAAGTCAGTAGGTACAGAACAGCAAAATCAGACAAGCGCTTTCGCTTGGAGAATGCCAAGCTTTTTCAAGTCGAAAACAGTTGCCTGCAGTGAGGCAACTGTTTAAATGAGGATGTTAATTGGTCACATGTTTGGTTAGAGCTGAGTTGCATTAAGAAACAATTGAGACTGTTTTGAGCAAAAGAACAGCCAAATAATAAAATGAAACATTAAAATATGCATAGGTTAAATTGACATTGCATTGTTTATACATGACTGGTAAACCAAGTGAGTGTTATGATGAAATTAAAAATACAGGGAGCTTGTCTGGCAACTCAAGCTAGATGCAGGCAGGCCCCCGGGGTTAAATGGCACACTTAGTATAGGCTCGGTTCTGAAGCTCAGAAGGGCTAGATTATAGCATGTCTCATCCTATTTTCACTATTTTTCAACACTGTTTCTTTGCCCATTGAACACACTTAAAGTCACCAAGTAGTGCAAATTCATATGCATCATAACATCTATTTTTAAGGCTAACACAACAGTACTACATTGATTCTCATATTACACAGGACTGCTGACTTCAGACTCACTTGGATCACACACAGCTTTTTTTAAACTTCCACTTGTATTTGTATTTGTATTTCTATCCAAACCTTTTGGACAAGCAAAGTTTTTAATTTCATCATAACACTCACTTGGTTTACCAGTCATGTATAAACAATGCAATGTCAATTTAACCTATGCACATTTTAATGTTTCATTTTATTATTTGGCTGTTCTTTTGCTCAAAACAGTCTCAATTGTTTCTTAATGCAACTCAGCTCTAACCAAACATGTGACCAATTAACATCCTCATTTAAACAGTTGCCTCACTGCAGGCAACTGTTTTCGACTTGAAAAGCTTACATTCTCCAAGCGAAAGCGCTTGTCTGATTTTGCTGTTCTGTACCTACTGACTTTGGATTTTACCATTTGGTCTGATTTTGCTGCTTTGTACCAACTGTCTTTGGATTTTTACCACTTGGCAACTAATAAAGGACTTACCTTTTTTACGAACTATTGTCTTCACTTTGCGGTTCTGGAACTACTCTTCTTGGTGTTATCAGTTTTGCTCTTATTTTTCTTCAAAGATTTAGCACCTACCTGTAAAAATACACACACAAGTGCCTTTGCTCAGATCTTTATTGCTGGAAATTATAAAACAATTGCATACCTCCATGCTTCCAGAGTAGTAATTACTTCACCACAAGGACAATACAGAAAGCTTACTAGTACAGACTTTGTGTCTCTGGCTCATTGAAAGCTGTGAGATAGCATCCTCATGGCCTAGCCTATAAAGTGATTTAATTTCAGATATTTTGTCTAAAGTTTGCTAGACTGAGGTTAACTCTCCAGTTCCCTCTGTTAAAACAAATAAATTTAAATAGTTACAATAGTGCATGTACATTTCTATTCTCTACAGTAAGGCACACTGTGGATATATTTCAAACACAAGCACTTTACAAATACCTTTTCAACACAAACATCTGTATAAATCAGTTTGATATACACATGACATACAGTTCTTATAGGATCATAGGTAAGTACTAGGCTGTCTGCCCTTAAGGCCATTTTAAGCCTAGCCAATTTCCTGTTTTATGCTTTAAATAATCTATTCCATTTGGCTATAGATTGGCCTTACCCATCCCATAGTTGATAATTATATATTACCCCTAATGAGAATAAGTGTGATCATACCATAGATAATTTGAGGGGACACATGCATGTGATAAAGCATTTAGGCACTGCCTCTGTCCAATAATAGTATGGTGGGCACTCCTGGGGTAAATTTTCCCATCCATAGATCTAAGTTCAAAGGATCATAGGGAGTTACTAGGCTACTGGCCATGAGGCCTTTACAAGCCTAGCCAAGAATTTAGCCCATGTTCCAACAAGTCAGTACCCTATGCCACTATCCAGCAGGGACACAGGTGGAATCCTAGGGGTGTATATTCTGTTCCCCATCCAGTTATCCAGGTTGCACTTAAAAAGGATTAATAAGGTACTCTGCTTGATGTGGAGAGGGAGTCTATTCCACAAAAGGGGAGTCTCTGGGACACAAATATGTCCTGTCAACAAATCCTATTGATGTCACAGACCAGGTTGAGGTTAAGCGTGTGGGTTACTTGAGTGGAGCCTGACTTGCGGATATGCAGCAGTCCCATCAAAGCGGCGTCTCAGATTGCTTTGTATGCCAGACAGATGTCACCTCTGAGGAGTCTGTAGGAGACTGAGTAGAGGGACAGAGCCTTTAGCCTATCTGTGTAGGGTAGATGTTTGAGGCCCTGGATTCTCCTGGTGAGGAACCTCTGCGGTCTCTCCAGCTGCTGCATGTGCTTTGTGAGATACACGCTGAAAGGGGTATTGTACCCAATAATGGGTTCTTATAAGGGAAGAACACAGGAAAGAATACAGGGATGTTATGACCACCTTGTCCCTGGATGAAATACCCTTACTAATGAGGTGGGCCATGTAGAAAGCTTTCCATGCAATGGAGGGCAATATGGTGGTCAAAAGTCAGTTTGCTATCAACCTGGGTCTCAGAGTCCCTCATGACTGACTGCATCCTTAGGACCTTATTGGTAATGTGATAATTTGTGGGGATGTCACTCTCCCCAAAGGGGATGATGATGCATTTTTTGGTATTCAGTTTGAGGCCACACTTCTGGCACCAGTCATTTGTTTGGGTGAGACCCTCTTGGAGGATGTCCGCATAAGGAGAGGAATTGATGGCAGTACCTAGCTTGCAGTCATATGCAAACTTGGTCAGCCATAGTCCACTGGTTTTGCCTGCACTTCAGAAAAGTATATCCCAAACAGCAGAGGCCCCAAGACCGATCCCTGGGGTACACCACTCATTACGGGTCTACTGCTTGAGGAGGCTTCCTCTATTTTGACTAGGTGGATTCTATCATTGAGCCAGTTTGCTACCCATCTAGTAACATATGGATTGATGCCTAGTTGAGAGAGTTTAACTCTTAAACCTGAGTGGGGGAATAGTATCGAATGCTTTTGCCAGGTCAAGGTAGGCAGTGTGCACCATCTTTCCTTCATCCATAGCTTTGGTGACTGTCTCAAAAAAGTTGACCAAACTTAGCAGGCATGACCTCCCCTTGACTAAACCAAACTGTATGTGATCAAGTGTTTGGAGGTTACCAATGTCCTTGTTAATGAGGTCCATGATAATCTGCTCCATGGCCTTGCAGATCAGGCTAGTTAGGCTGATGGGTCTATAATTTCCTGGATCGGTGGATGATCCACCTTTGTGCAAAGGGATGACAGTGGCTGTCCTCCACTTAGCTGGGATGAAGCCAATACTCAGGCTTTGGTTGAATAGGGTGCCTAATGATGCTGCAAGTTCCTGCCCGAGTTTATGTAGGATGCAGCCTTGGAGGTTATTGTGTCCCATGGCAGCTGTATTTTTTGCCTTTGAGAGGTCAGTAATGACTTGCAGCCTAGAGATAAAGTAAGGGAGGCAGGTACTGGAGATGTTCTGATTTACTAATGGGGGGCTGGATAGGAGGGTGAAGTTTTCACTGAACATGTTTGCCAGCAGGTTGGCTATATCCACAACTTTTGTGTATGTGGTGTCCTTGACCACCAGTTCTGAGCAGATCTGTGTGCTTCCTTTGAGATTGTGGACACATGTGAAGAAGGGCTTATGATTGTCTTTAGTAGATGCAGCCAGTTTGGACTCGAAGTTTGTTTTGGAGGATTTCACTAGTGCTCTTATATGCATGCTAAAGCTAAGGAGAGATTGTTTCCAATTTGGCACCTGCTCCTTCTTGGTCTTTGGTCATGGACAGCAATTTTTTTTCCTTTTATTATGGAGTTTATTTATTGCAGATGTCTACCAGACAGGCTTTCTCTTCCTTGAGGAGGAGGATTTCATCCTGTCAGGTATTCCTGATTCTATGCAACTATATAAATGCTCATATACTACTTTGTTTGAACATATGTGCCAGTTCCTATGCAAGAGAAGGGGCTGCGAAGCTGTTTATACCTTCTCTCAGGAGGTTGTAATAAGCTTTGGAGAAGTTTTTTTGTTTGACCATAAATGGAGGGATTAGAGGAGATAGTGACTTTGAAAGTGACCGCTTTGTGGTTGTATCTTACCAGGGATGATGGCACTGTAGAAATGCTGCAGTGGTTACTCATGTTGGTTAATACCAAGCCCAATATATTTTCACCTCTTGTGGGTGTGTCGAGCAACTGGTCTAAGGCATTTGCATCGATGAAATCAAGGAATCTCTGGGCATTTGTGTTTTGGCATGAGTATTTCTTCCAATCTATGATTGTATAGTTAAAGTCACCCAAGATCAGGGTAAAGGGTTGAATCTTGATAGATTCAAAGAGGTCTAATACATTTGTAACACCAGCATCTTGTATAAATCAGTTTGACATTCACAAATGACACATAATTATTTACAAAATTCCAGCTAGCTGTGCTGGCAGTACCTCCTTTCATCACACTACCACCACCCCTTCGAAGACTCAAGCTAGTTTTTCAAGTGCCCCTTGAGAAACACTGCTTGAGAGGGATAAGCCTAAATGGAAATACATTACCCCATGCCCTGTCTTGAGAGCCCATCTGCATTGGCATTGCTAACTCCACTGTGGTGCTGCACTGTCACATCATATGCTTGAAATCCTAGGCTCCACCTTAGTAGCTTTTGCTGGCTGGTTCAATATAACCATGTTAAGAGATTGTGGTCTGTAACTAGAGTGAATTTTCTTCCATACAGATAAGGCTGAAGTTTCTGTAGTGCCCATACTATGGCTAAACATTCCTTTTCTACAGCTGAATAGCATTCCTCCCTGGGTTGGAGCCTATGGCTGACATATATTACTGGGTGGTCTTCTCCCTCTGACAAAACCTGGATGAGTACAGCCCCCACCCCATGATTTGAAGCATCCACCTGCACAACAAATTATTTGCTGTAATATGGACTGGCTAACACAGGGGGTCCTCCCAAAGCCTTTAAGCTTCTGGAATGCCTGCTCACATGCTGGCATCCACTCTACCATATCTGGCCTGTTTTTCCTTGTCAAGTCTGTGAGGGGAGTAGCTATGGTACTATAACTGGGGACAAACTTTCTACAGTACTCCACTGTCACTAAGAATGCCCTCACCTACTTTTAGTAATGGGGAAGACCATGCCTGAATAGCTTCCACTTTGGCAGGTACTGGCCGGATCTTACCACTCCTCACTCTATGTCCCAGGTAGGAGACCACTACAATACCCACCTGACACTTACTGGGCTTAGTGGTCAACCCTACCCTTTGTAGTCTGCCCAGCACCTCCCTGGCATGCTGAAGGTGTTCTTGCCAAGAATGGCTGTAGATGGCAATATCATTCAGGTAAGAAAGGGCAAAGTCTCCTGCTCCTGATAGGATATGATCTACCAGCCTCTGGAAAGTCACTGGGGCATTTTTCTTCCCAAAGAGCCTTTGTGAACTCATGCAAACTGAAAGGAGTCACAAAGGCTGACCTCTGTCTAGAGCTGGGAGTCAAGGGCACCTGCTAATAGTCCTTGGTAAGATCAATAGCAGTAAGATACTCAGCCTCACCCAGCTGCTCTAGGGCTTCATCTGTCCTAGGTATGGGATAAGCATCTGACTCTGTGTGACTATTTGGTTTCCTGTAGTCCACATAGAACCTGGTGCTGCCATCATTCTTTGGTACCATAACCACTGGGGAGGCCCAGGGACTCCTGGAATCCTGGATTACCCCAGTTCCAACATTTACTGTATCTCCTCCCTCAGAGTCTGTTTGACTCTCAGGCACATATAAGGGGCCTGCTTGATAGGCTTTTGGGGTCCTGTATCCACATGGTGCTGCACCAGGTGGGTACACCCTGGTTTCCCAGTGAACATGCCCCCAAACTCCTGAAACACTGCTCAGATTTCTTGAACCTTGGTAGGGAATAGCTGCTGGGACATTGCTACCCCTTCCACTGAGGTATCAGTCCAAGCCTCACTGAGGAGATCAGTCACCAGATCCCACTCAGACTCTTCCTGCCATCCACTGCAAATACTCAGCACAAGGGCCTCTCAATCATGGTAAGGTTTCATCACGTTAACATGGTACAGTTTGTGCCCATGCCTCCTGCATAGCAGTTCTGCCATGTAGTTAACAGTTACCACTTTGAAGGGTCCCTCCCAAGCTGCCTGTAGCTTACTGTGTCTGACAGGAATAAGAACCATAATCTGCTGCCCCACAGCATACCCTCTGGCTCAAGACTTCCTGTCATTCCAGACCTTTTACTGCTGTTGGGCTCCTGCCAAGTTCTCCTAGGCCAAGCCCATGAGTTCCCTGAGCCTTGCCCTGAGAGTTAGGACTTACACCACAACAGATTCCTTGTGGGATTCACACTCACCCTCTCACTCATCGTGAATCAAATCTCGAGGTCCCCTCACCCCTATGCCTATACAGTAACTCAAAAGGTGTGAAACCTGTGGAGTCCTAGGGCAACTCCCTGTAAGCAAACAACAGATGGGGCAAATATTTGTCCCACTCCCTCTTAAACTGGTCTGCAAATGCTTGTAGCATGGTCTTTAGTGTAGTGTTTAACCTCTCCACCAGACCATTTGTCTGGGGGTCGTAGGGGGTGATCTTTAGGTGCTTCACACCACAGTGTTTCCACAGACAATCCAGCAGGTCTGACATGAAAGTAGCACTTCTGTCAGTCAGTATTTCTTTTGGGAAACCTACCCTGCTGAAAATCTCTAACAAAGCATTTGCCGGCTTTCTGCCTCAATGGAGGATAGGGTCACTGCTTCAGGGAATCTGGTAGCATAATCTACTACCATTAGGATATACTTCTTCCCTGTGGAACTTGGGGTACTAGAGGGCCCCACAACATCCAGAGCTACCCTCTGAAATGGTTCCTCAATCACAGTCAAAAGCATCAAAGGAGCTTTAGCCTTGATTCCTGCCTTGCCTACTTTTTGGCACTGCTCACAGGTCCTGCAGTACCCTGTTACATCCCTTGCAATCCCAGGCCAATAGAAGTTCTGCATAATATGTCTCTTGGTACACTTTATGTCTATATGACCTGCAAAGGCAATGTCATGGGCTATGGGTATAAGTGCCAGACTATAGGCTCTGGGCACTACCAACTACCACCAGACACTCCTGCCAGCTACCTTAAGGCTCTTTCAAGGGTACCCAATATACTCTAGCTCTCCCTCAGGGGTCCATTCTCTATACAGTAACCCTTTGTTCCAGTATACAGAATCCCCTTTTCCTTGAGAATCTGGCACCTCCCTAGCTACATCCCTCAAGCCTTGTAATGCAAGGTCTGAGAGGTGAGCCTGTCTCAACTCCCTCTTTGTAACCCTTCCCAGCTCCCCTTCCACAGAATGTCTGGTATCCTCTGACAGTGGTGCCTCACTGTCAGCCTGGGAACTACTTACTACTACTCACCTCTGCCCTTGCAGTCACTCTGTCCAAGGGAACATCAGTACCCACCAGCAGCTGTGGCTCTAATTCAGTTTCACTGCTACAGGGTAGTTGCCTCCCTGACGTAGCCACCTCACCAGTCCTGGCTTCAAGTGTGCAGTCTGTCTGGGTTCCCCCCAGACTACCAGACCCACATGCCTGTCTCCAAGCCTGACTGCATGTAACTGCATGCACACAAGTTACTGCATTATTAAAATCATTCCCTCTCAAAACATCTGGAGGGATATCCGTTTCGACCCATCCAGTCAAGGTGAACCCATATCTCTCAACCTCTCAGAGCAAGAAATCTGGACAAAGCCATAAATAAAAGTGGGACAGTGGACCAAAAGTAGGGACAACTTTTAAATATTGCTCATACAAACTTGAAAAGTTGATAAAATAAGAGGTTTTGCATTAGCATGAATTTTCAGAAGGCTATAAAGTCTAAAACCCAAATGTCTGTCATTTTTTTCTAACTTCAATCTTTAATGATTTGCCACTAATTTGCCAGAAAATCACAATTTTATGAAAAAAAGACCAAAAATATGAGGCAGAAATCTGGAAATTCTGCAAATATCTGTACAGTTGAGAAGTATGAACCCTATCCAAAGGTATTTGGAATGGGGTCCCTCCTAAAGCTCTGACTGGAAGTAGAGTGCCCAAGCAAGTAGTGCTCCTCTTTAACCATTGCAGGCTTCACAATGGTTAGGTCAGAGGCTATGTGTCTATTAGCAGTGGCCTGTTTCCCATCTACTAAGATAGGATATAAACTCTTGTCATAGTTTGGTGTCCTTGTTTTCTCCAGACAATGTACCACTGACATTCTGTTATTCCCACTTGCTGGCTCCCCCATCTTTTGTTCCCTACCTTGCCTCCATGGACATCTATATGCTACATGGCCCCACTGGTTACATTTAAAACATTTAACCCCTGATCCTGGCCATGTATCAGAACTAGTAGCTACCTCTGTTGCTGTCTGACTCTGTTAGGGCAGTTTAGGCTGACCACCATGGGTTCCCTTATACCCATGTTCAGCCCTAGGTATCCCTTTCCTGGGTAGCGATGCCCTGCTTTATAGGTATAGGTCTGTTTTCCCCCAACTCATCCGCAGTTTTGCATTCCCTATCTGCCAACCAGATTCTCATGTCCTCAGGCAAATTGCTAAGGGCTTGTTCCCCTCACCAAAAAGGACTGCCAGCCCATCAAAAGTGGTGGCCTGACACCCACTCACCCAGCTATGAAAATAAGTGCTTAACTTAGCAATATAATCACACACACTTTTATCTGGCTTGCATCTATGCTCCCAAAACTTTTTTCTATAAGCTTCAGGTGTTAACTCAAAGCATTCCAATAAACAGTTTTTAACAGCATTATAATTTAAGAAATCAGTATCAGACAATTTAGAAACAGCAGTTACAGCTTTACCACGGAGTAAGAGGGTCAGGAATCATTCCTAGAGCTCTTGATCAATATTATACTGTTTACATACCTTTTCAAACATATGAACAAAACTATCAAAATTATCACTCTTTGTAAATTGTGAAAGAAATTTACTGACCTTTATTGCTTCTGTGGCTTGGGCGGCCATGGTGGTGCAGCGGTTAGCATTGCTGCCTCACAGCAAAAGGTTCTCTTGTTTGATTCTTGGCTGGGGTGCCTTCTGTGCGGAGTCTGCATGTCCTCCCTGTGGTTATGTGGGTTTCCTCCGGGTACTCCCATTTCCTCCCACATCCCAAAACATGCAATAGGTGGATTGGACACTCTAAATTGGCCCTAGGTGTGTGTGTGCCTTCTGTGGAAGGTTGGGTGCCAGGCTGGCAACTCGACACTGTAAAAAAACTCCACTGCCAATCATGAGCAGATAGATGATCCACTGTGGTGACCCCTAACCGGGATAAGCCAAAAGGGGAAGAAGATTGCTTCTGTGGTTCGGTTACTCCCTTTTCCATTACCTCAATGACGCTGGCAAAAAGTCAGCATTTCCTTTTCATGTTGCTTCTGCCTCTCATCTTCTTCAGCTTCCAGATATCTCAGTCTCTCTGCTGATTCTAATTCCATATGTTTCTAATTTTCTTCAGCCTCAAACACTCCATTATATCTGCTGATTATAGTTCATGTTTGGCCTCCAATTCAAGTCTCTTTAACTACAGATGGATTTTTAAGTCCTCTGAGAAAAAGCTGAACTGTCCATATTCTGAGAGTTCTATATCCCTAAGGCCAGTCTGGTTGTCTTCCTGGTTGCTGATCTGTGATGCAGCTGTGACTAAAGCTGCAATAATTTCCCCTTTAGTCAGGTTGGCCTGCATCCATCCTTTGGCTTGGCACATTTCAGCCAACTGGCTCATTCTCAGCTTGCCATAACCCTCTGCTGACAACCTTGCCTGCTCTCAATGACTAACTAAGCTAACAAAAATAAATAAGACTATTGTGATATGAAACTAAGAATGTCTACTATGTGGCTGCTTAAAAGTACAAACACTTTCTTTAGTGACTACTGTTTACAAGCTACAGGAGTTCAATATACACACCACTGAATCCCAATATGTGATGTGGATATCCCACCACTCCCAACCAATATGTGATGACCCTCCTCTGGCCAGTAACCAAAGAGTTTCAATCCTCACCACAGGCACAAGAGAGGGGCGCTGAGTGGAAGGATAACAGGTACACACACAGTATTTACAGATGCAACTCTGCATCAAGTGCAATTTCAGTTAAAAGCACACAGAGATCACAGTCAGTCTGGGGCTGGTTTCTCCCTCTTTGTCCAGATCCCTAATAAAACTCCCAACTGGCACAGCTATAGAGTTGAGATCTCAGTCGAGTGTCCAAGCCAAGACCTTCAGCAACCTCTCTGCCCAACCAGTGCTTCGTTTCCCTGCCCAAGTAGCTAACAGACACACTCTTTGAGATTTGATTTAGACATATACACCTGGGAAAGGCTGACACAGGTTTATTAGCTATGCTCCTTTCTGCCCAGACTATAATGTAGTTGTGACTGCCATCAGACACTCTTGCCAGCTATCTTAAGGCTCTTCCAAGGGTACCCAGTATACTGAGTGAAATCAATATTAATATAAATGGTAGTTTGACCAAGAGCAAAGCTATTAAGATTGGCACACACAGTGACACCAAATAAATATAAAAGCACTCTCAAAACATAAATATCTCTACAAAGATCAGCCACAATGAAAGGTTTAACTATATTTAATAATTAATAATAAAAGAACAAGAAAATACTAAGTATATATGCACAGTGATATCAGAGTATTCAAATCACAGAAAATATTTAAAATAACATTGAAGGACAGGCTGAGATAAATAAAGAAAAACAATATCTTAACTAACCTTCACTATATTCCTGACTGAATCTAAGAGAATGACTATATCCTAATAACTTACTTAATAGAGCAAGGTAGATGATGTGGTGAGTGGTCCTTCTTGTTGTTTTCAGGCCCCAGACAGAATACTGAATGCTCAGACTCACTAAGAGACTTCTCAAAATATCTAAAATATTACTTCTGAGGTAGATTGCAGAATGATATAAGTTCTGGTCATCTGACTTCTAGTTCCCATGCAAACCCACCATTGCTGAAAGCTGGCAGGACTTAGCACCTACCTGTAAAAGTACACACACAAGGGCTTTTGCCCAGATCTTTCACAGGTGCTGGAATTCATAAAACAACTACATACCTCCACACTTCCAGAGTAGTAATTAGTTCACCCCAAGGACAATACAGAAAGTTTCCTAGTACAGACTTTGTGTCTCTGCCTGCATTGAAATCTGTGAGATAGCATCTTCATGGCCTAGCCTACAAAGTGATTTAATTTCAGATATTTTTCTAAAGTTTGCTGGACTGAGGTTAGCCCACCAGTTTCATATACATTTAAACAATTAGAATAGTGCATGTACATTTATATTCTCTTCAGTAGGGCACACTGTGGATACATTTCAAACACAAGCATTTTACAAGTACCTTTTCATGCAAATGTCTGTACAAATCAGTGTGATATACACATGACATGCAATTCTAATACATTTGTAACACAAGCATCTTGTATAAATCAGTTTAATTTTCACAAATGACATATAATTATTTATAAAATTCCAGCTAACTCTGCTGGTAGTACCTCCTTTCGTCACAGAGGCCATCTCTCTTACCTTAACCATTAACTTCTATGCCATTCACAGAGTGTATGAGAATGGCTGTGAATCTGTCAAATACACATCATTTGCCTTTCTAGATATCCTTAATGGAAACACATTGTTTCACTACATGTAAGGTGAAAACTGTGTTGAATCATCTTGTCAAAATTGAAGAGTTTCCATGTGCTTAAGTATCTGAAGGTATATTTCATTACTTATTATACATAACAACAAAAGCTACACTGCAGACAATCCAACCATAAACCTAAGAGAACCATTTTTATTATCAGTTTTGATTGTGCTTTGCTGCTTCCGTACTCATTTTTGCTTATTTGATGGTTCAACACTTCTTAATATTGCCAGATCACTGTCAACTCTTTAGATCAGTGTTGCCTTCTTTAGGGTTTACTAAACAATGTGTTACAATGTCTATCAGATGTCTTAATTGCTGGTAAAAGTATGTGAGCTATTTTCTCCATCACTGGTACTATATACCACACACTGTTTCTACTTAAAATAGTTTTGGAGATGAGAAGATTAGGTTTGTTTGTCAATCTCTCAGTAGCTATTTACCTAAACAGAAATGGACTGAAGGAAAAAAGAAAAATAAAATGAAACAAACTTCTGCAAGCACACCTCCACTCCTAAACTTAAGACATGCCTGCTCTGAGGTTTAACAAAATAGGAAAAAGAGGAAACTCCACTGTCTCTGAAAGTTATTTTGACGATATTACATTGATCTACCTGTATTTAAATAAACAGATGCCAGTCAGCTGGCATGCCCCCAGACAATCTGAGGAAAACAAAAACATACAAATGTTATCACTTTATACAAAATGCAGCTACCATGTTAAAATGTACATAAAAATGCATGCAGTCAAGTTATTTAAGTAATATTTCAGAGACAGCACTGCAGAGTCATATTATTTAATTTAAATACCAAGTTCTTTTCATCTTAAAAGAAGCATGGAGAGGGGAGGTCTTAACCTCATAGATACAAGGTTTGATTCTAACCTCTAGTTATTAGCTAGGGTAATAGTCTGCAGACAGCCTAGCATTTACTTATGGACTTGGAAATACTATATTTCTGCATTTGTAGCTGCCAAGGCTGAAAAGCTAAATAAATGCAAAACACTTTATAAGACTATCTTGAAAAAAGAATGTTTATAAATTTTTTGATCAAACATGTTTTTGTTTTATCTAGATTTTCAGGCTAGGTCATCATTCTGGTGCTTAGTGATATTCATGTTTCTGTGCTACAGTTACATTTAGTAATTTACTGTTCTTTCTTATAACCGCCATAACTGCATTAGTTGTGTCTGGGTCTACATCTGCATAATTTATTTTATAGCTTACTATGGAATTATCTTCTGTAGATTAGTTTTAATATTTAATAACTCATCTCACATTCAAATGATATGATGCTACCGAATAAGATTTGTTGCTCAATGTAAAATTTCTCTCAAGTCTTACATTATAGAAAATGTTATGACGACTTGGGAAAACTGACAGTCAGGAGTGAAATTTAAAAAAGGCTCTTTTTGGAAGCAGCAAGGCAACTATGCTTTTTTGAGTAAGTTCAATACAGTGAATCAAAAGATAAAAATGGATGAAGTCGCCCTTTGTGTTTTCTTACAGAAAGCAAAGATATGTTCTTTTTCCAATAGCTACATTTTCACTAGGGGCTTTTCACACTTTAAGGCATTTCTTACCATCTAGTGTGTGAACTGAATAATTAATCTGATTGTATAAATGTACTGCTTGACATTTAATCTGTTTTCTAGGTATCCATACAGTCCACATTTTTTTATTTCAGTAAAAAAAGTCAAGACTATAAAATCCCGGCTACCAATTGCTAAAAATGAAAGCAAGTTTAAATATCACCTAGGTCAGAGACCTAGCAGTGCTTTACAATCATCTGCACAGAACCTCCTGCTGTGTTTTCTTTGATTTTAATTACTGTAGTTTGTAGTGTACTATGCATTGTGGTATTCTAATTATGCAGATGGAGTCTTGTTTGTCAGATGCAATATTAAACTGCTGTTATGGGTCATTTACTAATAAAAAATGAACATTCAAATTCAGATATATGTTTCTGGGTGTTCAGGGAATCTGCATTCATTAGTAGTTAGTACAATGACGAAGTGTGCAAGGCCACAGATGTCAGTGTAATGGCATACTACAGGGATACAGACAGCAGATTTAGAGAACTTAGTTTTCAAATCCTAATAAAGTTTGTGCCTTACTACTTGTTAACTCTGAGTGACTAAAGATATCACTGAAATAGCACAAACACATGCATACATTCAACTTCTAAGGCATTCATTAACATCAGCTGGCTTGGACATCCCAATTTCATTGATTGTGTTCATTTTGTTTTAATCTTGTTTGCAGTATGAAATACTGAAGCGTTGTAGCTTCAGCCAAGCTAGTAAACCTAGATCAAATACTTTGGTTTAATTACATTCTGAAATGTATTGTTCTTCCTTTATTTATTTACAGGGGTAGAACACTAACCATATAATGACCAATTACAGGTTCAGCCTAGATTATATTGTAATATAACAAAACAATGTACAGTATACAAATGACAATGGCTTACATTTATGTGTAAACTCTGATAATATATATATATATATATATATATATATATATATATATATATATATATATCTACTTTGCATGCTCGAAAGCCCAAATAGTCAAACTAATGAAAACTAAAATCCTGAACTGCGCATTTTTCCCAGGGCAAGTAAAAGGACTTTGGCATACACTGTAGCAATCATATGAATGAATTATATATTATATTATTTTATAATATATATGAAAGTTCAAAGTATGATTTGATTGCAAGTTTATTTTTTAAAACAAGTTCCCATATACAATTTTTGCAAATTTAGTCAGTAAGTTAATCATTTAAGCATATTTATTTATGTATTTATTTATTTATATTCATATATTTATATAATTATATATTACATATGGAAACAAGGAGAGTGTGTAACTAATTTAATCTGTGCATTAATTTGCTTTGTATGGGAAAGAAAGAAAGAAAAAATTCGATAGCAGAATGCACAGTATTTTGAAAAAGCATGCACTTTAAAGGTTTTTGTTTACATACATTTCCTGTTCATTGTGGTACGTACGACCATACAAGGAAGAAATTCATTCATGGTGTACTTGGTCAACAATTGTTCCAATTACAGGTTTAATTAATTAATCAATTTCATCAATTACTTTGTAAATTGTTTTAAAACAACAATATAAAAACGAGAGGCACTGTGTATTCATTATTCTGATGAAGTCTGCTTGCAGCAGACGATAGCGCTGAATCTACTGAATTTTATTTTTGTTATTAAAGAAGATTGTGGTCTGACTACGCGGAGTTTTACTTTCATACACTGTAGCAAGCCAATAGATACATTTGTACAAATCAGTTTCATACAGCTTCATACAGAAAATACTTGCCATCTCAGTTCTTCAGCAAAAAACTAAAAAAGTCACTATAGTAAAAACAATGAAGGGAAGTGCACTTCTCCATTATGCCCCTTAACACTTTGCATCTGGAGCAGCTGCCCTTTTCACTAGACCCTTGCTGAGTTCCTGCTTATATGAGAAAGGACACTGCACTGAGCAGCTCCAAGTAATAATGACAAACATGTAGAAGCAACAAAAATAGATAAATACCTCTTTCCAAATGCACTTTGGTAATCAGGATATCACCACATCCTTGCAGATTTACAACTTTAACTAAATCATTTGATCTCAGAACTAGTAAAGGCAATTAGCTGGGCAATGGAGGGATTGGGGGGCTTGCCTCCTACAAACAGCAGTACATTTCTTTTGCATGGTCCAAGGTTGTTCCTCAGGCCATGCACTTTATGGTGGTGATTTTATTTTTTTATCTTTTGCAGTCAATGTTTTTAGTGTTAAAACACTAAAGCTTAGACTAAATTTTGCAGATCCATATTGATATATATATTTATTGTTGCAGTCTGAAACAGTGCATGCTGATATGACTGAAACTTGTTTTCAGTGGAGTTTTTGTCAACAACCTTTTACATGAGATCATGGTGCAGCAAGGTAGGGGAATTTTCCATTATCCCACTATTTTGCAGTCTCAGGCTTTGTATATATAATTAGCAGGGTGTGTGGAGAGTGATGGGATATCCCATTGCAAAAAAAAAAAATAGTTTTAATTTTTGTTTTTTTATAATTTTAGATTCATGGATATATATATATATATATATATATATATATATATATATATATATATTTATTTATTTGCAGCTTGATTACCGGGGAAGTCCACTGGCCTGAATTGATCCATTTTCAGTGGAGGCCCGGGGAGAAAAGCTTCAAGATGCATTATACAAATTAGATACAACTGATAGTTAATATTAAAGATAATATTATGTAGAATAGTTACTCATAAATGCATTCAATATCATGCACAGTTAACAAATTCATTAAGCTTGAAGGTAGGGATCATACAGTTTCATCTGAGGAAAACAGATATGTGTTAGGTGTGGAAACAGTTTAAATACAAACCTTTTAAGAAAATGTAAATACACTTTACATACACACATCAACAGTAGAATGCTATTTACAATATTTACATGTTTGGGCTGTGTGAGGGTACTTGTAGGAGTTGTTGAGAGCTTAGAGAGAAGCTATAGAAATTGTTGAGAGCTTAGATAGGCTCATAGGAAGATAACTATGAGAGTTGTAGAGCTTGGGAACCAGAGAGAGAACCCCTTTGGATTAGATTGGGTGAAGGCAGGTACATTTCCATTTAGTGGACAGGTGTTTGAATAGGTTCATAGGTGCATAGGTAGGTACTAGGCTATCGGCCCAAGGGCATACATAAGCCTAGCCAACAAGGTTCCCTGGCTTACACCACCCAAGAAAGTTATTTTCCTGTGCCACTGTCGAGCAGAGACACAGAAATGATGCCCAGGGTGTATTTCCTATTTTCCATCCACTCATCAAGATTTTTCTTGAAGAGTGCTAATGAGGAACTTTGTTTGACATAGATGGGTAGCCTGTTCCAGAGTATGGGAAGTCTCTGTGACAGGAATCTATCCCTCCAGCTTGTCTTATTTATTGTGGTGACAAGGTTTAGGTCCCTAGAGCGTGTAGCTCAGAGGGATTGGGATTTCTTTAGGTATAGCATGTCCAACAGCTCTGGGTTTGACATAGCTTTATATGTTAAGCAGAGATCACCTCAGAGTAAAGCTGGAGTTTTTTGAGGTGGTCAGTGTAGGGCATTTGTTTGAGTCCAGCAATCCTCTTTGTGAGGTACTTCTGTGGCCTTTCCAGCTACTGCAGATGTCTTGTGAGGTACATTCCAAAAGGGGCATTGTACTCTATAATGGGTCTAATGAGTGTTGAGTAGAGGGGAACAATGATCTCTTTTTTCCTGGATGAGAACCCTTTTATGATGAGGTGTGCCATGTAGAAGGACTTCCTGACTACTGTGGCGATGTGACTATCGAAGGAGAGACTACTGTCCACCTGGGTCCCAAGGTCTCATCACACATTCGGTGTTAAGTAGATTGCTGCCTATGTGGTAGTTCATGGGTACAGAGTTTTTACCAAAGGGGATGACACTGCACTTTTTGGCATTGAGCTTGAGGCCATGGCTCTGACACCAGCCATCTGTCTCAGCAAGGCCCTTCTGTAGGATGTCCACATCATTTGGGGACTTGACTATGGCTCCTAGTCTGCAGTCATCTGCGAACATCATTAGCCAGAGTCCTTCTGTGTTAGCCTGTACTTCAGAGCAGTAGATACCAAACAGGAGAGGTCCCAGGACGGAACCCTGTGGTACTCCACTTGTCATTGCATTGAGGTCAAATTTGGAGTCTGCAACTTTTACAGTGTGGGTTCTGTCAGTGAGCCAGTTGGCAACCCATCTTGTGATGTAGGGATTTATACATAGTTTAGTGAGTTTAGCTATAATTCCAAAATGGGGGATGGTGTCAAAAGCCTTGGTGAGGTCAAGATAGGCTGTATGAACCACCTTACCCTCATCTACGGCTTTGGTGACTGCCTCAAAGAAGTCGATCAGGTTCAGGAGGCATAATCTGCCTTTCACAAACCCAAACTGTGTGGGATCCAGAGTTTGGAGGTTAACAATGTCTTTGTTTATGAGTTCCATGATGATACGTTCCATGGCCTTGAAGACCAGGCTCATCAGGCTAATATGTCGATAGCTCCCAGGATCAATGGTGGCTCCCCCTTTGTGGAGTGGGTTAACTGTTGCTGTGCACCATTCAGTGGGCATAAAGCCTGACATGAGGCTATTATTGAACATGGTGCTTAAGTGGGGAGCCAGTTCATTCTCAAGTTTGTGTAAAACGCAGCCTGAGATGTTGTCCGGTCACATGGATGCTGTGTTTTTGGCTTTAGAGAGTGCATCTTTTACCTGCATAGTTGTGATTACAGGGACTCTGCATTCTTCCTGTATAGATATGGGTCCTTTAGGGGGTGAGGGGGGTAAATTTAGCAATGAACCTATCTGCCAGGATGTTGGCAATATCAGTTGGTTCTGTAATTTTCGTACCTTTGTGCTGTAACTCAGAGCAGATCTGGGTGTTGCCATCGAGATTCTTGACATAGAATGCTTTGTGGTTGTCCTTAGAATTACTGGTGATTTTGTTTTCATAGCTAGCTTTGGAGGATCTTATAAGGGATCTCAGCTTCTTACTGATGCTGACCAGGGAGCTCTTCCACTCATGGGATTTTACTCTCTTTTGCAACAGTTTCTTCCTTCTGTTGTACAGTTTGTTTATGGCAGGGGGCCACCAGATTGGCTTTTTTTTTGGAGGATAGCATCTTGGTTCTGTTTAGGATAGCACGATCCATGCACTCGTGTAAGTGCTTATAGAGTGCATTTGTGAAGGATTCAGCAGTTGTAACTGTATTGTCCATCTGCATGGTGTCATGAAGTTTACCACTTCTGTCTTAAGAAGCATGAAATTGGCTTTGAAGACATTTTTTACCATGGTTTCCATAATGGGGGGTGGGATGTGGATATCAAGGGTGATTTGCTTATGGTCGGATCGGACCAACGAGGAGTTGACTTCAGGTGTGGAACACTGGTCAGTCATTTTGGTAATGACTAGGTCTAGGATATAGTTGCCCCTGGTGGGGGTGTGGATAAGTTGATCCAGGGCATTGGAGTTTATGAATTCCAGAAAGCGTTGAGCTAAGGAGTTGGTACATGAGTAGTATTCCCAATTAATGGTGGGGTAGTTGAAGTTCCTATTATTAGGGTGTTTGGCTGAACCCTAATATTTTCCAGTAAATCAAGAAAAGAGGAGTGGGAATCCTGGGGCATGGTGGGGGATCTGTAGCAAGCTACAATTTGGATTCAGTTTGCCCAGAGTTAGTTGCACTTGGATAACCTCAGATGCATTATGCTGAGCAGCTAGCCTGGAGGTGTGGATATCCTTAATGAATATGAACACACGTCCACCTTTGGTGTTTCGGTCCAGGTTACATGGCCGAAAAGTGTGGTATGAGTTATACCCTGGTAGTGCACGGGTGCTCTCTAGAGCCTTGAACCAGGTCTCAGTCACTGCACAGATATCAATGTTCTCCATTTTAAGGAGTGCCTCAAGTGAGTGCATTTTGAGATTTAGAATAGTTGGGTTTTGAAGTTTTCTGAGTTTGGTATGGTTCTTAGTGTGGAGGGAAGGGAATTCCATTTTTTGCCTAGTAAGAAAGATAGGAGAAGTTGGCCAACAGGACGTTTAGGTTTGTGGATAGTAATTAAGTTCTGATTTTCAGATCTGTGAGCTCTGTTGGGTATATAAGGGGGAAGGATGTTAGTTTGAGTGTGACATTTTGTTGGGTGAAATATGAGTCTATGTGCAGTAGTGAGCTGGAGATAGTCTAAGTAGTATGGGTGTTCAAGCCAATTCAGGGATTATAGGGTTAGGCAGTGATGGGTTGTATTTTTAGACTTAGAGGCAAATTTAGAGATTTTGTTGTAGCAGTTTTCTAGTTTAGAGGTGATAGAGGAGGACAGGTTGGTTAGAAGAGGGGCTCCATATAATAAGGAAGGAAGAAGGTAAGTCAAGGCCAGAGTTTGCCTGGTAGAGTTGGAGAGAAAGTGATTATTCCTATACAGCATACCTAGCTTTTGGTGTTTTTTTTATATTTTGTTGAATATGAATAACAAACTTGAGGTGTTCATCTACAGTAATGCCAAGTAGTTTGGCAGAGGGGACCATTTCTATATGTGAGTTGATTTGACTATAGACTTTGAAGTTGTTTTTGTCTTAGGAGAGGGTCTTTGTGGGAGGGGAATAGTAGAATCTTTGATTTATTTGCATGGAGAGAGAGATGGTTTTGGCGCATCCAGTTTTCAGTTGTTGAGAAGGCAGTTTGGGTTTTAGTCAGCAATTCAGAGAGGTTTGAGGCAGAGCAGACTAAGTTTGAATCGTTTGCGTATTGAATGATTTTAGCATCAGGAATAGCAGTGTGAAAGTTATTGATGAAGATGTTAAAAAGCATTGACCCAAGGATGGATCCCTATGGTACGCCAGTTGGAGTAGGTAGGAAGAAAGAGATGGAGTTCTTCCATTTGACTGTCTGTGATCTGTCTGATAGATAGCTGGAGAACCAGGATAAAGCATTATGTGAGAGATTAAGGTTTGAGAGATGACAGAGAAGGTGCTTGTGGGAAACAATATCAAAGGTTTTAGACAAATCGAGTAAAACAGTAGAAACTAAGTGTCTTGAATATGTATATATATATATATATATATATATATATATATATATATATACATACACATATATAAATATATATATCTTTGTGTGTGTGTGTGTGTGTGTGTGTGTGTGATTGCAAAATTTTATAATCATAGACTATTACACATTTACAAACCTGTATACATTAATCCTCTGTAAGTAAAGAAATCACACCATTAAAAATATAAAACCGCATATTTAACTAAAATCTCTATATAATAATTGACAAGATTAATAAGATATGTTGTTATATTTCTTTGTGAAGAGTCTGTATAAAGACAAATATTTACATATTATTCACATATTGTTATATTTCTTCATGAAGATTAGGTATGAAGGATTTCTATTGATTCAAAAACATTTTTAAGGATTATTAATTTTTCTGATTCTATTTATGTTTTTACTTCCTTTGCATTTATATCAGTCATATAATAAGTAAGCCAGTCTTTTAGAATTTGAACCTTTATAAAGTGAGACAAGACAAATTAATGTAATCAAATTGAGATTACTACTATTTGCCTGTTTGACTAAGTCTGAAAATGGTCCATGGAGATGGGTCTTGCACCCTGGTTATGAAATACAAATAAAAAATATATTTTACATCAGTTATTGTTGCTATAATAACCAAGCAACATTTCTAAAAGTTGTAGAATAATCTAAAGACATTAAAAATACTAAGTGTATTCTTTATGCTTATAACTTTATGCTATATTATCCTCGGCTGGGGTGCTTTCTGTGCAGAGTCTGCATGTCTTCCCTGTGGTCGTGTGGGTTTCCTCTGGGTACTCCGGTTTCCTCACACATCCCACAGACATGCTGTAGGTGGATTGGACACTCTAAATTGGCCTTAGGCATGAGTTAGTGCATGTGTGCCTTCTGTAGAAGGTTGGGCGCTGGGCTGGCAACTCGACACCATAAAAACTCCACTGCCAATCATGAGTGGACAGGTGATCCACTGTTGTGAACCCTAACTGGGAAAAAGTTGAAAGAAGAAGAAGAAGAAGATAGATAACGCTTTCCCTTGTATTTTTTTTTCTTTCTTTATATTACTACCTTGTCTTATTTTTATCTCTTTTTTTTCTTCTCAACTTCTTGTATTTTATTCTTTTGTCTTTGCTTACAGTCTTTCTCTCTCTTATAACCACTACTATTGTTGAGTGTTATATTTATGTTACTTGTACTGAACCATATTTAATATATGCTACAATAAAACTGGATTGTTATCTAATAATTCCACTATGTCCTTATTTAGGGAAAAGACAAAATAATGGACATATTTTGTATATATTGTTAAATAGCACATTAGTATTAATTGTATTCCTTGACACACTGACCTTATGACAAAATGTATGCAAGCAAACATGTTGTGTTGAAATTAATGATACATAATGTGAAATAAAATGTTTTATATCCAAAGTGACAATGTTAGTCTAGATTTCTGTTACTTATTCTTTTCAATATTAGCTTTTGGAAAAAATATTATGTACAAAATCTTTTCTTCCTTAATTAGAATTCAAAAGGAATATTATTTAATCAGGCTGTAACATTTTAATGTTAGATTCATTTTACTCAAGTACCATCAAGATGGTCATACTCTGTAACATAAAAAAAGTCTGTGTTTCCTTCAGACTCTTGGCTCTGGACACAGGAAATGGGGAAGTTATGAACTGAGTACAAATAAATACAACACAGACAACATAACTATGCCGCATAGTACATTTTTATACCTTGAATGACTATTTTGAGATGGATGGGCAATATTTGCAATAGCTATATCATATCAACAGGCCTGAAATCAACATAATATTTCTGGCATAAAAACATATCAATATCAGATGCAGTATTCTTCATTCGTCATGATCTGCTGAAGCATGTTGCAAAACATATGACATATACCTAGAGATTTAGTTGAATTCAGATTTATGTAAACATTAAATATAGTAGAATTTAGTATTGTTTAGCATTATCTGCTCTAATAAAGCACCCTTAATAGCTTTCTAACCCCAATACACCACCCCCTTGTAGCTCACAAATCAAAGGATATGCAGTTTGCTAACTTCTCTTTAGCTACCTTGGTGGATATGGGCATCTTCAGATAATGTAGCAATTATCTCATGTTTACTGACAACCACTTCCTTAAAGGCATTCTATGCCACAAGGCATTCTATAACTATGTCAAGAATCTAAATGGCAATGCTCAGATCTGTGCTGAGCTAAAACAGAATGGCATTAAATATACTGATCCCAAGGATATTGCCAATATCCTGGCAGATCGATTCAGTGCCAACTTCACCCTCCTCTCACCCCCTAAATGGCACATCTCAATACCGGAAGATTGCCAAATTCCAGTAATAATGGCCACACAGGTAAAAAACATACTCTCCAAAGCTAAGAATACAGCATCCATGGGACCAGATGACATCCCCAGCTGTGTACTACATGAACTACAATATGAACTGGCACCTCACCTAAGTGTCATGTTTAATCATAGCCTCACCTCAGGTTTCATGCCCACTGAGTGGCGCAGAGCTACAGTTATCCCACTCCACAATGGGGGATCCACCTTGGATCCTGGAAACTACCATCCCATCAGTCTGACGAGCCTTATCTGCAAGGCCATGGAACATATTATCATGGAACTTATAATCAAAGACATTGACAACCTTCAAACACTGGACCCCCCCCCCCAGTTTGGGTTTGTGATGGGCCGATCTTGTCTCCTGAACCTGATTGACTTCTTTGAATCAGTCTCCAGAGCCATGGACAAAGGTAAGGTGGTCCACACAGCCTATCTAGACCTTGCCAAGGCCTTTGACACCATCCTCCACTCTAGAATCATAGATAAATTTACTAAGCTGGGCATTAATCCCTATGTCACCCAATGGGTTGCTAACTGGCTTACTGATAGAACCCACACTGTAAAAGTAGCTGACTCCAAATCCAGCTCCAGACAAGTGACCACATCGCCACAACAGTCAGAAAATCCTTCTATGTGGCACACCTCTTCACTGAGGGCTTTTCATCCAGAAAAAAAGGAGGTAATTGTCCCACTGTACTCATCCCACATTAGACCCATTATAGAATACAACGCCCCATTTGGTATGTACCTCTCAAGACATCTGCAACAACTGAAAAGGCCGGAGAAATACCTCACTAAAAGAATCACAGGCCTAAAGCAGATGTCCTACTCTGACCACCTAAAAAAAACTCCAGCTATAGTCTGTCGCATATCGTCTACTCAGAGGCGATGTCTGCTTAACATACAAGGCCATGTCAAACCTAGAGCTGTTGGACATGCTACACTTAAGGAAATCCCAATCCCTCAGAGCCACTCGCTCCAGGGATCTAAACCTTGTCATCACAATGTCATCACAATAAACAAAACATGCTGGAGGGATAGGTTCCTGACCCAGAGACTCCCCAGACTCTGGAATAGATTGCCCATACATGTCAAGCAGAGTGCCTTTTTGGCCTTCTTCAAAAGAAACCTTGACGATTCGATGGGAGAAAGGAAATTCACCCCGGGGATCAAGTCAGTCGCCCTGCTAGACAGGGGTCCAGGGAAGTAAATAGTGTGGGAAGAAACAGCCAGGGAATTGTTATGACTAGGTTTGTATAGGCCCTAGGGCTGATAGCCTAGTACCAACCTATGAACCTATGAACCTATAAAGAAGCAGACACAGCATGTGAGAGGTGTGCTTACACGTTGACACTGCAGGATAAACTCTCGCATACAAGTGCACATCAGGTCATTGATAACATACCACCTCACAAAGTATACAACATACACATAGACTAACATATGCTGAAGCACTTAAAAGCAATCTTTCTAGACCGCCTATTGTCAATGCCATGCCTCATCAAACCCAAAGGTACTAAGAAAAAACACCATCTCACACCACAAACACTGCCACTCTCAGTGGATCCCCAAACACTAAGCCCTTAAGGCAAGCAACACACACTTCCCAGGACTCTTGTCATAGAGGACTCCATTTAAGACATATTGATACTCCTCTAACCAGGCTGAACAATGAGAATATAACTGTTAGTTGCCTATCTGTAGTCAGAATCCACCAAATAGCACATGCACTCAAGTCATTATGACACGGGTAACAGTATGATTCCATCATAGTCATGTAGTGTAAATGACCTGAGATGTACCTCCCTGGATTATATAAAGAGAGGCATTATGGAGCTTTCAGACTATATTTCTCAAGCTGGTATGAGCCTATCATTGAGCGGTATATTACCATCATTGAGAATGATGCCGCAATATGAGCAAAACACAGATTGATTTTAACAACTGGCTATGTTTCTGGTGTCATTCTAAGGGGAACCAATATTTGTCAGCTTTGGAGGACATGGTTAACAGACCACAACGTTTTGTCATGGATGGTCTATACTTCTTCCATCTAGGCTTTTGAATACTGCCTAAAACTTTATCCACCCCATAGTACCTTTTTTAGGCAATGCCAAATTGACTAACCTACCAACATAGCAAAATTAACTCAACTGAACCTCAAGGTGTTACTGCTCAGTTCCAGGAGCCTAAATAAAATACTACACTCCCTCCAAGCCCTCCTCACACTCAAGAATATAGATATCTGTCCAGTTACCAATTCATGGTTTAAAGTGGCAGAGAGCACCCCGGCAGTGCAAGATTTCAGTGCCTTCCATACTTTTAGACCAGAAGCTGCACAGACGAGGGCTAAAGAAGGAGGTGTCTCAATATACATCAGTAACAATCATACCTCTAGGGTGACCAGAAAGGGTGATGCACTGCTGGAAATTCTCCACATGCAGAGCACTACAGACAAAATCCCATACCATATCATAGCCAGCTATAGGTCACCTTCCATGTCCCAAGAAAAACACAATGTATGCTTGGACCTACTTGAGATACTTACCATCCAACATAACACTCTACTCATGGAAGACTTTAATTACCCCTTTATAGACTGGTAATCCTATGCGGCCTCAAATCTAAAAGCACAGAGATTCTCTGTACAACTATGTCAATGGCTGCTTAGATGCTGCTGCACCTACCAGAAGTAAGCCCATGACTAGCCATACAGACAAACACAATGTACAATAAAAGGAAAAACATTATGGCAAAAATCAGGAAGGGTAGTTTCCATGAAGATAGAAACTCTCTCATCAAAGAAAATAGCCAACTAAGAGGGCTAATTAGGTCAAACAAAGCCAGCTTTGAGTTTAAGATAACCTTCCTGATGAAAGATAACCATAAGGTCTTCTACAGCTATGTTAGAAACCTCAAGGGCAACACACAACAATGTGCTAAACTGGTGGTTAATGGTGCTACATTCACTGAACCTGGTGATATAGCAAACCTGTTAGGCAACAAATTAATTTCCAACTTTACCCCCACACCCCCCAACCCTCCCATCAGAAATACCTTCCAACTATAACTATGGAGCACGTACTGTCACTAAAGCCATGAAAAAAGTCTCAGTGGGCCCCAATATCATCTCATGAGGACTTATGAGTAGTGTAAAATATGACTTCTCAGGACCCCTGGAGTCATTGTTTAGTTTTAAAACAGGCTTTGTGCCACATGAATGGAGGACTGCAATGGTTATCCTCCTTCATAAGGGAGGACCTTCAACAGATCCTAGAAACTACAGACCTATTATTCTAACTAGTCTTATTTGCAAAGCCATGGAAAGAATTATCATGGAAATTAACAATTGTCAACGGAAGGTCATCCATACTGAATTTGGTGGATTTCTTTGAAAAGGTTATTAAGGCAATGCATTAGAGGAAAACAGTGCATAGTGCCTACCTAGATCTGGCTAAGGCATTTGATACAATACACCACTTGGGCATTGTCAACAAACTTATGAAACACGGCATAAACCCCTTTTATAACACACTGGATAGCTAGCTGGCTCGCTGATATGACCCAGGAGGTTAGAATTGGTGAGGCCACCTCCACAAGAAGCTGGTCACCAGTGGAGTCCCTCACAGCTCTGTGCTGGGCCCACTCCTTTTTGGCATCTATTTCTCAGATGTCAAAGCCAATGTCACAGGCCTTTGGCTGACCAAGTTCACAGATGACTGCAAACTGGATGCAGTCATTGAATCCCTCCAAGATGAGAACACCTTTTAGGAAGGTCTAATGCAGACAAACACTTGGTATCAAAGCCATAGCTTAAAACTCAATACCAATAAATGCATTATAGTACATTTTGGGAACTCTACCACCCTGGTTAACTACATCATCAATAAAACACTGGTAAAAGTTGATTCACTAGTCAGGGATCTGGGAACTCATATACAAAATAACTTAAACTTTGATCAACATGTGTCCTAGGTAATAAGAAAAACCTTCTATGTTGATCAACTTATAAGCAAGGGCATAGCACCTAGATCCAAAGAGGTCATCATGCCACTGAATTAAGCCCTCATCAGACCCATCACAGAGTATAATACATATATACCAAATAATATATTTGGTATATATCTGACCAGACACATGAAACAAATGGAAAATCCAGAAAGGCTCCTTATAAAAAGAATAATAGGAGTAAACACAATGTCCTGTGCTGATCACCTCAAAGCCCTGTCTCTTTACTAGGAATCATACAGATTTCTGAGAGGTGATCTTTGTGTGGCATACAGGGCATCCCTGGACCCTGTTTTGATGAGCCTTTTGTGCATCTGCAAAACAAACAGCATCAGAACTACTAGATTCAAAGACCTACATTTTGCTTGCAACATAAATAGGACATGTTGGAGAAACAGATATGCTTCTCAGAGAATTCTGATTCTTGGAAAAGGCTCCCTATCCATGTGAAGCAAAGTTCCTTCCTATCCCTATTTAAGTGCAACTTGGACCAATGGATGGGTAATCAGAAATTCACCTCTGGTCTGGCTCCTTATGGCTCTGATGGACAGACACAGTCAGTAAATCACCACCTATATAAATCAAATATGTGGATCACACTTGCGTCACGTGTCTAGACTTATAAGAGCCCTAGTGGTCATTAGCCTAGTATACACTTATGAACCTATGAACCTATGATCCAGCCATGACTCTTTATTTATGTCCATGAACAAAAGGATTGCAGAGGCACCGCACAAGACACTTGTACATCTGCACCTTTGAAAGACAACATCATCACCAGCGCTATGAGTGCATAAAACTACTTGGAATAATAGGGATACAGTCCACGCTGCATTGCCACTGAATTCTACATACACAACAACGTTTTACACATGCAACAAGAAGCTTAAACATCCATCTTATCCATGTGAAAGTTCCTGTTCTTTAGAATAGATAACAGTTACTAGACTCTACAAATTCTGGTACTATTGAGTTGGAAATTTGCAAAATAATGTCCAATTTTAGGAGGGATGGAGCAAATCTTTGAGAAGTTAGGGCCATCCCTCCAAAATATGGACAGTTGAGCAGTGAGAAAATAAGATTACCAATATGATACTTTACCACACTATAGTTGGGAGCAAAGGATATATCATAAAAATCCCTATACCAAGTGCTATTTTATGTTACATAAAGTAAAAAAGAGGTACGTGGTATATGAGTTGCTATTATCACGTCCCCTTTAGCAGCATGTTCATAAGCACACTATATGTTGCAAATCCATATGGTCCATTTAAGGTAATTAACATGGATGTTAATAACACATACATATATCAAAACATAATTCTTTACCCCGTATTACACACACACACACATTAATGCCAACTTATAATTAAAAACAAGATACAGACAACAAGGGTAACAGAACTTACGGTTGTCAAAATATCAGATTAATTAATTAGCTCTTACAAGTAGCAGCAAACATTTTAATATCAGAAACATATCCACAATATCAGGTTTATTAACAGTATTAACTGGATCTAGAATATCAGCTCTCAAGTGGAAATAAACAATAAGCTGTAACAACTATATACTTCAAAATACTAAAAGTATGACTATGAGACAGAACATCATAACACCAGAATCAGAAGAGAGTCTAAACATTAAATGCTGTCAAATAAGTTTGGAATAATATAGTGCCAATGACCTGGAACTTAAAATAACACATCATTCTCATCAGAAAAATGACCTTTCTAAATATGTGAGCAACAGGCTTGAAATAACAACACTAGTGACATCAAAGAAGGACCCACTTTCATTAATTGGCTAGAAAACTTAATATAATTAACACTGATATCAGGGGGCTGTCCGATTTAAATGTGTGACCATCAAGCTTATTGCAGCATAGTACCTGGTTCACAGAAGGGTCTCGTTTAAATGAGTGCCCATCACTTCTCTTCCTTCAAAAACTTAATACAAGCATATATCTTAAAAATCATTAATTCATCCCTCTCTTGAAACACTCGGTACAGAACATTTTGCATGGGCATACAGCAAAATCTATTTAAGATGTCATAGTCAGAAACCCAAGTTATACAAAATTTAAATCTCACCAGTTGCCAAGCATTTCCATGTAGAACTTGTGGCAAAAAGTCAAACATTACAATGAAAAACAAAAGGGAATGGTTACTAGAAACAACTAAGAAAAAAACTAATAGTAACACTGTGAGCCAGAGTCCAGGAATTCATAGAGAAATAAAACAAATTTGTTTATTAAGAAATAGTAACCATGGGTTAAGCACTTTTGTCCTTAATACATGTAAGACTTCATCAGAATCACAGAAGGCATCCAAAAATCCCTTTATATAATAAAATTACATCAACTTAATTATTCAGTTAAATAACTGATCAGTGGGATTTAAAGTGCAACCAACATAAAAGAATGAATATCAAAATATGACTGCATAAAATACCTTAAAATACGTCTTCTAAAACATAATATAAATATTGTAAAACATGTAAATACCTATGAATAAATTTAAAACAAAAAGCATTAAAATTTTGTAGCTCTCATATATAAAACAGGTTGGATGGAAATGTGTTCATTTAATCCAGGTTGCCTGCAGCATTAACTGTCATCTCAACTCTTTATTTTCCAGCACTACCTTCGTAACCACCCCTAGAGTTAGAGGGAACAAAGTCAGTAATGCCAAGGACATACTTAGAAACTGAAAGACAAACTAATAAATGTTTAAACAGAACATTATTCTCCCTTTTGTTGTTAATATCATATAAATGCTCATACAGTCATCTGTGTAAGGTCCTCTCCGTCTTGCCAATATAAAAAAATGAACATCCCACACACACAGACATATAAATCACCCATTTACGAGAACAATTCCCTTTAATAGAAAATACCTCGGAATGTGCACCATTTTGTAAAATAGTAAAATCTTTCTCACAAATATAAGCACACTGTTTACACATACCATATTTATTGGTAAGCTGAATAGAAATATTCCCTTTCTTCCTTATAGAATGTCCTTTATCAAAAAGACAGGAAAGAATTTCAAAGATCTTTTTGATAAAGGAATTTCTATAAGGAAGAAAGGTAATAATAAACTATAAAGATATCAGCACAGCCAGAAAAACGTAGAAGATATGTACATAAATACAAATGAAAAGTGCAAAATATGCAATTTATTGATGAACCAAAAATGTTTTATAGAGAATTGGGAAACAAGGCAAAAGGAATTGAAACACCACGAAAAAAAAAGAAATAGATACATTTTGGAGAAATATCTATGAAGATCCTGTGGAACATAACAAAGATGCTAAATAGATAGAAGAAGTAAAAGAAAGAATAAGAAGTTCAAATGTACAAGATATGAAATGGGATAAAGTAACAGCCACAGAGATTGAAACAAAGTTAAGAAAAGCTCCTAAATGGAAGACTCCAGGCCCAGATGCAGTACCTAACATCTGGCTAAAAGTATTAACATCTTTGCATAAAGATTTAGCCATAAGTAAAACCGATTTAAATGCATACCCTGAACAGACACTAGACTGATTACAACAGGAAAAACAATGCTCCTACTTAAGAGGGAACCTGCAAGCTATCCTAAAACTATTGGCCATTAACTTGCCTTCTAATAGCATATAAACTATGCACTGGAATTAATGTCGACAGAGTTTATAGTCAGAAGAAAACTCAATCATGGTGACACAAGGGCCCATCTAGCTGGAATTTTGTATATAATTTTATGTCATATGAGAATATTAATATGATTTATATAGAAATGTAACAAAAGTAGACACTGCCAGCCCAGCTATCTGGTGTTTTGTAAATAGTTATATGTCATTTGTAAATGCCAGCATGATGCAATTGCTTGTGTTAACAAATGTATTAGAACTATATGTTATGTATATATTAAACTACTGGTACAGAAGCGTGTGTTGAACAGGGTTTGTACAGTACTGAGCTTCAAGGATGTGCCCACAGCATACCCTACTGGAAAAGAACAGAACTGTATATAAACGATATACTTGTGCAAATGTATGTTTTAATAGTAGAAACTGGGACATTCAGAGTTAACTTGTAAAACTTCAAGAAAATAAGTTGACATTAAATTCTTTTATAATTGTGCTATAAAAGTTAGTTTCAATGCAACAAGGAGACAGGATGTCTAGAACTAGGGTGCCTTCTGCAATGTTTTGTGTTGTATTGTTTTATGTCTTCTAGCAACTGCAAACATCTGAAGACTATGTATTTTTCACAAGGAGATGTCAAATGCTACAATGGGAGGGTAAGCTTAGGAACTTAAGTCAGGTGACAAAAAGTGATGTCATTCAAGCTAAATCAGCAGTGATATTTGATATTAATTTAAGAACTCTCTCAGATGGAGACTGGGCATTTTGTATTTTGTCTTGGACCTAGCAAAAACATCCACTCATCATCACCATCTGCACTTGCCTTGTTCTGTAAGTAAGTTTCTAGGGCATAGTAACTCTTTTTAGATATAGTTAGGAATACAGTAAGGATTAGTTTAGATGTTTTCTGTATTTATTTGAGACTGTCCTGCACTGTTGTTTTAAATATTTTCTGTGATTTTGAACTCTGAAGTTATTATGTTGATTTACTGAGTATTGTCTTGTTTTTTTATTATTTATTATTAAATGTATTTAAACCTATCTTTGTGGCTGATATCTATGAAACATATTTAAGCTCTTAGAGTGCTTGCATATGTATTTGGTGACACTGTACAGGCCACTCTTAAATAGCCTTGCAAGTCTTGGTCAGACTATCATTTAGATTAATATTAACATTGCACAGTAGGATTTGACACCCTTTGTTAAGGGCCTTAAAAGTAGCTGATAATAGTGGCTGGTGACAGTGGAAATTACCTTATAGTCTGGGAAGATGGGGGCATAGCTATTAAACCTGTGCCAGCCTTTCGCAGGAGTGTGTGCATTTGTCTGTATATAAATAAAACCTCAAAGAGTGTGTATGTGCCAGCTACTTAGGCAGGGGCACAAAGCACTGGTTGGACAGAGAGGGTGTTGTAGGTTTTGGCTTGGCTATTCAGTTGAGATCTCAACCCTATAGCTGTGCCAGTGGGGAGTCTTATTGGGAATCTGGAGAAAGAGGAAGAAACCAGCCCCAGACTGACTGTGGTCTCTGTGTGTTGTTAAGGGAAATTGTACTTTACTGTGTGTGTACTTGTCATCCTCCCAATGTGTATGTCCCCTAGCTGTTGCCAGTGGTGAGGATTGAGGCTCCTTGATTACTGAGCCAGTGCAGGGGTGTTGCACATGGCAATAGAACACAATGGTAATAAAAAAATCATATGGAACAAAGGATCATTTGTTGCTAAATAAAGTCATAATGGAGAACTGTAAAAAGGGGAAGAATCTAAGTATGGCATGGATAGATTACAAAAAAGCATTTGACAGTATCCACATTTATGGATAAAAGAATGCTTAAAAATGTATAAGATACATTCTGTACTGATCAATTACATTACAGCAACCATGAAACAGTGCCAAACCACTTTGCAGTTAAGCCATGATAAAGGACAAATTATTATTCCAGGCATTAACAATTCAAAGGGGAATATTTCAGGATGACTCTAGGTCATGGCTCCAATTTGGCTCCCAGAAAACAACAAAGTGTAAAGACTTCTCATTTTCTTTTTGCATATGATTTAAAACTGCATAGTTCATGAGATGAGGAACTGAAAGCACAACTGCAAGTGGTTAAAAATTTTCAAATGATAAAAGTGCAAAAGCAACCTTTAAAGCAAGAAAGCTGCAACACCAAGAAAACTTCAGTTTGGGACATGAGTGTGATATAAAAGAACTTGAGCAAGTGGGAGTATGTAAATATTTCTGATCTGAAAAAGGATCAACAATATAACATGAACAAATGCGAATAAAACTTAGGAATATTTTAGAAGACGTAAATTAAGCGTTGACATCTAGGAACAAAGTCCAGGCTAGAAACCAATTTGCTCTTACTGTCCTAGCTTACAGTTTTAGAGGGACTGACTGGCCCCAGAAGGTGTTGGATAGGTTGGAGAGGAAAACAAGAAGGATGCCTCATGGTCATCAAATGATTTATAAAAATCAATGCATACCAAGACTATATATATTCCCTGTTCTGAAGGCGGTATTAGCCTCCTCGAAATTGATTTCATGTATAGATCTGCAATCGTGGGACTGCATACATATCTGCTGACCTCATAAGACCCAGACATGAGCAGAATAAGTCTAAGAGGACTTCCCTGCTAAGTTTAGCAGAAGCATATCGGAGTCAAGTGGGAATGGAAATCAAAGCAGAAGTAAATAAAAATTAGGCAGCAACTAAATGTGCCAAAAAACGAAAAAAAGAATATAAGGTGATGGGTCAGATGAGAAGGCAAGAAATGTAGAACATAATTATAATTGCAAGTATAGAAAACTCTTGGAACAAGCTCATGTTGATCAGGACTGAATGCAGGAATAGATAAGGAGAGGTGAATTTAAGCCAAAAGATGAAAGATTAATACTGGTGGCCCAAGATAGTGGACTACATGTTGGTTTATGAAGTCCATTGAACATGCGGGAGAAAAAGACAAATGTAGGTTTTGTAAAACAGAATTGGACACAGTCGCACATCTTGTTGCTGGTTGTGATATACTAATGGTAGGAGGACTGTTTACTGAAAGGTATAATAATGTGACAAGACTGTTGCACTGGGGATTGTGGAAACATTATCGTATTGAAGTGACTGAAAAACACTGGAAACATGAGCCACAAAACATTATAGAAAATTATGAATTTTATATCACATGGAATCTCCCATTACCAACAGTTCAAAAAATTGATGCGAGAAAACCAAATATACTAGTCCATGAAAAGATGACAAAAGTAGCATTGATCATTGAAATTGCTACACCCGGTGACTACAGTGTCTTACATACAGACAGATACATAGTCAAAAAATACCAGGATTTGCAGACAGTTCCAATAGTAGCAGAAGCAATGGGTCTTATAAAAAAAGAATTTACAATCGTACTTAGATATATTATTGTTAAATGTAACTCCATACAAATTGCAGAAGGAGTCATTGCCAGGCACATTGTGGGTGCTGCAAAGTGCACTTCTGGCTAACATCAAAGACTGAAATAATACTAATACTCATGAACTTTAATCATACTTTGACTTAGGAATGGGGTCAATCCCCATTATGGTATTAGAAGCCCAAAAGACTTGGAGAAATAAAAAAAAAGGGTAAAACCGCTGCTTACCGGCATAAGTTGAAGGCTATTTACACACTTAGTATAACAAATGAGTTCATTATAGATTCATGTCTATGAGTCAAACTTATATGTGTAAATCCCCTTAACATCATAATATCTCTCCCCCTATTGCTTATGCATTAAGCAGGGTTAAGCTTTTGAAATGGGGGGGGGGGGGTGCATTTACAGCAACCCCTTCACATCTTAGTGTGCATGCTCACAGTCTGGGATTTGCATCACTGCTGTGAAAATGCGAAGCCCTGGACTGTGAATCCTGACCTTAATTTCTTCACATAAAATGGAATGACTTCCAGAATATAGTAACCACCATCATTTGCCAATGTTAAATCATTCCAATCAGTTTCATTAGCTGTACATTTAACTCTGTTATAATCTAATTTACATGGTTGCAAACTTACTTTTCTCAAAGTTAGCTACCTCATTTTGCAACTGTACATTGCTCTAAAGGACACATAATAAATATAGGCATATTCAGCTCATTTCCAATAGGACACTAATACAGTACAAAATTACAAACCAAATCCCATTAATGGAGCTATAAACTCTACAAACTTAGCAAAAAAAAAGAGAAAAACTACATGGTGTATAAGGAAAAAACTTGAAAAGTATGAAAGTTAAATTAAACAGTATACAAGGCAATCAAAACATTGATGTCTGAAACAAACTAAATAAAATACAAGGTAAACCTAGTTAACAAACCCAAATAAATGAATACATTTACTTTACTTACATCAGAAGAATGAAAGGTAAAAGTCATAAATGTAATATATGGATGAAAGATGACAAAACATTTTCTGATTACCAAGGCACAGTCAATATTATCTCTGTGCCGCCATTAGATAGGTAGAGCAGTGGTGTAGTGGTTAGAGTTGCCACCTCACAGCAAGAAGTTCTCCAGTTTGATTCTTGGCTGCTCTGCCTTCTGTGTGGAGTCTGCATGTCCTCCTTGCGTTTATGTGGGTTTCCTCCAGGTGCACCAGTTTACTCCCACATTCCAAAAACATGCAGTAGGTGGATTGGACACTGTATATTGGCCTTAAGTGTGCGTGTGTGTGGTGCACCCTCCAAGGATGGTTGAACCTTGGGCTAGCAACCTGAGCCTGTAAAACCCATAACTGCTACAGAAACAATGAACACTGAAAGGTAGTTTTTGCCTGAAGTACCACATGGTGAATAAATGAGAGACAGAAAACCACCATTAGACACCAAGGATGGCATTACATAAGAAACAAAAATTACATTTGAATGTGGAGAGGGGGTTTGAATCCTGCACCTTTTCATGGGAAATACCAGCATTAACCCAGCACACTAACTAATGTGTAGCATGAGAGTTCTATTATTATTAGGAGTTTGTATGCCTATATCATAGACTGATTGTAGACTGGGTGTTTTTTCCATGGGTCCCTGTGATGTTGCTTCTTATTATGTAGCTCTAGGTCATTATTATGATTAATGCGGAATATTTCAAGCAATACTGATAGTATGGTTTATGGAGGGACCATTGAGATGTTTTTAAGACACTAGAAAAGGTACTTATTCTTTAATGTACACATTATAGTATATCTTAAAATAATCATTGGTGTTCTTTGTGACTATGACAGGTATGCCAGTGACTAGTATTTCATGGTCAAATGCATGTACAGGAACTGTTAAAATTAATCTGAGAGGTTGAAGAGGTTTAACACTATTAACTGATTTTACACTTAAAGCAGGGTATCTGCTTCTCCTCTAGGACACCTTCTAAGTATATGAAAGCATTATTGCCAATGGCAGTATGAAAGAAATGGAACTATGAAGGTGATTGGGATGAGAATGAGCTAATGTGCCTTGGTGCCAGTTGGATTTAAGTCTTTTCTTTTTAAGATGACTGTGTGAGGCTACATGTGTTCATATATGAATGACAGTGGCATCCTTGCAATTCTGAAAGGGGGAAGGTAATTGACAGCATGGCCTCCTACTGGATATTCTAATGGTATGGGCTATTCTTTGGATAAGTATATCTATTCATTGGAAATGACCAAAGATAAAGCTGGATGATTTATAGAATATTTCTGAGTGACAATTACCAAGATGGCATGTTGGATGGTTCATTCATTGCTGCAGATATATTGATGCGAGTACTGTTTGTCTGAAGTAATAATGAAATACAGGTTAGTGGGACTGGATCATTGTGCTGCTACTCTGGATAGGTATTATTAAGGTCATGTTTCATTTGGTTAGTTGACTATAAGATGGTACAGATGATTCTGAGACTTCATTCTGTCCGTTTAGTAAGATCTGACAATTTAGGAACAAAATGAATAAAAGGGATGATACTTTTTAACTTTAAGTTATCATAATACAGTAGGCATCATATATATTATCAGTGCAATATGACCAGTACTCATAGCCTGTGTACTAAATGAGGGTTCTAGAGTGATTGTTAAGAATCACCAAAAAAGATAAAGACGTTATCATTTAATTGAGTATGTTCTAGTGATGATGATGATGTTTTTATTGATGGTTGATGGATTTATTATAGGTGCTTGATGTTGGTGTCTTAAAGGTGAAGCTTACAATAAGTAGTTATAATACATTGTTTTATAGGATGATAAAAAACTGAAAATTATTATATGGATTAAAGGTCAATATGGATGCATGGGAGAGGGAATATTACACTGGAGTTAGGGTGGATGTTTTACATTTGAGCACAAGCGCATAACCAGGATTTTTGGAACTTTATGCCAACTTCCAGAAAGTAGCTCCCTCCACCCCCTAAAAAGCCATTTCAAATATTTAACATAAATGATGACTACTATGTCATACTTTTTAACAATGATTCTGAGCCTACATGAACAATAGCTAAATCTGTTTTGGGTTGGGGGCTACTGGACCACAACCAATAATCACAAAGTGAATTGGGTTACAAGACATTCTGCAGCACTCCCTGTGTTAATGCACTTCATATATTTTTGGCACGTCCTGCTGTGAAGGTTATTTGGGTTGAGGCTGCTAAGCTAATGTCATCCTCCACCCCTCCTCACTTAATATGTGCACAGGTTAATTGGATCTTAACATTCTCAGTTAGTGTGCACAGCCTTTGCCCTTCTCAGAAGGACTGAGTTACACAGTCTTGCCACTTTTTTATGCATTTTTTTATTGCATCCCAGTGGAAACTACTACCCCTTTATGAATCAATGAGTATAAGAATGTTGTAAGTATGCTAAAAAACTGCAATGGGATATTTTAAGTCTGAGCAGACAAATTAAAGCTCAGTTCACGCACATCAACAACACACATATTCAGGCCTATTGGGCTAGGATGTTGAATCAGCTGGGAGAATAGGATGTATTTCCTAACATGCATATTAGGTAGCGGAACCTCACTGGATAAGTTCTTTATGGTGGCTATGCAGTGCAGACAAATAATAGGATTGAAGGGATTCTCTTAATTCAGTGATAAATTAACATAGACCATTCTAGGGACACAGATTGTAATGCTAGAAGCCCAACATAGATACTTATGAGGCTATGACATATAGATGTGCTCCTATACAGGGTATAATATTACATGGTGGATTGGTGACAGTGGTGGAATATTCATAGCTGTAAAGGTCCAGCATGGTATACTTACAAGGTTGTGAGACACGGATGTGCTCCTAAACAGGATGTAATATTACATGGAGGAGAAGTGACACTGGTAGCATAGCTGTAGAGGTCCAACATGGGATACTTATGAGGCTGTGGCACATGGATGTGCTCCTATACAGGATGTAATATTACATGGAGGAGAAGTGACACTGGTGACATATCCATAGCTGTAGAGGTCCAACATGGGATACTTACGAGGCTGTAGCACATGGATGTGCTTCTAAACAGGATGTAATATTACATGGAGGAGAAGTGGCACTGGTAGCATAGCTGTAGAGGTCCAACACAGGATACTTACGAGGCTGTGGCACATGGATGTGCTCCTATACAGGATGTAATATTACATGGAGGAGAAGGGACACTGGTGGCATATCCATAGCTGTAGAGGGCCAACATGGGATACTTACGAGGCTGTGGCACATGGATGTGCTCCCATACAGGATGTAATATTACATAGAGGAGAAGTGACACTGGTGGCATATCCATAGCTGTAGAGGTCCAACACGGGATACTTACGAGGCTGTGGCACATGAATGTGCTCCTATACAGGATAAACTCGAAAACGAATGCCCAGAGTCAAGACAAGAACCCAGTTGCAGCTCCACTCAGTTTATTGGCAAACTCTCAATACACCATTAACGCTTTTCTATTCCACATACAAAATCGCGTTTTCATCCTGACAACATAGGACTTCATCAGATGAATGCTTCCTACCCAATTGATGCTTGAATACTTTAATTAAAACCGGGAGGCAAAAACAAGCAGCGTAAACTGCAAGACCAGCACAGAGGAGCTGTGGATGCTCAGGACAGGATTTAAAAAGGATGTACAGGATGTAATATTACATGGAGGAGTAGCAACAGTGGTGGCATATTCATAGCTGTGGAGGTCCAACATTGGATACTTATGAGGCTGTGGCACATGGATGTGCTCCTATACAGGATGTAATTTTACATGGAGGAGTAGTGACTGTGGTGGCATATCCATAGCTGTAGACGTCCAACATGGGATACTTACGAGGCTGTGACCCATGGATGGAACAATAATTTTAGGACCTTTGAAAATTATACCATCTTCCATCAACATCACATCTCTGTAAGGAAAATATGGTTGAACTTCTGTTGGTACACAAGATTGCTTTGACAGCCATCCAACATTAATTAAATGGTTGAACTTTCTCAAAATTGAATCAGTCTTTTATGATCTCTTAGCTCAACAAGTCTTGTGGTACAAAATTATGCACCACCATGACATCAAGATCAAAATTCTCTGCATCAAATTTTTCTGTGGTAGTTCTGGGTGATCTGGTAAGATATCAGCCAGATAAAGAAGTTTACCTTTTGTTAACACCATTTTGAAGTTGTACTTTTTTAATCTGAGCATCATTCTTTGCAGTCTTGCTGCAGCGGTATACATAGGCTTCTTTAAAAATAATGACTAGAGGTTGATAATCAGTCTGGATAGCTCGGCCATAAGTATAATCATGGAACTTTGAACATGCAGACATGATTGCCAAAAGTTCCTTCTCAATTTGAGCATACTGCATCTCAGTTTACATAAGAGTTCTAGATGCGTAGGCTACTTTTCTCCCTCTTGAAGAATAACTGCACAAAGACTGAACTTTAAAGCATCACAGGAAATAATTATCCATTAGTGGACATCATAGTATTTAAGTGTAGGTGGACTGGCAATTTTCTGCTTAAGGTCATCAAATGCGCTCTGGTGCTGTTCCAACCATGACCAGGCAACATTTTTGCATGTCAGCTCTCTTACAGGTACTGATAATTCACTGAAGTCTGGTATAAACTTGCCCAATAGTTAACCATACCAAGGAAACACTGTAAAGCTTGGACATTGTCTGGAGCTGGCATCTCAAGAATGGCTGTTTGTTTGGAAGAATCTGGTCGTAAGCTTGTAGTGGTAAATAAATGACCTACATAAGTAACTTCTGGTAGCCTGAATTTACATTTCAGGGGACTGAGCTTTAAATTCACTTCCCACACTGTGTCCAGAACTTTCCTGAGGTTTCTGTCATGCTCTGCTTCACCATTATTTCCAACTAGTAAATTGTCTACTATTATAACACATGAATAACCTGAAAAAGTTGCTCCATTGCACAATGAAAGACTTCACTGACAGAATTTATTCCAAAAGGTATTCTGAGAAATCTGTATCTACCAAATGGGTACTGAATGTAGTCAGTAGTGAAGATCTGTGATCAAGCATTACTTGCCAACATGAACTCTTTACATCTAAGACAGAAAAAACAGTGGCATTTGGCATGAGGGCAGCAACCTCCTCGACTGTACGCATAGTATGTTGGAGCCTCTTTAATGCTTTGTTTATGTCTCTTGGGTCAATACATATTCTGATTTTATCTGAGCTTTTCTTATGAGCAACTACCATGGAAGACACTTATTCAGTCAGTTCTGTGACTGGACAAATCACACTTTGTTGCACCATTTTAACTAATTGGACCATGACTTTGTCCTGCATAGCTATCAGAACTTTTCTCACTGGACTGACCTCAGGGTCTAATTTTATGGAGTACAGAACTGGAAATTTACCTAGCTTGTCTTCGAAAACATCAGCATACTCTGAGAAAAAAGCATTGGTGAAACTGGAACTAGGACATGTGGTTACATAATGGACTTCGTTGGTAAAAGAAAGCAGTTTCATTCTTAAACTGTCCCTAAGACCTAATAATGACTGCACAGGTCTTCTGACTACATACAATTGCAAGCAGAATAGCATGAAAATACTACTGAGCCTTCGGTTTGAATCCTTCCACCTCCATAAGCAGCAAGCTTTGCACAGTTGGCCAAATTAAGCTGTTCACCAGCTCTTACTGTAGCAAATGTTTCTGCTTACATAACATTGCATTTTGAACCAGTGTCTACTTTGAGCTCCATAGGTTTACCATTGATCAGGACAGTACAAAACACCTCATTCTTTGCCAACAAATCTACTGCATTAACCTTTTCATCGACCACTGATACAGCATCTACATAGAAAGCAGAGTTGCAGATTTCTGAATTTTTCAGAATGACTGCATTCTGACTGCACTTTGCAAAACAGCTGTACTTTGCACAAAGTAAACTCTTCAAAATAGTTGTACTGTAATAAAGCCACACTGCAAACACTTTGCAGACTCTGAAATGCTTCGACCAACTCTAGTTATACTTTGATAAGCTTTGGTCAATGCAAAATAGTAGCTTATGTCAAAACATGGTTGATTACTAAAAACATGAAGTTGCCTTGCCTTTTTATGTTTATTTTGCCCTTTTATTGTACTCATTATGCCCATTTGACCTCTTATCATGCTCATTATACTTTTCTTGTGCTTGTTTTACTTTAACATGCTTGTTATGCAAATCAGAAGTAACTCTGAACCCCTCATAAGTATTTCTGATCATTCTATCAAATATCATGGTTCTGAATATTTTGTTTAATCAATAATGCGTTTTGTGCCATTCGTTTCATTAATAATGCATTTTGTGCTTTCCGAATGCTTCATATCGCTTTCTTTACAAAATAAATAATTTATGTGAGTTTTGGTTACCTGAAGTTCATTTCTGGCCTTTTCTAATAATCTGAGCACTGTATCACCCAACTTGCTGAATGTGCCTTCACTGTTAACTCTGTACCTCATGGCTTGAAGAAGTTGCACACGCCAGATTCTGACACCATGTCGCTAGTCTGGTCAGGATAAAACAGACAAACAGCTGTGGGTTCAGTTCAAGCAGCATTATTATATACAAACACATCAGGATTTTGACTTATTAACTTAGACTTAAATAAACTTACAAACAGACTGACTACTGCACTCATACATGTTATCACTATGGCTATTCTCTCAAAATGGCACTGTGGCCTGCACGTGCTCTCTATTTATATGCACGTGCCCTCACATTGAAATGCTTCTTAAAGTTACAACACACACTCTGTTCTACAACAATGGTGGCATATCGATAGCTGTAGAGGTCCACAGTGAGATACTTATGAGGCTGTGGCACATGAATGTGCTCCTATACAGGATGTAATATTACATGGAGGAGGGGGTGACAGTGGTGGAATATCCATAGCTGTAGAGGTCCAACATGTGATACTTACGAGGCTGTGACACATGGATGTGCTCCTATACAGGATGTAATATTACATGGAGGAGAAGTGACACTGGTGGCATATCCATAGTTGTAGAGGTCCAGCATGTGATACTTACGAGGCTGTGACACATGGATGTGCTTCTATACTGAATGTAGTATTACATGGAGAAGTGGTGACAGTGGTGGCATATCCATAGTTGTAGAGATCCAACATGGGATACGTATGAGGCTGTGGCACATGGATGTGCTCCTATACAGGATGTAGTATCACATGGAGGAGGGGGTGACAGTGGTGGCATAACCATAGCAGACAATGGAAACTGGACTAAAGGTAGAATAGGTGTCTGTATCAGGGATGCCAGATGTAGAGATGAATAAGGTGAAGCACCAGACCAGGAATGGGAATTATGACCAGAAGCAGGATCCATCCCCTTAGAATATCAGCAACTGTTGAGTAAGGGCATTTGAAGACAAAGGAAGGGATACGCTCCTGCAAAAGGAATTCCAAATCAGACTTGCAACCTGGGACAGAAAAGATTTTCTGGACTGCTGTGGGCTATCCTTTCAGCCTTCTTGTCTGTCTAACAGTGTCTCTTTATCTACAACTGCATAGTCACCCAACAGCAACCTTCTGTGTGGTGTGGGAGATTTATAACTGCATCATGTTTCATAGTGTGCTCAGAATTTTGATGGCGGAAATGGGTATTAGACTGAAGGTGAGAAGCAGGCACAACCCAAGACCTATGCAATTTTTTTGCAGTCTTTTTATAAGCCCTGCAGATGCCTATCAGTTGCCACAGGTGCCTCTCCTCATCCACCAGGTCTACCATATTTTCATATTTTATACCCAGCCTTACTCAGATTTATGCTTGGTGTCAAGAAAGACATTAAAGCATGCTGGTGCAGAATCTTATTGCTGCCAAGGGCTGCTTTTATTTTAATCCTTAACTTTCCCATTTTCCCTTGCGCATACATCTACATGCCCAATGGGAGGACATGCAATGGGGGGTGGCATATTGTTCTGCCTCTACAGTGACTCAAGCAATGTATCCTGCTTATTCTGACTTAGGACAATGCCCTCTTGTATGTTCCATTAGGGCACTAATGTGAGACTCCTCCAGGCACACAGGTGTAAGCCCTCCGCTCCAACACTGGCACGCCCATCCTTCCCCTGTTGTGCCTCAGACACCTGAGCCACTCATTGACCCCAGCTTTTCTGGGTTACAGTCAGAGTTATATCCCTCTATGCCATGGAATGGCATGAACAGATGTAGACAAAACTGATACCTACTATATTTAGAAGGAAGAAACAGCCAGCTGACATACATTTATAGAAACTGCATGGTGGCTGCTTTATCATTATTTCTAGTTATAGCACAGATTACAAGCATGTTACATATTGAGGTGTGACTCTTTTGTAGTCCTCAAAGAGTTTTGTTACACCTTAAACTGAATTTTGGAAAACAGATGTAGGCCTTTGTTCTATAATTATTATTCTTATTCAGAACAGTTTCTGTCATCTTTTTCCTTAAGAAACGGGAATCCATCATCCAATGTGTATTGGTGGTTTTAATTTCATGGCACACTGGGAAAAATAGGACTCAGAGAGGGGAGTTCAGTAGAAGTGAAATTACCCAAAGCAGTAGATTACTACTAGTGACTACAGTGGAGTGGTTGAAGAGTGAGGTATTATGGATAAAAGAAATGGCTTTTTTTTTACTTAACACTTTCAGTACTGTGTTGTAAAGTATTGACTGGTATACAGTTAAAATGGCACTGAATGGTTTAACTGCTCAGCTGGATGTTTGCATTAATCTGATATAGAAATATGATATAGTCATAGAAAGGCATTACTCCAAACAAGAGTTCTCATGATAGAAAGAACCATTAAGAGATTAAAAAGGTAAGAATTTTTAAAGTGAAAGTCACTGTGTCCTGACAACAAGAAAGACTAATCATATGAGAACATGGAGGAACTAAAAATTCAGAATCCCATGTACCATACCTCTCAACCTCTTAGCACAAGAAATCTGGACAAAGTCTAAAAGAATGGGGGTACAAAGGCCCAAAAAATAGGGACAGATTTTAAATGCTGCTCTTATAGACTTAGAAAGTTAATAAAATAACAGCATTTGTTTTAGGGTGCATTTTCTGACGAAAATAAGTCTGAAACTAAAATGTATGACATTATTTAGTTATTTCAATCCTCAGTGATTTGCCAGAAAACTACAAATTTTATAAGAAATAGGCCAAAAATATGATGCAAAACTTTGGACATTCTGTAAAAATCGGGACAGTTGAGAGGTATGCTACACATCTCAGTTCAGTAAAATATATGTGACAAAGGCCCTCAGTGTATGTTATTCCAAAGGACTGAATCTGCTTCGGAAAGGGTGCTCATGAGTTCAGGGGTGGGGAAAATGTGGTTAACAGGATCTTTGTCTTGCAGAACACTGATGACTGGAATAGTATTATCAAGAAAGGGAACATAAACCACATCATTCCGATAACTTGGAATGCTGGGGGTATGTTGATGCAATAAGAAGGAAAAAAGATTTTTACAGGCTAGTAAGAGAGCAAATAAGCACCACAGTGATGCAGAAAACAAAGCTAAAGGTAAAGGATATATGTTGAGTTTTCCCAGATGTAGTTGCAGACAACTAACTCTAAGTGGAGAATGAGAGTTGCAGTCTTATTTAAATACGGATTTGAAATCTTCTTAGAAGAAATCAAGAAAACAAAAACTGGTAGAAGGATTACATAAGTGAGTAGAAACATGAGGTAAGAATAAAAATAAGAAATGCATATTGATCAAACAGAGCTGATAGGAACTTTTATACTAATTTGTTCAAAACATAGGAAGAGGCAGAAGTGGATCAGAAATGATGATCGCTGATAAATGGAAACTTTAATATCATCAGTGATCCACAAAGGGAATGTATATTTACGGGGGGAAATGGGAGGTATTCATGCATCAGTGAAGGAGAGGGACTGAGAAGGCATGTAGTGGAGAGAGCGTCAATAGAGGGAAAACATACCTAGATTATTTTCTGGGGAGAGCAGTGGAGCTCAAAATGGCAGGGAAAGTGCAAATCAAAGGTAACCTTACCTGACCATGTCCATTGATACTACATTTATAATTGGAGAAATGGGAGCACCTGGCTGACTGGTATTAGTTAAGCTGTAAATGTTGTGAGAATGAGGAGCTTTCTCTGCTATGGGGAGTGGTATATTAATTCAAAGACATCCATCAGAGAGCTATTAAAAGAAACATGGTGGGATGAGACAATAATGCCAGTTATAGGGAGAATTATGAGCCTGAATGGCAGGAACAGAAGTTCAGGAAAAATCAGGTGAATGAAAACAAAGGAACACTACCAGAGGTTTGACGTGTAAATGTGTGCTGTGAGAAGATAGAAAGAACATAGAAACACTAACAAATGAGGAATTAGGAGTCCAAGTTGAGCTGAAATGAGAATTAATTGGAGCATTAGAACTGGAAAAGCCTAGAATGCTTACTAGAAGGAGTTCTGGTGAGTATAAGGTGAGGCCATGAGGTAATACCTAGCAACAAAATTTAAAGCAACTGCAATGGAGTGAATTTAGGGGTGAAATGGAAGAATTAGTTAAAAGCACTCATTTTCTTAATCTTGAAATAATAGAGAGATAGAAGAAGAAGATAATCAAGAAAAGGTGTAACTAATGGAAGAGTATGGGAAGAATGCAGCCATCTTCAGATCATATCAGCATCCTCTGGAAACAGAAAATGATGGCAGCATTACATGATGCTAAGGTGGGGCAAAAGGGTGTCTGTCCTTGGTATAAAGTGTTAGAGGGCATTATCAGCAGATGACAACAGGACAGAAGAACTGTTCCACCATTCAGAAATCAAGGCCAATTCTGTATTTTCAGTCAGAGCTAAAACAACAAAGTGTTTTGCATGTGTTCTTATAACTGTACCAAGTCACTGGTATTATAACTGTACCAAACCACTTGTAAAAGTTCTAGCAAGCTGTTTGCCACAGTTTCACAGCAGAACAACCAGATCAAGGAACTGCACAGAACATCAAATATCATAGCTACAGTTCTGAAAATAATGTGCTATTATATAAATCACACACACCCTGGAGGGCATTATTGGTCTTAGAGAATGGGCTATCTGGTTAAATTGTTTTGTATTTGTTTGTTTTTGTTTTCTTTTAATTACTATCTATATATACGTGTGTGTGTGTGTGTGTGTGTGTGTGTGTGTGTGTGTGTGTGTGTGTGTATATATATATATATATATATATATATACACACACACACACACACACACACATATATATATATATATATATATGTGTGTGCATGTGTGCACACACACACACACACACACACACACACACACACACACACACACACACACACACACATACACACACACATACACAGCATATTATACACACACACACACACACACACACACACACACACACACACACACACACACACATATATATATATATATATATATATATATATATTTTTTTTTTTTTTTTTTTTTTATTGTATAATTTTGATGTAAAATAGTTCCTCCACCTACCATTTCAAACTTGTTGTAGTATATGCTGGGAAATCATTGGGGATTAAGTCATTAAATAATGAGTTACTTTTGAGTTTCAGATTTCATCATAGCTCACAACTAATCAGGGACAAATCTCAACAAAATTAGAGAAATTTCCAGAAGTAATCATGGGCACTTTTAAAATATTAGTACCATTAATTTGAGACATTGACAGAATAAGAGAATGTAAATTAATATACATTTGCTGAAGTAAAACAAGTCTGTAACTCCATTTATTGTCATTGTTTATTATGTGTAATTAGCCACTTTTTCTCCAAAAGTCACCAGTTTTACAAGGGATTAAGGGAGGCACAGCTAAATTTTTAGTCAAAATCAGGTGTGTCCCTGAAAATAAGGGACAGGTGAGAGGTATGGACTGTATAGGCCTCAGACGAATGCATGTTAACATTAAACCTTTTAATTACAGCACTTTTTAATTTTATGAAAGCAATATTTAAAATCTGTCCCTCTTTTTAAGCCTTAGTCTCTGCATTATTTTAGGCTTTGTCCTTAGTCTCCACATTATTTTAGGCTTTGTCCATTTTCTTGAGCTAAGAGGTTGAGAGGTATGCATACCTTTTCATTTTAAGAGTTGCTTTTACTGCTCAATTTCTCTGCCTCTCTCAAACAGATACAACACACACACACACTTCTGCTTTCATGCACACAAGAACAACACACTCATACACACAGACTTTTCTATTTTCATCCATTTCTTTTAATTTTAAACTGCCTTAACAGCAAAAGTGTTGCTTAGCGAGCATAAAATAATGACTCGATCACTCTCACACTTACTTTCATGCATGTATACATTGACACACACAGACATAAACACACTTTTTTTTTAATTTTCCACTCACTAAACAGAAAAAGCACTGCTTAGCTGAGTGTAAAATAATGGCAGCCATTAGCTTCGTTACTCTCTGAGCTGCATCATAGCATAGTATGCTGCAATGAAGCAGCAAACTCGTTTTTCAGTGGACTTTGCCTGTACACGAATACCCTGCAGGAGAACATTCATTTTCCAATCAAAGTGGCAATGTACATGTCACCTATTTTCTAAAGTTGTATAAATTCCCATTACTCCAACATGCACAGTCACTTTAGAGTGAGTTATATTAAGTTTGTGCACTGGAAGCACTGTTTTGTTATAAGTTGGGTTTATAGAGGTCTCCCATCACAGTAATAGATTGCTTAAACTTTAAATATACGTAGTTATGCTTCCTGCTAGACTGATTCATGAAGTTGCACTCATTTTTATGAAGTCTGAGATTAAAATGTATCCTATTTTATAACATTCCAATATGCAAAAGAAGAAAAAAAGTAGAAAACCAACACTGGAATTCCTGAAGAAAAGTACTTAATAACATTAGAGAGGAACGCACAAATCAAACAACGGTTACAGTAGAAATAAAGATAAACTGTTGAGTTTCTGTATTTGTCTTGTAGTTAGTTATACATGTTTTACTTAAATTCATATAGTAAATTATTTGCAGCAAAGCTGGGCTTATTCTGTAATGGCCCATATTTTATTGCAGAACTGGTGAATTGCCTGTCACTTACTCTGCACATGTAAATTATTTTAAATTAGCATAATTAAACTCCGTGTTATTGCTTGCAGGGAATAAATATACCTTTTTTTTCTTTTTTCATAACAATGTGACTTTTTTCAGCATGGTGAATCTAATTGCTTTTAATAGGTCATTAATTCATAGGCAAATTAGGGTCTATTAGCATATTCTGTTAATATTTTGTGGAATATAAATTAGAGAATATACCCTACAAGATTTCCATTGAGTTTTTGAGAGACAAATTATAGGGAAGAGACCTTAAAGCTATTATTCAGTTTCATCCCATCTTCCAGCAGTTAATCAGGGACAGAGCAATTATGACTTCTTAATCTCAGGAACACAAGAACGTTCCCTATCAGCATAAGAAGTACAGCTATCTAATTTATTTTTTATTGTTATAAATCACAGATGTGTCAGGCTGTCAGTTCAGCACAGATTATAAGTCATGTACAAAGCTGCATATAAAAAGCTAACTTTATAAGAAATGCACTAATGATGCGGTATTAAGATGCCTTATACTCATTTATGCATCTGCAAAGACTATCATTAATTATATTTTGGCCTAAAGAACTAATTAATTTTTGAATATTTCTCATGTTAATCAGTAAACACTAAAAATATAACAGGACAAGAACACAGAATAAACCACTTATTCTTTAGTATACAGCCTGCAATGAAACATATATGGCCATTTATTATGTTATGGTTCTTGTACACAGATCTGAAGAAGTCTAGAGGGATGAAAGTGATCTTTGTTAACAATAATTTATGGAAATAAATTATGTTTTGGACAATGTATTTTTTCTGGATGACAAAATATATTTTGTATTTGCCAAATGATCTAATGTTTAAATATTTCTAGCCATGTATTATTACAATGTCTTTGATAAATTCATAGACTTTGTTTAATAATAATCTGTTTAATAAGAAGTACCACATCTTTATTAATTTTCTTAAAAATGCATAAGGTTTAAATTATTACGACATTTAGTAAGTAGTGCAGTAGGAGCTTAAATATCACACCGATAAGGATGGGAGAAGGGATTTGAATTTGTTAACATGTATACCAATACACTTTGTTTTACAACAAAATAAACCACTCCCATACCTCATAACAGGTGCATAGTCTGAACATTTGGGATGAAAATGTTACTCTGTTTATGTTTTGTTTTATTTGGATCATTATCTGCTTAATAAAGGATTTTTGACTGGAAACAGACTGTCTACCCCATGTGGATTACTTCTGAATGCCTAATAGAGTTAATAATCCTGTATAATATTAATAATATTTCAAAATAAGTTTTTACTTTTTGATTTAGGACATTTTTAAGTTCACTACTTCTACTACCATTTTCTGAATTTTTTTTTTTTTTTGCTTTTTACTATATAGCAATTAACTAGACATACAGGAATTGAAAAACTTCCACACAGGGAAGTTTCTTACACTTTTTTGTCTTGGACCTACTATACCTGTTTAGTGGGTTTTTTGAGACTTAAGGGATACCACAAAGATTACTTGTTAACAACTTAGAACAGACTACAGGTATCAGCCTGCTCAGTCTTCAAGAAAACAGGAGCATAATTTATACCAGTTTCTTTAAAGACGCATCTCATTTTCTTTCTTACAATTATTTATTTATTATTTATTTATTTATTTATTTTACATTTGTTGACCGGGCTAGTCTGGCTGGATACATGTCCATTTTCAGCAGAGGCCTGAGGAGAAAAGCTCCACTATATACTGATACATTACATAAAATCAATTACTATAAGATACAGCTTATACAATTTTAATTTATCATCATCATGTTCAATAATACCATTGTATGGATAAGTATTACAAATGGTAGCAAATGACAAATATTATTTACTAAATTAATCTGTCTCATTTGTAATTCTTATCAAAGGTAACTTCTGGAACTTTGCTCACAAAGACCATTAGGGTTACCTGTCACTATGTTAACTCCTTGGCTGCCTAGTTTAAAATAGTTAATATTTTTGATAGTCCAGGAAGACATTTGATATATTTTACTGAGCACTGTGCTACTCCCTTAATCTGCTGCTGGTTTTTTAATGTTACCTTTCTTAACAGATCTGTCACAATCACCTTGTCTGACTAGGTAAATTTCTTAAAATTATTTGACATATTTCCTGTTGTTTTCAGGTGAAAGTCATGTAAAATAGAAAGTCAAGGCTATTCCCTTTCTTTGTTGCTTACAGCAACCCCTAAAGCATCTGTTTCCCATTTGCAGTAGTAGAGTATTTAATATTCATTCTTATATTCTCCAATAACCCACTTAATTCATTTGTTACTTCCAAGGGAGCCATATCCTATCATAGCCCTCAACTCTGTAAGAACTATTGTTGAATAAGAAAGAGAAACCAAGAGCTTGAGGCAAACAAACACTTCCAGGACACCACAAATTGAAGAACAAATCGAACCACACTAAAGTGATAAAGATTTGGGTAGAGATTTTGACTTTCAAAAAACAGTAGTCCCAAAAGATAAAAAGTGGAATCCCCCAACGTCGTTGTATGCGAAAATCTTCTTTAATACAAAACCAACAGAATGCAAAAAGCGCTTTCAATTTTTTCTGTCTTCAATTTGTGGTGTCCTGGAAGTGTTTGTTTGCCTCAAGCTCTTGGTTTCTCTTTCTTGTTCTTTGTTGGAGTTCTTTTTTTGGACAACTATTGTTGAATGCAGCAGCAGCCCCTTGCTGAATACCCACATTTGGTCAGTCACACATTGAGCTTTGAGCAATTCAAAGGGATGACAACCCTCCCAGAGCACATCTTTGGGATTAAAAAAAAAATAGAGTACTCAGTAAAACACATGTGGACATACTGAGTGCAGGCAGAATTCACACAAAAGGTATCCTGACTGAGTACTGAACTGGCAAATCAAACATGATGAGGCAGCAGTGCTAAACATTGCATTTGATGTGTATTAATAATCAGTCCATTAGATTTTATGCAACTGTTTTTTTTTCAAACAACTTTTTATTTGATTTTACAACCAAGAATTAATGACCAGAACAATTCAAACATGAATAAAGTAACAAAATAATCAACTACTCACAACTATATACAATAATTCATGGCAAGTCAATATAAATATAGACTTTTCTTTTATGAGTTACATTAGATGTTCTCATAGAGTTGGTTTGCACTTTTTTTACAAACACATTTGGCTCATGTTATAAAATCCATGAATAAAAGTTCTTGTTTATTCTTCCAGTTTAGTGTTATTATTTTACTAGCAATGGCCAAAACTGACCAAAGAAGAGGTATTTGATGTTTAGGAATTCCACTTCGAATAGGCACATTAAATAACAAGGAATCAGTGATTTGACAATTGTCTGACCATAAAGCCTTTACAAAATGTTTAAAATCATTCCAAAATTGTAAGATAGTTCTACATTCGATGAACATATGAACCCAGTTAGCTTCCAAGGTTTCACCACATCTCCATTTCATTTCCGTACATTTGGTAATAATGGCAGTTTTGTGTGGAGTGAAAAATTTTCTATTAAGAAATTTCCAGGCGAACAACTTCCAATATAGAGAAGATGTGGTGATATTTACAGATTTTAATAACCGTTTCTTATTGTCAACAGATAAGGGTTCTTTGTGCTTTTCCATATCCTTATTTGGATAAAGGGAAGCTTTGGATAAAGGGAAGCTTCTTTGTTCACTAGTGGGAGTGGGGAGCACTGAGCAGCCTATTTGTCCCTAGAGCAGTGGTTCCAGCCAGAAACTTGTAGTCTATTTGGCCATTTTGGGTCAAATCCTAGATCTTTTCAACCCCCTGCTATAAAGCCCACTTTAGCGCGCTTTTGCGTGATTTAGCACAGAGTTGCCCATAGAGCACCATTGGGCAGCACCGGTTAAACAAGGTTAAACTATTTCTGGCTCCGTAAAGTCTGCTCTTCAATTTTTCCCTTAGAACTTCTCTACTTGCAATCTAAACAGTCTATTCTCTATCTCAAAAGCTCAGCACTTGCTCCTAAAGCATTTTTATATAGGTAAAGTACTTGTATACTAAACAAAGTACTACATTAGCCTAGAATCCCCTTGAGTACCCATTTCCCTATAGGTCCCTTCTGACTCAGTTACACAGCAAACTTTTTCACTTTTTCTAGCATGTCAAAGGGTCAATTGCTAGCATCCTCTCCTGTTCAGCTGGTGAATCTGGGCATCTTGAGGCAATGTTACAATCGCCTCATGTACACAGACAACCCACTCCTTCTCCCACAAAACACAAATACATGTGAGAGATGCAACTATATAGCCAAACTGGAGGCTGAGCTCTCTCAACTCAGTACTGGCAAGACCAGACAGGAGGAGAAGGAAACCACGCACACCACAAACCCAGTTTCACATAGAACTATCACAACTGCAAAACAAACACATAAACACACAAAGACATACTCGGAGACACTGATCAAAAATCTACCAAAACTACAGAGGCCTCCAAAGCAGACACCCAAGCAACTGCCACCTCAAGACATAAGACATGCAACACATAGTTCTCAAAGTCAGTGTGCTAAACAGTCACAGCCCTTAAGGCCAAACACAATGCCAGACACACTTGTTATAGGTGACTCCATAGTCAGACACACTGACGTCCCACTCACCAGACTGAACAAGGAAAAGATCACAGTAAGCTGCCTGTCAGGCGCTAGAATCCGCCACATAACACAAGCACTCAGGTCACTCCACAGCAAGTACAAGTATGACTCAGTCATTGTCCATGCCGGTGTGAATGACCTGAGGCGTACCTCCCTGGACTACATGAAAAGAGACATAGAGGAGCTCTCAGATTATGTAGCCCAGGCCGGTATGACCCTGACCCTGAGCAGTATCCTACCCTCACCAAGAATGATGCCACAATACAGAGACAAAATGATCAGCTTTAATAATTGGCTTAATTACTGGTGTCATTCAAAGGGGATCCAATGTCTGTCTGCCTGGGATGACATGCTTGACAAGCCACGCTGCTTCACAAGGGACGGCTTGCACCTGTCACCCCTGGGCTTCCGGATATTGGCAAAGGCTCTTGCCACCCCCATAGTGCCTTTTTTAGGCAAGGCTCAAATGATAAACCTACCGCCCTAGAAAACAAAAATGGAGAAAAACTAAGGGTAATACTGCTCAATGCCAGAAGTCTAAACCTCAAGATGCACGCCCTCGAAGCCCTCCTTAGTATGGAGAACATCGATGTCTGTGCTGTGACTGAAACCTGGTTCAAGGCTCCTGAGATCACCCCAGCACTATCAGGTTATACCTCATATCATGCGTTCCGGCCCCAAAATCCGGACCGAACCACAAAAGGAGGGAGTATCCATATTCATAAAGGATACCCACACCTCCAGGTTAGTGGCAACGCACGAAGCATCGGAGACCATCCAGGTGCAATTAACCATAGGTAAAACTGCCCTACAGTTTGTAACATGCTACAGACCACCTTCTCAAACTCAGGAAACCCACACAGCCTTCCTGAAGACACTGGAGAGTATGAATGTCTCTCCAAACACCATCATATTGGGTGACTTCAACTACCCAAACATAGACTGGGAACATTACTCAAGCCCCAACACCCTAGCCCAAAGGTTCCTGGAGTTCATAAACTCAAATGCTATGGAACAACTAGTCACCATTCCCACAAGAGGAGAAAATATACTAGACCTGATCCTCACAAACATGAGGACAAAATGCTCCACACCAGAAGTATATCCCTCATTGGTGAGATCAGACCATAAATTAATCTCACTGGAGATCCACATCCCACCCCCACCCCCAGTAAAAAAGACCACAGTGAAGAACTTCTCAAAAGCAAACTTCACACTTCTTAAGACTGGAGTGGTATCCTTCAAGGCCCCCGAGCCAGTGGAAACCACAACCCACGCTGCTGAAACCCTTACAAATGCCTTCTACGAGCACCTCCAGGAATGTATGGATCAAGCAATCCCTAATAAAATCAAGACCCTTTCCACCAAAGGCAGGCGCCCGGTCTGGTGGACCCCAGCCATAAATAAACTCTACAACAAGAGGAGAAAGCTACTACATGACAGAGCAAAATCCCTAAAAGGGAAGGCATCACTGATCAATACTAGGAAAAAACTACGATCACTCATAAAATCATCCAAGGCCAACTTTGAGAGAAAAATTGCTAATGACACAAAAGACAATCATAAGGCCTTCTTTAGCTATGTTAGAAACCTGGGTGGAAACTCCCAGATATGCTCAGAATTAGTCCAAAATGATAAAAAAATCACTGAACCCACAGACATTGCCAACATACTGGCAGACAGGTTCAGTGCAAATTTCTCCCCCCCCCCCCAAAAGGAGAAATATCTATCCCACCAGAGTCTAGCCTCCCAAACATCTCAGATGCCCAGGTGAGAGCTGCTCTCTAAAGCAAAAACACAGCATCAATGGGACCGGACGGTGTCCCCGGCTGTGTGCTACACAAACTCAATGAGGAACTAAACCCACACATAAGGCTGCTGTTTAATCTTAGCCTTACTACAGGATACGTACCCAAAGAATGGCGTACGGCAACTGTGGTCCCACTCCACAAAGGCTGTGCTTCTACGAACCCTGGAAATTACCGCCCCATAAGCTTGACGAGCCTTGTCTGCAAAGCTATGGAGAGGATCATAATGGAACTCATAAATAAAGACATTGGGGACCTACAGACACTGGATCCTACCCAATTTGGCTTTGTCAAGGGCAGATCCTGCCTCTTGAACTTGGTCGACATTTTCAAAACAGTCACTAAGGCCATTGATGAGGGTAAGGCAGTTCACACAGCCTACCTTGACCTAGCAAAAGCATTCGACACAATACCCCACTCGGGCATCATAAAAAAGCTCACCAGCTTAGATGTAAACCCATATGTCACAAGATGGGTTGCAAACTGGCTCAAGGACAGAACACACAGGGTTAGAGTTGCTGGTGCCATGTCAGACTCTAAGCCGGTCATGAGCGGTGTCCCACAGGGCTCAGTCCTGGGCCCCCTCTTGTTCAGCATTTATTTTTCTGAAGTTCAGGCAAACATAGGGGGATTGTGGCTGACAAAATTTGCAGATGACTGCAAACTGGGCACCATAATTGACACTCCATCAGACACAGACATCCTCCAGAGAGGTCTCATAGAAATGGATAACTGGTGCCAGAGCCGTGGCCTTAAGCTAAATGCCCAAAAATGTATAGTCATACCCTTTGGGAAAAACAAGGTAACCCCTAATTACCACATAGGTGGTAATCCATTAAACACGGAAGAAGTTATCAGGGACCTGGGGACCCAAGTTGACAGTAACCTCGCTTTTGACACTCACATTGCCAAAGTGGTTAGGAAGACCTTCTACATTGCCCACCTTATCATGAAGGGATTCACATCCAGATCAGGAGAGGTCATTGTACCCCTGTACTCTTCACTTATCAGACCAATGATTGAGTACAACGCCCCATTCGGAATGTACCTTACCTGACACCTGCAGCAGTTGGAAAGACCCCAAAAGTTCCTCACCAAAAGGATAAAGGGGCTCAAACATATGTCATACGATGCTCGACTGAAGAAACTCCAGCTCTATTCAGTCGCATACCGTCTGCTCAGAGGTGATCTGTGCCTGACATACAAGGCCATGTCCAACCCGGAATTAATGGACATGCTCCACCTCAAAAAATCCAAATCCACCAGAGCCATGAGAGCAAGAGACTTAAACCTCAACACGGATATAAATAGGACGTGCTGGAGGGACAGATTCATCACCCAGAGACTCCCTACACTATGGAACAGAATCCCAGTCCATGTGAGGCAGAGCCCCTCACTGACTCTGTTCAAGAGAAATCTTGACGAGTGGATGGGAGATCGTAGGTTTACCCTGGGAATCATCTCTGTATCACTGCTGGACAGAGGCACAGCAAACTAATGGGTATAGTATTCTCATCCTAAGGGGTGGTGAAAGCCACACACACACTCTGGCTAGGCTTATAAATGCCCTAGGGCAGATAGCCTAGTATGAACCTATGAACCTATGAACCTTTGTAGAATAATTCCAAAAGGTTGAATCAAAAGTTATAATGTCTTCATGTAAGATTTTGTATGGGGGAATATGAAAACTTTGTTCAATGTTCATCAAATTAGAACATATAAAATGTTGCAGCAATGTTGGTATGGAGTCAGTATCTAAGCTTATCAGAAGTCTCATTTTACATTCAATATATTGTCATAGAGATTGCAAGGCTTACAATTATCTTGCTTAATGTTATATCTAGCTAAAAGAAAGTTCATTGATTAAATTTTGTTTTTCTCTATAACTTGGTACCACAATTTTTAATTATTGTCTTTAAGATTTAACATGTTATCTATATTAAAATACTCTAAACAGTCAGGATTGTAGGCAATAGGAAATATAAGAAAAAATAGTTGCTTAACACTGTAATTACCTTCTATTATTTTTTTTTTAAAGCACAAAAGATTTGGTTTATACCAGAGGGAAAGAAATACATTTCTTATTGTATATACAGAAGTCACAAAGTGTCCAATATATTTTATTAATACCTAGTGAAGGATTTATTTCAGTTTCATCTGTATTACTAGATGATATGCATACTTCATGTAACTGTTTCCATCTTGAAACATAAGTCAGGTTAAGACAGTGTAATACTGTATTAATAATAACAGCTTTTGAATGCAATTCAACATCAGGACATCCAATTCCATTACTGTTACAACCTCTAACATGCCAGTTAAAGGCTATTCTTGGTCTTTGGGGAAACCAGAAGAATTTAAGTAATAAGGCATTTATCTGTTTAAAGATTTTTTTACGTGGAGCTAGGATTAGAGCTTGCATATAAAACAACATTTTTGGTAAAATGACCATTTTTATTAATGTAAGCCTATCTTCCATGGTAAGGAACATGTTATTCCAGTTGTTAGTTAGATTAGTGATTATGTTTAATAAATTAGTATAATTTAGAACTGTCTTTCTCTCCGTGTGGATTTAAAGGTAATTCCTAAATATTGCAACATATTATTTTCCCAGTTAAGATTTTTTTATAATCCTGTAAATGTCTATTAACTTTCTAATTGATTAGTAGAGTTTCAGTTTTACTTTGATTAAATTTTAGACCTGATATTTTTTCCAAAAAAAAGTAATTGATTTATTGATGTATTGTAAAGAAGAATCTATTTCATCACTTGTTGTAAGGATATCATCTGCAAATAGCTGAATTTTAGGGCAATTATCACTATTTAAGGAAAATAATTTTATATTCATATCACTTCTTATATAATTAGCAAATGGCTCTGTTGATAAAGAAAATAATAAGGGTGACAGTGGGAAACTCTCTTTAGTGCCCTTTAAGATTTTAAATTATGTTGATAAACATGATCCAGTTTGAATATAGGCTTGGGAATCCTTCTATAACTGTAGTATTAAATTAGCAAAATCTATAGAGAAATTATATCCTTTAAGAATTTTTTGTAGATAAGACCAGTTAATAGAGTCAAAAGCTTTGTCAATATCCAAGCTAATGATAACAAGCTGCTTTTTAGTTTTGTTTGCAATATCAATCAGTGACAACAATTTTATAATGTTATTTTGTACTTTTCTATGTAGAATGAAACCAGTTTGATCATAATCTATTAAATTAGGTAGTATATTATTTAATCTCTTTCCCAATATGGACATGAAATTTTTATAATCGATATTTAGCAAGGAGATAGGATGATAAGATAAACATAGCTGCAAGTTTTTGCTTTGTTTTGGAATATGAGAGATGACAGTATATTTCCAGGAAGGGGAGGATTTTAAATAATGTTTAACAATAGAGAAGGTATTTAATAAAATTCTAAGTGTTGCATCTGGGCAAAACTTTATAAATTTCTGGGATTATCCCATCCAAGCCTGGAGCTTTATTATTTTTCAGAATTTAATTTGATCTTTTAATTCTATTAATGATATTGGCTTGCCTAATGTCTTGTTTTGTTCCTTAGATAATTTCTTGACAATATTGATTTGTATAAATTTACCTATTATGTTATCATTCTCTAAAGATGGAATTCTATCATTGATCAATTTATAATATATTTTAAATGCTTCTAATATACTTTTTAAATCAGTTATCTTTTTCACAGAGTTTTTAACTATGCATTTGATTTCGTTAAAATGATTAAAACTATTGATTTGTTTGGTTGTAATGGCCAGCTTATGTAAGTGTTTAGGATTTACAAAGTAGGACTGTAGTTTTAGTCTTTCTAGGTTAATGGCAACTTTGTTTTTTAGTATTTCTAAGTATTTCTGATTTAGATTTAGTAATTCTGTATGTGATTGCCTATCATTTGGTATTAGTTTTCATTTTAAACTTATCCCATTATTTTTTATTCAAAAGATACCAGTTCTTGATTCTACCTTACAGATAAGCCTTCACTGCATCCTAAAGTATAGTATCTATTACTTCACCATTATTATTGATCTCAACAAATGTGTTTACTTTGGTTAGAAGACATTCTTTAAAGCCTTTAATATTTATTATATAATGCTGGGATTCTTTGCCAAAATATTAGTTCATCATTTCTCATAATAAGATTAAAAAAAGGGCATTATGATCAAATAGTGGATATGACATTATTAAGACTTCATTTATTTAGAGTTATTTTAAACAAAAACTTTATCAATGTTGGTTTGGATTCTGATTCTAAAGGAATAATAAGTATAGTTAAGTGAGTTTGTCAATTTTAAGTCATATATATATATATATATATATATATATATATATATATATATATATATATATATGGTAGCATTGTCTTGTACCTCCTACTTGTTGGACATCACTTGTGTTTAACCTTAACCATTGGTTAATTGTAATTTTATGACTTTGTTAAGCTATAAATAGCTGTTCCTTTCCAGATCCTGTATTTTTACTTTTTTCTGAAGAAGTCCCACGAAACAATAAAAGGGATGAAAGCGCTAAATATCTGTTTCTCTTAATTTTGTTTTTGCCTCTAGTGTTCAGTACAGTAGTTTGTGTTTTTTATATATATATATATGTCCATGCACTGGCCCAGTAATCAAGGAGCCTCAATCCTCACTACTAGTACCAGTGAGGGGCATGCACAATGGGAAGGATAACAAGTACACACACAGCAGAGTACAATTTCCTTTAAGAGCACACATAGATCACAATCATTCTGGGGTTGACTTCTCCCTTCCTCTCCAGGTCCCCAATAAGACTCTCCACTGGCACAGCTATAGGGTACAGGTCTCAGCCTAGCGGTCAAGCTAAAACCTTCAGCAACCTCTCTGAAACAACCAGTGCTTTGTGTCCCTGCCCAAGTAGCTGACACACACACACACACACACACACACACACACACACACACACACACACACACACACACACACACACACACACACTTTGAAATATGAGTTATATACACATACACAGACACTCCTGGGGAAGGCTGGCACAGGTTTTCCAACTATGCCCCCTTCTCTGCCCATGCTATAAGATAGAAATCATTGCCACCAATCACTAATATCAGCTACTAATAAGTCCCTTACCAAAGGGTGTCCAATTTTACTGTGCAATATTATTATTATCCAATTAGTAAGTATGAAAAACAGCAAGGCTTATTGGAGTGGCTTGGACAGTATCAGTATATACATGCAATGCACTCTAGAGCTTAAATTATCTCTACACAAAAAAGCCACAGTTGACAGGTTTTAAAAATATTTAATAATAAATAAAAAAAACACAAGATACGTTTCCTCATTTCAACACAGTGCTAGTCATGAGTTCAGAAATCACAGGAAAATGCTTAAAATAATACTGTAGAATAGTCTGACATAAATATAGAAAACAGCTAGACTAAATCTGATTACATTCCTATCTAACTCTAAGAGCAATCACAGTTCTAGATAAACTTACATATAGAACAAAGGCAGAGTACTGGTGAGTGATGTTCTTCAGACAAAATCTAAAATGCTCTCTGATTCTCTCTCTGTCTCTGTCTCTGAGAAAGTCTTAAAATGATACATCACTGTTGACTCATTTTTAGATTACATCATTCTTCTCTGGTTTCCAGGCTAACAGAAACTCAGCGTTTTAACATTTCTTTGATCTTGCACCTGGCATGGAAGCTACAACAATAAAGGACATTTTATATATATACATATATATATATATATATATATATATATATATATATATATATATATATATATATAAAATCTAGCAATTAACTCTGGTCTCAAAACAATAGAAATAATTCCTCAGTCCAGACATTATGTCTCCGAGTTTTGAGATCAGTCATACAAGGCTTGACTTATAAGCTTTCTTCAAGCAGAGTGCACTGTGGTTACATTTTTGAAGTTCAACATTTCACACAGTTTTCTTACATGTAAAAGGACAAGCCTTTGGATTATATTCATATTTAAAATGACATAGAATTATCTACAAAATTCTATCTAGCTAGGCTGGCAGCCTTCACATATCTTCACAAGATTTATTAAGGAGATACAATCATTTAATTTTTGGGATTATGGTGTTAATTTAAATATATTAAGTCTAGAAGTATCTCTATCTGTAATAAACAATTAAAATCCCCAGCCATAATCATTTCACCCTTAGTATGTAGAGTAATCATATCAAGACATTTATTTATCAATCTAGTTCCCAATCCAGGTATCCAATAGGAATTAACTAAAGTATAATATGTCTATTGATTTCTAGTACCCCCAGAGAGAACATTCCTTCTTTATTAGAAAATGTATTTATAATTTTTGGCATGTTAGCAGAATTTTTCCATAATATAAGTGTAACTCTTCTTTTTTTTTTTTTTTTTTTTTTTTTGTAACAAGAGTCAGTTAAATATAATATAACCATCAAATGAAGTTTTATGTAGATCTTTGTTCAATAAATGATTCTCTTGTAGGAAGACTATCTGTGCTTTATGCATTTTTATAAACTTAAGCAAACCTGCTCTTTTTGTATTATTATTTAAGCCATTAACATTAAGTGATAAACACTTGTAAATTAGTATAGGAATAAGATATATTTAAAAAAATCTGAAATATGCTTTTTTATATAATAGTTGTAAATAGCTTTTTAAGTACTCTATCATGGATGAATCAAACATTTTTGACTACAAATTTCAGAATCAAGTTTCTATATACAAAACATACATGGAACTTAAAGTTCCTGGTTTGATTAAATTATTAATCAAACCACCCACAATCCACAACTCACACTCCAAGTACATTACCTTCAACTGCCACCTTGTATGGAGATTACTAGTATCAAAAAACATCTGTAATTGTATAGTAACTCAATATAAATCAACTTTAAATGTATATGTTTACTAAACATATTAGATCTAGATCAATGAAATAAGTATTTAATTACTCTGGATTAAAGTATAGAATGAACAGTGAATATAAAAGTTAAACATTAACTTTGCAATTTGCATATATTCATCTCAGGTGTGATTGACTGTGTCTGTGTCATGTTTAAATAGTATCCTCTATGTTTATAATCTTGCTAAATAGTTGCACCACTACATAGTATAGGGAAAAGAAAAAGGGGGGCTTCACAACCAAGGCCTTCCTTTACCCAGAATCAATGTTTGGACCAAGTGTACCCTACCCTAAGATTGCATGAATGCCTTATTTAATGTTCCTATCAAATAAAATGTCATCTGTTAACCAATACCTCCCATCATTATGTTAACTGTATTATTAACTTGCATTTTCACCCTCAAAATCACACAGACCTTTCATTTAACATTTTGCAAAATGTGATAGCAAGGTATATTAAACAGCATGAACAAAGATAGAATATGATAAAAGATAACTGAATATTTATGTTCAACCTCACTGACACCTAAGTTTAGCAAAACTAAGTGAAAACCCGATGCACCTTACTTTGAGTGCTGTGATTTTGTTACAATTGTTGTCTTCACTCCTTTGTATTACTATATTATCTAATGTAGTAACATTTTCTATTATATCCTTCCTTTTATATTCATATTATCGAGCAGGAAAATAGAGAGTTTTAAACATATAAAATTTAAAAAGAAGCTCAAGATAGCTGACAAAAGCTTCAACAGCCATGAGAATGCACAACAATAGCACCATCCCAGAACCCACAAAATCATCAAAAGAGAAAGCCTAGACACAGTTTAACCCCACACAGCTACTTTCATTATCTAGAATCAAACAAAAAAAGCACCAATATACAAACCAGGAGGAGCCAAAAGCAACTACATCACAAATACATTACTCCTAAAAATCAATATCAAATAAATAGTACCACATCTGTCTCTTCTCAACCACAAGAACAACACTACAGTCTAGATTCAAATCAAAGTCCACCTGTCCAAGGCAGCAAGAGCAGACAGAAAAAGGATGAAATGAACCGAGAGAAGAGAAAAAGAAAGAAAAAATGTGGAGAGAATATGCACTTCTTAGCAACACCCATCAAAACATAATTTAAAGATCATCAACCTCTAAGTATATCAAAATATTAATTACATCACCAGGACTGCATTTATAATCACAAGCACCTTTACAAGACAAGTAAGCACTGATGTATTACCTTATATACTACCCCATCAATCACACATATGAAAGGAGTCCATCAATAACATATTAGCATACAGATATTAAAAGATTTTTTTTAGGATAGACATAAAATAAGAAACAAAGAAAGAGGAAATAATGATAAATATCATTATTTACCTTATTAACTTTTCCCAGAGATGAAGTTTAGAAATGAAATGTCTAGGAAGAGAGAACAATTGATACATATCAAGGATGTCCAGTTTATTTATCCTTCAGTTTTTTATTAACTCCTTTTTTCACAGTCCATCCATTTTTCATTGCTTGTCTCTTCAGGCTTTGAGCTGACCAGTCTATATCTTCTGTCTCAGATATGTTTTTCTTTTGGACAAAATCCATAGCTTCTTGAAAAGTGCCAAGATCTTCTCACCATCAGGCAAATATATATTTTTATCCTGGCCAAGAACAACACTTGAGCTTTAATGTTAGATTTTTTGAGAGATTTTTTATAAAAGGAACACATTCTTTTTTTTTGACAATAACAGAAGAGGTATAATCATTATCAAAATGAAAGTTTTTACCATTAATTTTGACAAGGGGATTAGACCAAGCAGATTTCAATACCAAGTTGTTATCTTGAGTAGACAAAAATCTAACTATTATAGATCTGGGAGTAGAGGAATTGCCAGTTGCAGATGGTTTTGACAAGGACCGATAGGGTCTTTCAATTCCCAATGAAAGAGATTCAGGCAGGTTTAGTATCATGGGTAACCAGTTATTTAAGAATTGTATCATGTTGCTGCCCTCTTCTTTTTCTGGAATCCCATAAATTCTTATATTGTTCCTCCTTGATCTACTCTCTGTATCTTCTACTTTTTCTAAAACTTTGTTATTCTGCTTCAGAAGGAATTCATTCTGATTTTTACACTCAGACAGCCTTCCATCAATGTCAATCATTGCTTCTTCAATAGAGGAAATTTGTTCAGCCTGCTTTTTGATTACCTCATTGAGTAGATCTAGTTGTTTACTACTGTCTTGTTTTGTCTTGTCAATTTTATATCCCAGTTTATCCATTTTGGTTGAGAATTCCTAAATATTTGTAATATTATAGATTATAGTTCACTGCACTCTCCTGAAGTGAGTTCTTTGAGTTACTCATATCTGTATCTCTTGTTGAAAAACTTCTGACAGGAAAAATGAAAACAAAAAAGGTGTGCCAATACTAAATTGAAGAAACAAAATCAAAGAAAAGTTAATAGTGTTTCTTCTGAGTAGTTAAGTAGTTTTCTTCAATAAATAAATAAAATTTCCTTTCAAGATAATAGAAAATAGGCAGAGCTAAAATTCTGAGCTGTTAGCTGTTTGGCATCTTAGCCATGTCCCTACAACTGTTTTTTTTTTTAATGTTACAGAATGTAGCTTTCCAAATGCAGTACTTACCTATTATCGCAAACAGATTTTTGCGGTTGTGAAATTCGCATGCTGGAATGAAAATGAATGCAGGAAACACCATAAGGTGTTATTGTAAGTCCTTACTAATGAAGAATAATGTTGGATTACCTTCAGGAAGAGAAACAATTGCAAAATTCTTCTTCCTGTTTTGTTTGCATTACACACACACACACACACACACACACACACGCTTGAATTGTCAGGGCTGCTCTTAGTGATGAAAGGAATATTTTCACTGTGAGGAAGGAATGCTGAGATGGAAAACACATACATAGGAAATATGCTCTTGGTAAACTTTTTATTTCTCAAATTTTGTAAACATACTTGAAAAAACTTTTCAAAGAGAAACTTGCAATAAGTAATGTTTTGCAAAACTGATGGTGGATGATTTTGACAGTTGATTCTGCAGTTGTGTTTGATGGGAGAAGTTGGCAGTACTGGTTTGGTTTTGTGTTGTGATGGTGGCATCTTTGGACAAACACAGATTATACTTCAGTAATTTTTGAATGTAGGGCTGAAACGATGTGGATTGCTCATTCGCTGGTTTTGTCTTTTTATGTGGGGGGAAGTTGTCAGCAATTGCAGTCAGTAGTGCTTCAAAACAGTCTTTTTTCTGGGCAAGCTGGGTTTCACGCCAGATGTATTCCACTAAATATGACTCCAAATGGTGACATGCAGTACCTCAATGTCTTTTATTCCTCCACTTTACTGAACCCCACATTCTTTCTACATGTTGTGTATGAAATCCTGTATCAGGATCTATGAAGTTATAGTTGTAGTTAACCTTGTCATGGGTAAAGCCAGCATCTTCATGTTGCTTGGTGTGATAAGCTCACCAGGAGTCAGAATAAATAGTGCTGCACTCTTTAATGTACTCCATTATTTTACTAAATAAATTTGAGGCACTTTTATCTTGAACCGTTACCAGAAAAGTCTCTTTTGTCTCCCTGCAGAACCCTCCAAAAATCCACTGTTGAGGGAGGATATGCCCAGCATTACTTTTCCAATGGGTAAACAGACTTTAATCTATTTCTACCACATGCCCTGGCCCTCCAATTTGTTTCTTCTCTTGCTTCTCTATTTCCATTACACAGACATCTCGTAAGTAATTATTCCAGTCAATGACAGTCTTGTCTGCCATGTCAAGCTCTTCCTGATAAAAAATAATTGGTGTAAACTGCTTACACCAGCAGTAAATGAAATGTACTGTGGTAGTAAAACTTATCGTACTACCATCAAACCACTTTCCTGTCCAAACCCCAATATGTTGGTAGCATTTATCTTTATTACACTTCCAAAAGATTTGCTTGCCAAAGTATAATTTCATTACATGTCCTGAACTGCATTCCTTACATTTGGGAATAATTCCGTAATGTTGAAATAATTTAATTGATTCCTTCTCTGTGGTAAGCAAATCCCACAAACACATGTTCAATCAAGCAAAATATTGTGTTGTAGGACTTAAAGGAAAATAAAGGCACAGCTGTGGTACCCAAAGAAATGTATGGCAGGAGTGTGCCAACATTTATTGCCATGAGAAAAGGAATGTGCATCAGGTGGACTTGGACTTGCAAAAACTGACATGACATGCTTTCAGTAAACTGCATACATAAATAGCAACACTACATTTCTCACTTTTTACTGATAACCCTGCATAAAACAACCTTCATTGTGAAAGAATACACATTTTATTACATTTTTACAACATTAACGGACAGATTTCAGCATCAGGAAGCAACTGCTGCTATCGCAAAAACCTGGCTGCGATAATAATTAAGTACCCTAAATGCATGAAAACTTAGGGTCAATGATTTGCATGTCCTGTCTTCAAATTTCTAGTCTCCCACCAGGAACCAAGTGCTCTTCAGCAATTGCATTCTGCTTGCTAGTAAGCCATTAGACCTCAGGAATGTGTTTAAAGTGTTCAGATTTGTAAAGTAATACCTATTTTTTACTCTTGTCTTGGTGGGCTCTACCCCGCTTCGTTCGCATCGCTACCACTTGGGCTCTCTCTGCTCCCCTACTCTTCCCCCTATTCCCTCCTGCCCCCACTACCTCTACATTTATAGTAATCACAGCCACACCCACAGCTCACCCTCACATCACCTCCACCAATCACAGCTCCTCAAGTCAGATCACATTATACCACACCAACTTGCTCCACACAAAATACTCCCAACCACTCTCATTCCCACTAGGCATTATTTATATCACCCACACTACTTACCCATCCACATATAGTGCAGCCCTATAATTCCTATCCAGACCCCCACCTAGAACCAACTTAAACTTTATAACCATGACTATCACACAACTAAGTCTAGTCTGTTTTCTCATAATTCTTTATAATACCACAAGTTATCACTCTAGCAATATCCCAAAACATAGTAGCACAACACTACATTATGCACTCTCATATACAGACACCACACATTATAATAATATATGCCCACACTTGTTCAAGAACTACATAACGGACCAATTCAGAACTAAACACACATGCTTGCTCTCATTCCTACTCCAAAAAACACAATAATTTCTCACACTCATCACCAAACTCCAACATCTGTATCACCATTTTAACACCGGGTTTACCATAAGTGAGGATATCCACCCCAACCCAGGCCCAAATCCATCCTGTCCAACACAAATTGCTCCAACATAAATGTCAGAACATAACACCCCCACTATCTTCATCCCCAGGTAAATCAACAAACAGACATAGTTGCTTTAACAGAAACCTGGCTAAATAAAAACATAGCTAAGTCAGAAGTTCTCCCTACCAGGTACAATATCATTAGACAAGACAGACCACTTTGTAAAGGGGGTGGAACTGCCTTACTGTATAAGTCCAACTTAACTGTATGTCAATTACCAAACTCCTACCCCTCCCCCAATAATTGGGACATACTTATCTCACAACTTCAACTTCAACCTAAAAAGGTCATCACCACAACTGTGATCTATATTCCACCTGGTAATACACCTACTGGCCTTGAAGACTTCTTATCCTGGTGCTCTTCCACATACTCGCAAGAAACCCTTATTCTGGGGGATTTCAACCTAGATTGGTTCACCTGCATATCAGAACCACCAAGTAATCTAATAAATCTCCATGGCTACCAGCAGCTAGTCCAAATTCCAACTAGATGTGATAAAAAAGTCTAAAAGGGAATCCATCCTTTACTGGGTCCTAACTAACAACCCCACATTGTACCCCCATGCAGGCAGTCTTCCAGACACCTTAAGCAATCACAACATAATATACTGTATACATAGTAGAACAAGCATATGCAAAACCACTAATTATATATTCACTAGAAACACAGAAAAATTCTCTCCTGAGGTCCTCAGTACTTTACTCTGCAACTGTGACTGGACCCCCCCCCCCTAAAAACCCTCCCACTTGACCAGGCTGTTGCATATTTCAACAAAACATTTCTACAACACCTAGACACTGTCACTCCATTGCGCAAAATCAAGGTTAGAACCTCTACAAACCCCTGGATCAGTAAAGAAACCAAACAAATCCTCAAGTCCAGAGACACTGCCTGGCTTTACTATTAAAAAATTAAAGAAACACAAAGCCTAACTAAGTACCAAGAACTGCGCAACCGTGCAAAAAAATGCATTAGGCTAGACAAAAATTCCTACTACACGACATTGCAAACTAAATACCAACACAACCCCCAAAAATTTTGGAAAAATGTAAACCAGCTACTAAAATCCACCCAAAAGGCTACCCCCAAACTAACCAACCCTGACACTAAAGTTCCCATCGTAACACAATTCAACTCCCACTTTGTGAGCTCAATTCTATCCTTAGTATCACAGGACAATTCCTTCCTCACTATCCCCCCCAACACAAATAACACTAATACAAGCTTTACCCTCAAAACAGTTTCCATCACTTCAATCAAAAGCATTGGAAAATATCCTATGTTACACCCATACATAAAGGTGGGACCGCCACTGAACTTAATAACTACAGACCCATTGCTTTACTCTCCCTCCTGGCCAAAATCCTAGAAAAATGCATCCATACCCAGGCCTAAAATATCTCCTAGACAGCAACATCTTGTCACCTACTCAGCATGGATTCAGACCTGCTCATAGTACCACTACAGCCCTCCTCTGCTTCACAGACACAGTAAACCATTTCAAAAATGAAGGTCTGCAGGTGTCAACTCTTTTTTTGGATATGTCCAAAGGATTTGACACAGTCTTGCACTAAATCCTGCTAAACAAAGTAAACCAATATCACCTATCAAATTCCACTCTTATCTGGTTCCAAAGCTACTTAACTGACAGGTACCAAGCTGTGAAATGGGAAAATTATCTCTCTCCTCAGCTGCCCATAACTATAGGAGTCCCACAGAGTTCTATCTTAGGACCACTACTATTCACAATCTTCATAAATGACCTCCATACCTCCACACAGCATGCATCTATCATTCAGTATGCAGATGACACTACCTTAATCTGTGCTGCACAAAACATTGGCTTGAACTACCCAGCCTCCTAGGCTACATTCAGCTCTGCCTCTGTCATTTGCTGTATTACCTCCCCAATAAGTGTCCTGCCCTCAAAAACCTAGTACAACATCACTCAGCAAAAAGGCCTCTTAGATCATCAAGCAAACTACTACTAGAAGTCACCAACAGCTACAATAGCTTTGGAGATGCACTATATAGTAGTTCAGCAGCTAAAAAATGGAACTCTGTCCCCACTAGCATTCAAAACATATCATCCAAAGCATCCTTTAAAGACCTCATCAGGCAACATCTCAAGCAAAGTTGGCAGTGCCATGACTGCTCCTCAGGCTAGTGAAAGTGGATAAGGTACACATACTAAACCTAGAGTACTTGATAATAGTTTTCAATCTTACTCGCAAACACTGGCTAACCTACAATGTATGTACTGTACCTGTGTACTATGTATGTATTCTACCTATGTTCGAAATTTCAGCTGTACACCACAAATCTATTAATTACCTTTATTTTTAAATTAATATTTTGTTGTTTGTTCTCTCCACTGTAACTGTTGATGTGATGCATACCACTGTAAAAACAAGTATTTTGTAATTTGTGTGTATACTGAACATGTCTAAATAACTAAATGTATCTGTAATTTTTCTATGTGGAGCTTTTCTCCCTGGGCCTCTGCTGAAAAAAGGCCTTTTCAGCTCAGTCAGACATCCCCGGTTAACAAATGTAAAATAATAATAATAAAAAAACCCAGTTTGAGAGGTGGCAGAATGAATGGAATAGAAGTCTTATTAAATGTTTGTGGAAGGCAGTAGTGTAGTGTTACAATCATGTCTGGTATTATGAAAAATATTAGTAATGTTAACATCTTCTAATAATTACCAGACAGAGTTATACATTACTGATGGTCATAAGGCAAAAGGTCAGCAAATGAGGATAAACATGGCAAAACATACCTAACTGACCAAGTATGGAAATTTACTGCTACTGCCTTCCTCCTCTCTACTCTATTGTTTCCTCTATCCTCAACATTTTGCAATGCGCACAACTCACAAAACTAGAACAACCCATTAAAAAAATAGATAAAAATGTAATCAATCTGTCTAACCCACAACTGCATAGAATTAAGCAAACTAAATTGTCCCTCTCTCTCCTCAGCTTCATGAAATATAACCAGTTCAAAATAGCACATGAAATCTTCCATATCCCAAATTCTTGCCCTTCCTTTCCCTCTGCACAAGTGGTACTTCCCTTCTTACACCCTGTGTTCCTCAGATATACGTCTTGTAGCTGTAACTCCATCTGACAGTACCCATGGTGACACTATGTTTGTAAGCTATGTGGCCAGCATGTGGAACTCTGTATCTGCCTTTCTTTCACAAATCACAAATTCTAATCTCTTCACATCTGAAATCAATGTCTATTTAGTGCAAAAGATATCACTCTTTAGAGCCCCCAGGGTAGCAAAC